>NC_044035.1:65347745-65696892 GCF_901765095.1 Microcaecilia unicolor | reverse complement strand
ACTTCCTTCATTACTGGACGAGAAAGGGTTGGACATCCTGCCTGCAAACTCTTTTTCCCAATTTAAATGCTATAGGAAGGGGGAGTGAGAGGGGATGAGTGGAGAGCGCTTGCCTGCACTCTGACAGCCTGAGAAACTGAAGAAGACAGGAGCCCCTGAGACCGGTGACATCAGCTACTTGAATCCTGCAAATGCTCTAATACTAAGCCACTAATGCTTACCAGAGGGGAGGAGTGGAGACAGTGTGCCAGAACTGAAGAGGCCCAAGAGTCCGGAGCAGACAGGAGACTCTGGGACAGCTTGGTGCAGTCAGTCACCTGAGTACTGCAGCACACTATAATACTAAACCGCTACTGCGGAGTATGGCCGAAAGGGCTTGCCAGGTATCTTTGGAGCCACATTGGAGAAATTGAGGAGTCGGAGTTTTTCGTCTTTAAGTGAGTTTCTATATTTTTCATTTCCTGTGAGCTTAGTATTGGTTGTTATTTTTATGGGGAGAGGAAAATTAAAGTTAAGGTTCCCCCAATGGGATCTCAACCTGCGCATGGACTGATGGCTATGCATAAATTAGTAACTGCAAATGTAACCACTCCTCTGCAGGGCGATTAATGAATGTGTGATCTGGTGCACCAGGGAGGTGAACTACCCGCTCCCTGCCTCACACTACTTTGCAAACCTTTCCTGATGGTCTTTTTTTACCTCTACCCCATCAGATGTTCTTGGCATTCAGCTGTCCAGCAGTCCTTGGTCTCTCAAAAGGTTCAACTTCCTATACCTGTGAAGTTGCTCAGCTGGGAGTGGTGCCATATAGTACTTTCCTAATTGATATTTGGCAGATTGTATCTAGATCTGAAAGTTTGTTAAATACAATTATAGAGCTATGTGACTTTTCTCCGTAAATATTGGAGAATATGTCTAAGCAGGATCTTAGACTTACTAGAACTGAGAACCAGATTGGTCTTACGGAATTGCAGATTACTACCATCCAGGATAAAAGATAAGCTTGTGATGTAAAACCAAGCTGAGATGACTGAGAATCAATCCAGTTTTAAAAACTTGCGTGTCTTGAATTTTTCTTTTTGCAATCTGTTATCAACTGAGTATTTATGGGGACAATACTTAAAAGAGGTGCTTTTGTTACCCAATGCAGAAAAAAATGGCTTTTTCTAATTGTTCTTACCTCTAAGAGAGTGCCCAGGATGAATTGATCATCAGATTTTAATCTAAATCGATTTCTTGAGACTTCTCAGGATAAGTTTACAACACTGGTGACACTGTTAGTCACATGTTTGTCTGAACAAAATAAAATTCTCATCCTGAAAACATACTTCAATATGAAACATTTGCTTTTTCTGAAGCATGGTAATTCAAAAATTTCCTGAGGTGGTGCGTTCCACTCAGGTACACCAGAAACAATTCTTAGGGGACTTTTACTAAGGTGTGCTAAACCCTAATGTGGGCTTAGCGTGCCAGAAAAATACTTTTCTGTACATTAACCATGCAGTATTTTTATTTTCTATGGCATGGGTGAGGAGTGGGCATGGAAGCGTTAACCGGTTAGGGTATTCATATTGCCATGCACTAACTGGTTAATGCGGACTTAAGGCCCTGTTTACTGAGCTGCACTAGTGGTGCATTAGCACATGTTAACCGTGTAGATGCTCATAATATTCCTATGGGCGTCTACACGGTTAGCGCATGCTAATTTTTAGCACACACTAAAAATGCTTGCGCATCTTAGTACACAAGGCCCTTAATTTGGTAGGTGCTCCCACATTAATATTTTTGCTGGTCCTGTATGTTAATGGAAAACAGTGCGGGCCCAGCAAAAATAAAACAAGAAAAAGGCCTATTTTACAGCCATGGTAAAAATGGGAAAGTGTGTGGCAAAGTTCAGTGTTAGGACATGCTAAGCCCATTTTATACCACAGCTCAGTAAAAGGGCTCCTTAACGCTGAAACCTTGTATGTATGAGTAGCCTTCTTGTTAAGTTTACAGTATCAGGATACTCAATTTTATTTATTCAATTGGAGACGTTTCTATCCAATAAGAAAGATTAATATGTTGGATTACTAACAGGTGGGGTAATAGGCTTAAATGAAGGGATGATTCTCTTACCCCTGGTGATTACTTTGATTATAATTTTCCTGTGCATCTTTTGCATTCCTCCCCATTGACTTGGGCTATATATTTGCAGTTGTGGTTTAGTTTCACTATATGTTTTATTTCCTTATCTCTCCCCTGTGGAATTATTGAATGATTCCTGCAAATATTTTCTTGATTATTTCTGTTTTGGAAATTATTCTTAAATGTGAATTTTAAAAACATACATGTTATGGGGAAACTGGTTTTAGGGTATATGATGGTCTGTGAAGGTGAATGGGGACTAAGAAAACCACAGAAATATATATGTATGGAAAAGGGGTGGGAGTATTCATTCAGGAATTGAGGCTAAAGCTAAAACTGTAAAACACAGAGCAACAATCACACACAGACAATGACCTTAACATGAGTCTCATCCTATTCCTCTATACAATTCAAAACTTTCTAAATCTATTTACCCTTTTAGATTGTCCAATTTAACTAGAAGCACATTCCTAGCACTTTGCCATTGGCTATGAATCTCAAGCTGCTTGGTGGATGTACTATGTTGGTACATATGTAAAGTATTCCCAATTGTAATTACACAGAAAAAAAATATTAATTTGTATTTACCGTATACCTCGATAGTTCAAGGAAAGTTATATTACAGCAAAAAGGGCTCACAGACTAAGGGGCAGGTTTACTGATGTGGCGTTAATGTACACTAACTTGTGTTAATGTGATTTAATGCATGCCCATTATCAACAAGCACCATTTACTAATAACGCACACAGCTCACATTAACACACTAATATTTGTATATGAGACAATGGAAGGCAATGGGACTTGCCCTCATTGGGAATTAAGCCTTGGCTTTCCTGGTTCTTAGCTGCTACTCTAACCACTAGGCCAATCTTTCTCTAGTATACTGGATACATGGTAACAGACACCAAAAAATAACTGCATAAGCCTTTTTGAAAGCTTATAGGTCCTATGAAAAGTATAACATTATTTATTTTATTGCATTTGTATCCCACTTTTTCCCACCTATTTGCAGGCTCAATGTGGCTTACAGAGTTTTGTTATGACATAGTCATTCCAGGATGTCAGATACAATTCGTAATGTACAAAGATTGAGAGAGGGTAGTGAGAAGGAGGGTATGAGGCAGGATAGTATAGAAGGTGGACTTTAAAAGCTGGGTGCGCTGGTAGGTAGTTTTGTAGGTTATGGGTTCTCTTTGAAGACCTTGTTGAAGAGATGTGTCTTCAAAGATTTGCAAAAGTTAGTTATTTCGTCAATAGTTTTCAGGGCTGTAGGTAATGCATTCCACAACTGTGTGCTCATGTAAGAGAAGGTGGTGGCGTGTGTCAGCTTGTATTTTAGTCCTTTACAGCTGGGAAAGTGCAGATTGCGAAATTTGCGAGCTGATCTTATGGCGCTTCTGGGAGGCAGGTCCACAAGGTTTAGCATGTAGATTGGGGCATCTGCGTGAATGATTTTGTGTACAATCATGCAGATCTTGAACGCAATGCGTTCCTTGAGTGGAAGCCAGTGAAGTTTCTCTCTTAGGGGTTTTGCACTTTCGTATTTAGTTTTTCCAAATATGAGTCTGGCTGCGGTATTCTGGGCTGTTTGGAGTTTTTTGATGGTCTGTTCTTTGCAGCCAGCGTACATTGCGTTGCAGTAGTCCAGATGACTTATTACCATTGACTGTACCAGGGTACGGAAGATGTGTCTCGGGAAGAAAGGTTTTACTCTTGAGTTTCCACATGGAGTGGAACATCTTTTTCGTCATGTTCTTCACGTGGGCATCGAGTGTGAGGTTTCGATCAATGGAACTCCAAGAATTTTCAGATTTTGTGATATATATATATATATATATATATATATATATATATATATATATATATAATAGGTTCATTCTTCAGCCTTTGTGGGAGGATGGACCTATCTACAGAAACATTTCAATGAAAAACTGTAGAACATCTAGATAATACTTAGTCAGGTAAGTTGGAAAAGCAAACAAATATTGATAAACAACGGAAACAATGTTTACCCTAGCATATAGTGTATAAAAATGATACAATTAGTAAAGAAGATGAAAACATTAGTCTGCCTAGAAAGACTTTTGAGTTCATTAAAAGTATACATCAGCCAAGAAACTAATTAGATTCATTTAGTGCCCACTGAGACTGTAAAATATTATTCTTATTTATACTTTAATAATTGCACATGATTTGCAAGAAACACAAAATGGGAACCATCCCATTATTTTCAATACATTTATGTAATGATATCTGAAAAATTAATAAGTGGCTTCAGAAAAAAATAGTTGTATCCCACCTGTTATCTATATTTTTCTTTCTTGCATTATTAACATATATAATGACCTAAAGATGCAGTCTTTACCCATTGCTGTGATTGGTAGCAAATCCATTACCGAGTATTGATTTTGCTTGTAGATGCTCTAACTGATCTTAATACTTTTCTTATTGTAATTTCTTAGATATATTTTAAGAAAAGAAAACCTACTAGAAAAATGGAATTTATTTTTAAGCAGCACTGTGTGCAAATGCAACAGAATTTTGTTTTAACTAAAAAGAATCATCTTGTTCATGCATATTGCAAAGGGCTACTAGATGGCAAGTTGATTCTATTGCACTGGAGAACCCAGGACTCAATTTCATGCATCATTTCTAAAATAACACAAAAAATAGAGTAGTAGTAATTAGGAGTTGGTTTCTTCATATTCATGCAGCACTCAAAGGGTGTTTCTTACAGGTGGTTGCCCACTAAGGTAAGGAGAATCCCTAGAGATCAAATTAAAGCAAGCTTCTACCATGAAGATCGCATCAACAAAGGGCTCTTTCATAGTAATGCCTGCAGCAGGGTTGTAGCTTCACTGCTACCTACAGTAGGCTTGTGTGTACGACCGTGTATCTTTGTGGGTAGGCACTAATGCAAACGAGTCAAAAATGAGAAAAAAAAATCTAGCACCTCTAGAGAATATGCTAAAGGAAGCTATAAAACATGGCAGTAGTTGAAGAATCATACAAGTCATAAAAACTAAAATTCAATCTACATATAATAGGGCATTAAATGTTTTTAAAATGCATTAATCTGCAATAAGCTTACATAAATGAGTTCTTTGTGAAATTATTTTCTTTCATGTGTTCTTTCTATATTGTGTTAGAAAATATGTTTAAGAAAGGAAGTTTTGCTTATTGAAATAAAATTAATTCCATATTTCAATGTCATACTGTACTTATTAGCCCACATTACTCACCATATTCTAATCACTGTTTAACATGATAAAGCATTTATTGAGCATAATTCCCTAAACACAACTATTTAATCTTACTCTGTTTTTCACTGGACACTTTTTCTGTGGACCATTATGTATTGCAGCCTTGACATTTTTTTTTTCAAACGTTTTACATGCATTGCAGACCTCCCTTTTTTGGAACTGAATATATTAGGTATATATGATAAGGTCATCATTAGTCTTAGTTTAGTACAGTGCTTCCTAAACCTGGAGGCACCACAGCCAGTCAGGTTTTCAGTGTATCCACAATGAATATTCATGAGATAGATTTGCATGCAGTGGAGGCAGTGCATGCAAATCTCTCTCATGAATATTCATTATGAGTATCCTGAAAACCTGACTGGCTGGGACCCATTAGTTTAAAATATTTGGATTTTATTACAAAAAAATCCATTTTACCAACATGAGAGCTAAGGCTGGTAACTTTTGAAGTAGATAAATGGGTGCAATGGAGTTGTAGGAGTCAGTATTTTAGCATTCCCAAGCTTCTTTGAAGGGTGTTATGCATATCCACCACTCTTTCTCTGAACAAATATATCCTATCTTGATCTAATTTTCTTGAAATGCCATGATGTCTTGGTCCACAGCAGTGGTTGTCAATTCACACTTCTGAGCTCCAAGTGGCTCTTTGAAAACTTAGATTTAACTCAAAACAGGCTGTGTTGTGTATAGGCCTGTGTTTCCCTAGTGGTGGGATACCTGGATGGCTTGGACAATTGGGATGAGAGTGGGAGGACACAGTTATGGCAAAAATGAATGTGTGAGCAGTTTAGGCCCTGCTGTATGAGGTAAAGAGAGAGGAAAGCTCACAGAAGGCAACTTTATTGTAGGATATAAAGGCCACGGTCCCAGTTCCTTTACCTCACCAATGAACAATGTCTTACCAGGTTCTGCTTTGGTAAGTGTGCCATCTATCATTTGTGCTAGGAGCTAGAACCTCTCCTCCACTCACAAACATGTCTTTTATTTTCTTTATTAAATGTATTTGACATACTGCTCGAGCCTACACAAAGGCATAGTGGTTCACACACAAATATCTGCACATGTACTTTCTGTCCCAAATGGGCTCACAATCTATTTGTAACTGTGGCAATGGAGGGTTAAGTGACTTGCCCAGGGTCACAAGGAGCTGTAGTGGGAATTGAACCCAATTGCTCAGGATCTCAGCCCACCACAGACAATTAGGCTACTACTCCACTTCAGGGACAAATGGAGAGTTAAGAGACTTGCCCAGGGTCAGAAGCAGCTGCAGTGGGAATCAAACCCAGTTCTCCAGGATCTCAACCCACTGTCCCAATTGCTGGGCAGCAGCAGGAATAAAACCCAGTTCCCCAAGTCTTCCACCTGCTGCACCTAATCATTAGGCCACGCCTGAAGATCACCTCTTCCCTAGCATTTTCAGAACTGGAAGTTCCTAGTCTGTACTGGTTGTGACATTGGGCCTCAGCTAGGTTGCAAAATCATAATGCATCAGTTTCTCACAATCTTCCACACACCACATTGCCTTCCTTAGCACAGTGCAGCAGATTCAACAAACAATGACACAATTCTGTAACACTGACCATTTTCCATCAATCGTGGAGGTTATACATTGTACTCATGTGGCATTTAGGCCCCTGAGAGAGAGTGAGCAGATCTACTGCACAAAACATGCATTAGTGTGCAACACACTTAGTGATATCACAGATGTTTATGCCCACTTTCCTGTATCCTATCATGATGCATTCATTCTGCACACACTGCCATCCATGAGAGATTTGAGAGTAGCCAGATCTAGGTGAGAACTGCAGCTACCCATACACACTCTCCTGCTTGGTAAATGGAATGAGCTCCATGTGGCAACCATACTGTACACACACAAAGCTATCACTAATTCATATCCACCATAGTTCAAGTATCTGTGACATTACTCGATGTATGTTGTATTCCCTTTCTGCCTTGCCTCACCCTATGCTTGGAATAAACTCCCTGAGCCCATTCGCCAAGCCCCCTCTGCTCATCTTCAAATCCTTGCTCAAAGTCCACCTCTTCAATGTCGCCTTCGGCACCTAACCATTACACCTCCATTCAGGAAATCTAGTCTGCCCCAATTTGATTGACTGCATTTTTTGCCCTTTAGATTGTAAGCTCCTTTGAGCAGGGACTGTCCTTCTTTGTTAAATTGTACAGCGCTGCGTAACCCGGGCAGCGCGTTACAAATGTTAAGCAGTAGTAGTAGTTATACACAGGTGACAAAGTATAATGCCAAAGCAGGTGGCCGATGACCCCCATTGTGGCCCTGCATACTGAGGCGGAGGAGAGTTATAACAGGGCACACCACAGAATCTCTGTGTTGGCTGTGACCTCTTATGTTAAGTCGTCTATGATAATTGTTATAAAATATACTTTAGGGATGGTTTGGGATGGGATTGGGTGTGGAATAGTTTAGGAGTTGAAACGGTTTGAAAAGTTACAACATGAAACATTGTATTGTTTGACTATTGAATTTTTCAATTAAAAAATAAAGATTTAACATAATGAGGCATACCACCAAATCAGGCCCAACATTGAAAGGACACTTGGGAATTGAAAAACTGATTTCACTGCCTCGACTGTTGAAGAAAGTGAATTGCTGTATGACTCTGGAAACGTATGCAAAATATTCATAACATGCTGTATAACTTTGCACAATGGTGAAGACGGCCTTTGTCTGAGGGAGAACAGCTGGCCAACCTGAACCTAGCGGAGGATGTGCCCCCATGAACTGTGCATATATGCTGCATCGTTCCCATATATCACTGAAATGGTGCTTTTTCCAGCACTGGACTGACTAGCTCTGTGGGAGACATGTCCCTCCATTGGGTATATTTATTTATTCAAAACTCCATTGTTCAAAACTCACTATACCGCTTAAACTAACAGGCAGGGCTAAGCAGTTAACAAAACTAAAAAGAAAGGGAAAAGAATTCCAATTATCTAGGAAGGTCAGGGAGTAGACAAAAAAAGAAAGGCACATTTCACATACCAGTAGTCCCAGGTAGTGCACTAGGAGTATATGTGTGTATGGTCAGAAGGTGTGTGCAGTCAGCATCTAGAGGACTGAATTGGTGGTCAGAAGGTGTGTGCAGTCAGCATCTAGAGGACTGAATTGATTGTCATCTACTTCCTTACTACCACTCATGAGGGGCTGCAGAGCTTGCCCTGGCCTTGCACTATTAAAAGGTGCTCAAGGAATGGGGAGTAATATGATGGTCATTGTCAGCACTGGCTTGCTATGTGTTATCTATGTGTAGAACGTGGCCAAAATTATTTAGGTAGAGGGTCAATGGGGACCCAGAGTTCCTGTTACCTAGCCAGAGTCTTCCTTATTTCTTTTCACACCCGTCTGGCAGTTGCATGAGGGGGAAGCGCCTTCTATGGCACCAAAAATAACTTACAGTAGTTAATGATGCATAGGACTGACAAAACGTCACCCTTTTTGGTAGCGGATACAATGCAGTGCAATGCTTTACTTATATTTTGAAATTTCAACCAAATGGTTCCATGGACATTACAAAACAAGGCAAATCCTAGAATGAATACAAATTAAAATAGATAACACAAACCATTCTCTTAAAAATTGTTTAAACAAATACGTTTTAAGTTTCCTTCTAGACCTCAAGTAATCAGATCCCTGTCTCATAGAGACTGGCAAGGAATTCCAAGTTTTAGCCACTTAATAATGGAATAATTTGTATTTTATATTCACTGCAGAAGGAAAGTGAATATTCTAAGTTCAAACCATCTTTATTAATTTTAAACAAATTAACAGAAAACAATGTATAGAATTGTATAATGCATAACATATACTTTCACAACCTTGTGGGTGGGACCAGAGAGCTGAGAGAGAGAAGGCTGGCTGAGTGAAGAGCGACGTGCAAGCTGAAGCGCTGCTGCTACTGTGAGTCACACCGACGAGGTGAGGAGTTTTAAAATTCCAATGGAGGGAGGGAGGGAGCCTGTAACGGAGGGAGGGAGGGAGCCTGTAACGGAGGGAGGGAGGTGCCTGTAACGGAGGGAGGGTGCCTGGAACAGGGAGGGGGGCCTGTAACTATTTTTCGGACTATAAGATGCATTTTTCTTTTCCTCCAAATTTGTGAGGAAAACCTAGGTGCGTCTTATGGTCCGGTGCGTCTTATAGTCCGAAAAATATGGTATATGCTAAAACCTGTGCATTGATTTCAATAGGTTTCCAGACAGCCAGATTATTTATAACTACCTTTATATGAAAATTAAGATCTATAGTATATCAACACCTTCAGTTCATTTAGGGGCCCAGCAGTAAAAATGGCTTACATGGGTCATTCCTGCGTGCTAAGGCCAGTTTTACTGCCAGGGTAAAATGGATGATTTTTCTATTTTTCCTATTAATGGCCTAATGTACTAATGCACTAAATGTACTAATTTTCCGATTAGCACGTAAGCCCCTACTGCCACCCATTATGTAAGCGGCGAGGGCTCACGTGCTAAGCATGCGCTAATCAGCATGTGGCAATGTAGCTGCAATAAATAGAACAAAACACTCCCACTCTCTGCCTCCAGACCTGCCCCCAGGGCTACAAAATAAATTTTTTAGCACATGGGTTAATGCATACAAATCCAAAAATTACCATGGGGTGCCTCAGCATGCCACACAGTAAGCCATTTTTCTGCTGTGGTAAGCACGTGTTAGTGCTTACCCCAGCTTAGTAAAATGGCCCCTTAGTCTTAACATTGCTGCATGCAGGGGTCCTTTTATAAAGGTGCGCTAGCATTTTTAGCTTGCGCTAAAAACTAGAGACACTTATAGGAATATATGGGCATCTCTACTGGTTAGCACAAGAACATTTAATGCATGCGCTAAAAATGCTAGTGCCTTTGTAAAAGGACCCCACAATGAGGTATGAGAATGTAGAATACAAAATTACTCTCTTTTGTTTTGTACATTATTGAATCAGAATTGGCAACTAGAGATATGGTAATCTAGAGAAGCCACTGGTTTGTGACATATCAAAATTATTACTTCATGGATTTAATTTATGTCTATCAGGCTTATTTTCGAAAGAGAAAGGCGCCCATCTTTTGACACAAATCGGGAGATGGGCGTTCTTTTCCCAGGGTCGCCCAAATCGGCATAATCGAAAGCCGATTTTGGGCGTCCTCAACTGCTTTCCGTCATGGGGATGACCAAAGTTCATGGGGGCGTGTCAGAAGCGTAGCGAAGGCGGGGCTGGGGCGTGCCTAACACATGGGCATCCTTGACCAATAATGGAAAAAAGAAGGGCGTCCCTGACGAGCATTTGGGCGACTTTACTTGGTCCATTTTTTGTTACAACCAAGCCTCAAAAGGTGCCCAAACTGATCAGATGACCACCGGAGGGAATCGAGGATGACCTCCCCTTACTCCCCCAGTGGTCACTAATCCCCTCCTAACCCTAAAAAAACTTTTTAAATATTTTTTGCCAGCCTCTATGCCAGCCTCAAATGTCATACCCAGCTCCATGACAGCAGTATGCACTCCCTGGAGCAGTTTTAGTGGGTGCAGTGCACTTCAGGCAGGTGAACCCAAGCCCATCCCCCCCTACCTGTTACACTTGTGGTGGGAAATGTGAGCCCTTCAAAACCCACCAGAAACCCACTGTACCCACATGTAGGTGCCCCCCTTCACCCCTTAGAGCTATGGTAGTGGTGTACAGTTGTGGGGAGTGGGTTTTTTTTTTTTTGGGGGGGGGGGCTCAGCACATAAGGTAAGGGAGCTATGCACCTGGGAGCAATTTGTGAAGTCCACTGAAGTGCCCCCTAGGGTGCCCGGTTGGTGTCCTGGCATGTCAGGGGCACAAGTGCACTATGAATGCTGGCTCCTCCCACGACCAAATGGCTTGGATTTGGTCGTTTCTGAGATGGGCATCCTCGGTTTCCATTATCGCCGAAAATTGTGGATGACCATCTCTAAGGACGACCTAAATTTCGCGATTTGGGCGTCCCCGACCGTATTATTGAAACGAAAGATGGATGCCCATCTTGTTTCGATAATACGGGTTTCCCTGCCCCTTTGCCGGGATGTCCTGTGAGGATGTCCTCAGGAAAACTTGGGCGCCCCTTTCGATTATGCCCCTCCACGTGACCTAATTTAGAAGTATATTATTTTATTCTAAGATTAAAAGCACATCAAATATTTTAAATTTACAAACCTTATCCTTCTTGCTCTTCCATTTTATATTAATTACATCTTGAGGTTCTCCAAGTTAAATTCGTAAACAGAACTGTCACACTACAGAATCAGTATGATTTACAGCATTTATCATATTAAATGCAAACATATTTGAAAAGAAAAATAAAGTTCCACTAATGAAGTGGCAATTGAATTCATTTACAGATTACCTGGATGCATTCTATAGAAATCAAAATTTCACCTTACAGAGTACAACCTTTGCAGTCTCATACCAGTAAGATAATAAACATGCTACTGATTATATATATACTAGTAAAAAAGGCCCGTTTCTGACACAAATGAAACGGGCGCTAGCAAGGTTTTCCTCGGAGTGTGTATGTTTGGGAGAGTGTATGTGAGAGTGACTGTGTGAGAGACAGAGTGAAAGTGTGAGTGTGAGAGAGAGAGTGAGTCTGGGTGTGAGTGTGTTTGTGAGAGAGTGTGTGTGTGAGAATGAGAGTGTGTGCAAGTGTGTATGTGAGACACAGTGTGAGAGAGTGTGTGTGAGACACAGATTCTCTGTGAGAGTGAGTGTATGAGGCCAAGCGAGTGTGTGAGTGACTGTGTGGCACATAGAGAGTGAATGTGATACAGTGTGAGACAGAGTGTGTGAGAGTGTGAGTCAGAAAGACATTGTATATGAGAGAGAGAGTGTGAGCCCTGCCCTCCCAATCCATGCCCATCTGTCCCCTGCCCCCTCCATTCATCCTTTTCCAGCAATTCCCCTCTCTCCCTGAGCCCTGCCCTCCCAATCCATGCCCATCCATGCTCCTCTGACACCTACCCCCTCCATTCATCCCTATCCAGCAATTCCCCTCTCTCCCTGAGCCCTGCCCTGCAATCCATATCCATCCATGCCCATCTGTCCCCTCCATTCATCCCTATCCAGCAAATCCCCTCTCTCCCTGAGCCCTGCCCTCCCAATCCATGCCCATCCATGCTCCTCTGTCCCCTGCCCCCTCCATTCATCCCTATCCAGCAATTCCCCTCTCTCCCTGAGCCCTGCCCTGCAATCCATATCCATCCATGCCCATCTGTCCCCTCCATTCATCCCTATCCAGCAATTCCCCTCTCTCCCTGAGCCCTGCCCTCCCAATCCATGCCCATCCATGCTCCGTCACCTGCCCCCTCCATTCATCCCTATCCAGCAATTCCCCACTCTCCCTGAGCCCTGCCCTGCAATCCATATCCATCCATGCCCATCTGTCCCCTCCATTCATCCCTATCCAGCAATTCCCCTCTCTCCCTGAGCCCTGCCCTCCCAATCCATGCTCCTCTGTCCCCTGCCCCCTCCATTCATCCCTTTCCAGCAATTCCCCTCTCTCCCTGAGCCCTGCCCTCCCAATCCATGCCCATCCATGCTCCTCTGTCCCCTGCCCCCTCCACTCATCCCTTTCCAGCAATTCCCCTCTCTCCCTGAGCCCTGCCCTCCCAATCCATGGCCATCCATGCTCCTCTGTCCCCTGCCCCCTCCATTCATCCTTTTCCAGCAATTCCCCTCTCTCCCTCCATGACCCCCCCTCGCATCCATGCTCCTCTCTCTCCCATGTCCCAGCCTGGCCCGCCCTCTTCTCCCCCCCCCTTCGCATCCATGCCCCCCCCCCTTCGCATCCATGCTGTCGTTTCTCCCCTGCCCTCCCGCTCCCATTGTTCAACTTTACTGCCCACCCTCTTTTCTCCCCCCAACATCCTTTTTTTTTTTTCTTTTTAAATTTGCCTCCGTGGCGGTTCCGGCAGCGCAGCGTCAGGGAAGGAGGCAGAGCTCCCGACGTCTAGCCTTCCCTTCGCTGTGTTCCGCCTTCTTCTGACGTCATCCTTGACGTCAGAAGAAGGCGGAACACAGCGAAGGGAAGGCTAGAGACATCGGGAGCGCCGCCTCCTTCCCTGACGCTGCGCTGCCGGAACCGCCACCACGGAGGTAAATGTAATATAATAAAACGCACCGTGCGTGGGTGCGATCCGTTTTTTTTTTTTTTTCCGCCCTCGACGTCATGACGTTTGACGCGAGGGCGGGGCAGAGACGGCTGGCTGGCTTCACACCATGAATCCACGAACCCTACAGCCAGGGAGTGTTTGAGTGACTTCAGAACGTTGTCTTCAGAACGTTCACGGTGCGTTTTATTATATTAGATATATATATATATATTAAATCTTTCTAATTATTCATATGCTTAACATTTATTTTAATTTATTATATTTTACTGCTTAATATTTGTAACACTTGTGCATTGTCTCTCAGAATCTTTATGTGTGTTTTCTCTGTATGGACAAGTTCAATTCTGGTTTTGTAAGAATTCATAAATACAATATTTAGAGGACCGTTTGAAGCTGTCGAACAGGAAGCCTTATTTCAGAGGTAGTCAACCTTTTAGAACATGGGGACAATTTGACATGGTTTCAAGGGCCCTGACTCAAGTCCCACGGGAAACTGTGACCAAGTAAATTTTGCAAACAAGCTATCCAGGCACTGCACAGAAAAATCAGATGGGCATGTAAAGAAACACTTCAAAAAGGCTATGAAGGGCAGATAAGCATAACAGAGAAGAAAGCAAACACTCACAGTGACAAGGCACTTGAGCTATGACAGTGTTTTTACCCATGGAAATAGAGGCTTTGATTATTGTTCATCCTTCATGAAGGCAAAATTACCCACAGTGCTCTACAATGTGGTTAATTTGGCCCTCATTACTCAGAGGCATTCCCAAGGGTAGAGAGAGGGCAGAGTACATAACAACATGTCTAGGTCTGCATAACAATACACGTGTTTTCTGATAGAAAAATTATATGAAAAGAAAGCAGGTGATAATGTCTGACTAATTTTTGAGAATAATCAAAGCAAAACTGTCCAAAACCTTTGCTTTGATTATTGGTGCAATTCATAGAAATAAAAATAACAGCAGGGTTTGCAGTACTGCAAATAATCTGATTATTGTCCTGTAAAAAATGCACTGGATTTACAAGCCCAAACTGGCCTCCTACCCTTTACTACTAACAGAACACAAGAGTTGATTTACCTACTTTGAAGTCAATATTTAGGAAGGCTGGCAAAGAAAAATGACTACTATTCAGAGCTAGAGCTGAGGCAAACAGAAGGCTAAATGGCAGTGAATTCAGCAAAAATTAAGCACATTATGGGCCTTGCTTATTAAGCAGCGTTGTAGGTGCGTTAACATTTGTAATGCGCATTAACCATGTACGTGCCTACAATATCCTTATAGACACCTACAAGGTTAGCGCGTGTGCTAAGTGTGGGTGAGCTAAAAACACTAACGCACCTTAACAAACAGGGCCCTATATCTATTTACTGACCTGCAGTAAGGTTTTGCAATTAACAGGAGTTAATTGCAAAAATTAACATGCAGTAACGATAAAACCTGTGTATTAACTTTTGGAAGACTTTCTAGCAGATTCCCATTCAAATGGAGAAAAGCTTTTTTTTTTTTTTAATGTGCATTAACTGGATGGTAGATAACTTGATGAAATTAGCTATACTTCTTAATATGGTATTAACTTTACTGCCTCACTTCCCTTTGCATTAGCTTCATTAGCCCTTTCTGGGCATGAAAAGGCACTCAGGCACGGGTGTGCTGGTAAAATTTTAACAGGCTCTTTCTCCAGACGTAGCCAGCTCTGCAGTTGGAAGAGTCAGGGATGGCCGGGGGTGGGGGGGAGCAACACTTGCCTCTCTCTCCTCCCTCCCTTCCTTCTTGCGGGCACGCTAGGCATACCTTTGCTGGCAGCCAATAAATGGACTGCCACCACTCCCAACATCTTGCTCTGAGCAGCATGCTGAAACTTCTCACACATGCTGGAGAAGTCCCAGCCTGCTGCTCAGAGCTGGAAACAAGGAGTGGGGAGCAGCAGCAGTCTATTTACTTGGCTGGTAGGGCTCAGCATCCCCACCAGCAAAGTAAAAGAGAATTCAGCAGGAGGCCCAAGCCCACATTTTGGGAGCCAGTTGTTAAAGTAGCCATGGAGGGCCCTACTTTAACAACCGGCTCCCAAAATTCTTAAAAATTTAACAACCGGCTCTTGCGAGCCTGTGAGAGCCTGCTCCAGCACACCACTGCACTCAGGTGACATTGGTCCCCCACAGAAAAAAAAGGTCAGGAAAACTAGAATGCTAGGGCCATAACATTTGCATGATCTAAGGACATGAAGCCCAATCTGTCTATACATACATACATACATATACACATATCTATCTATCTATCTATCTATCTATCTATCTATCTATCTATCTATCTATCTATCTATCTATTCACATATAATAATCACAAAATCTTTCAGGTCTCTTTGGAAACTAAAAAGGACCAGACCCTATTTCTCATGAGAAACATTCAGATTATTAGTACAATCATTAACGTTATTCCAATTCGATTACTATAATGTCATATATGCTAGCTGTAAGGAGTACCTGTTGAAAAAACTCCAAACAGCTTAAAACACTGCAGCCAGGTTCATATATAAAATCTCTTGTTTCGAAAGTGCCTCCCCTTTATTAATCAAATTACATTGGCTTCCCATCAAGGCGAGAATCACCTTCAAATTATGTACATTTATCTTTGAAATTCTAAATGGCACAGCTCCAGACTATATGGTACCATTAATAAACTCAACTCATAGAAATGCTAAATATGAGGCAAGAAACTATCTCAGACTACACCTCCCAAATTGCAAAATAATGATCTACAAAACTGTCCACTCTGCAGACTTCACTTACCTAGGAACCAAATGGTGAAACTCCTTACCACCCAAAATAAGAAATATACAGGAATATACCAAATTCCACAAAATCCTCAAATTGTTCCTACTCAAGCAAACCCTCACAAAGAACAACCATACCTTGAATAACTAATTATTACCTGAATTGGTTATTACTCTATTTACCATTAACATTCTCTTTGTTTCATGTACAATTTCTCATTCATAATAGATTCTCTAAATGTTAAACATCCATAGCTATCCAAGTACTTCTATGATGTTGTATTATATAATTGGGTTCTTACAAAAAAAATCACTTTCTTATGCATTATTCTTTGTTATGTATACTATAGTGTTCATTGTAAGCCACACTGAACTCAAACTTGTTTGGGATAATGTGGGATATAAATGTCACAAATAAATAAATAAATACATACATATGTAGAGAGACTTATTTGCTTACATTTGATAGCCAGTTTTTACATTTTGATGTTCAAAGTGGGTTGGAGCAAAACAGTACAATAAACAATAGTAGCACCTTAAGCAAGAACAATCCCAATCATCATCTCCAACATGATACAGGAAAAACAATCAATTCTCTCAAACTATCAAAAAATGACTGATCATGAGTGCCCCCGCAGAGCTCTCATTTCTGCAAAAAAAGAAGAAATAGCAATAAACCTGAAAATGTTTCCAGGTCTTACTTGCCAGAAACAAAATGCACTCAACATGTACTCCTACCCCCTTCCAATAATCTGAAATTAATTTATTAATTTAATTAATTAACTTATTTTAAGGGGGGATGGCAATTGCATTTCATCCTGGGTAAGTCCTGAAGGAATTAGCAAATTTCTTGTAACAAGCTGTACTTGTACATCTTTGACATCATCGTCAAGGAGCCCTCTTATGCTAGCTTTCCACACCGCACCCTCACTCAGATGAGGTCCTCTCTCTTCCAATCTAGTAATTCCCCCCCCCCCCCATACAAACATGCAGCATTCTTATCTTTCCCCTCATTTATGCCTTAAGAACGTTTGCTGTCATTCAGGTGAAACCCTGATCTCTGCTATTGAAAGATGAAGGAAATCATAATTTTGAGAGAAAATTGTTTTTTCGTCTGTGTTCCACCCTGACAACTCCTTGACTGTAGAGTGAAAGAGGAGATAGGATAGAGACATTTAGACACTTCCAAGGACTTAATGCACAAAAGCCAGGCCTCTTTCAAAAGAATGGGAACTCTGGAATGAGGTGTTATGGGAAGAGAGAGAAAGGAGGTAGATTCCGGAGTAATATAAGTAAATATTTCTTTACAGAAAAGATAGTATTTGAACTCAACAAAGGAGGGAAAAAAGCACAGATTTTTGAAGGCGAGGAAGGGATGTCACAGCTGAGCAGAACAGGAAGTGTTATGATTGGGGTCAGAACCCCTCTCAAACTTACCTCTTCCTGGGGGTCAGCTTCTTAGCTGGCTTCTGTTTCTTTTCTCTGTCCTTTCTGAGCTGGCTCTGGCTCTCTGTGCTGGCAGCTTCCAGCAGCATGGGGTTAATTGTTTTACTTTACTACAGCTGTGTGGGTGGACTGAGTTAGCTGTACCTCTCTTTGGGTGTACTGGCTTCAAGTGCTTCACAGTGTTGCATTGGTGTGGGTTGGGCCTCTCTGGGTCAGTGTGCTGTTGCCTAGGTCTAGGGAGTGTGACATCATCAGGGAGGTCCTTGATAAGGAAGTGGTATTGTTTCCTTCAGGGCCTTTGCAACGGTGGTGTTTGCTTTCGGTAGGGTGATGCAGTGTGCACTTCTGACTTTGTGTCTAGTTTCCCTGCTTGCTTTTGCTAAGGTCCAGGTTAGTGTTAGTGCAGTGTGCACTGGTGACTGTGTGTTTAGCTTTCCTGCTTTTCCCTTATGGTTCCCCTGCTTTTCCCTCTTGGTTTTGGAAGCATTGCTGTGTGTAGGGCTTTGGAAGCTCTGTTGTTGATAGAAGTACTTCAGGGTTTGGTGTTGTTAGGAACACTGCAGAGTTTGCTGTTAGAAGTACTTCTGGTGTTTGTGCTATTGGGAGCATTGCAGTCTTTGCTGTTGGTGTTTGGTGATTTAGAATCACTTTTGGCTTATGTGTTAGCTTCCCTGCTTTTTCCTTGTGGCTCCCCTGTCTTCCCTTTTAGTGCTAGGAGCTCTTCTGGTTGCTTGCCAGAGTAGTGCTTAGGAAGCACCTTGTTAGTTTTGTTTCTAGCTTGCTACAGCAGTGCTTAGGTAGCTTGTTAGTTTTGTGTTTAGCTTGTTAGTGTAGAGCTCTGCTTGTAGCTTGGTGCTTAGTAGCACCTGTGTTAGCTTTGTGTTTAGTTCCCTGCTCTGTTAGTTTAGGGCTTAGGAAGTCCCTTTCTTGAGCAGGGCTTAGGAGCTCCTGTTTAGTATAGGGCTTAGGAAGTCCTTTTGTCAGTTTACTGTTAGGAACACTCCTGTTGGTTTAGGGCTTGGGAGCACGTAGATCAGTTTAGGTTTAGGAGTACTTCTGTTTCCAGTCCTGGTCCCTGTGTCATCCGGTATCCAGTAAGTCCTGCCGGCTACTCGAACCCAGGAGCTCAACTCCTGGGGGGCTTAGTAGCTAAGCGCAGGTGAAGCTGTGTGGACCAGTTCAGTGTGCTCCAGTCCAGTGTGTTCCGGTCCGGTGTGTGTTCCAGTCTGGTGCGCTCCAGTCCAGTGTGTTTCGGTCTGGTGTGTGTTCCAGCCTGGGGGATTGCAGTCCAGTGTTCCAGTCCTGTGCCCTCCAGTCCGGGGGATTCCAGTCCATGTGTTCTGGTTCGCTGGGCAGTGCCTGCAGTCCCTGCCAGTGTGCTTACCCAGTGTTGGTTGGTGGGTTTTGCCTGCTGCTGTCGCTCCTCGGCAGCAGCCCAAGGGCTCCCGTTTGCTCCAGAGCCCGGCCCTGCGGGCTCTGAACCTGAGAACCTGACAGGAAGGCTGTATGGTTTACCTGCCATCATGTTCTCTATGTAGATACTTCAACATAGATAGTCATGGATAAGTAGTCCTTGATAATTTCCATAACATCTTTGACTTATTCACCAAAGAGATACCTTCTACCACACAACACATCAGCAAGCTAATCTTGCACATGCTCCATTTAGACTATGGCTTGCAACCATGAGAACCTGATGACACCAAACCCATAGCAGAAGTTCTCACTGTTTTGTCCAGTAAATGCATAAACATATTTTATTTATTTAGATTTAGCTCACTTGTTTTCATTGGTAGCTCAAGGTGAATTACAAATAGGTACAATAAGTATTTTCCCGCCCCTTGAGGGCTTACATCTAAAGCCCTATTTTCTAACCCAAGGTAGCATGGTTGCTATACTAGTTCACCTTAAAGGTAAATAAATAAAAATAAAACAAAAAGCTGATCATGTGGTGTATTGTTTGATTTGTCTTTGCAGGAAAGTGTACGTGGGTCCAATAAGTAGAAGCTTTAAGACAAGACTGACTGAACAAGAGTACTATAGTTACTTAAAAAAATCAATCTCTCACTGGTGCCACACTGCATTCAGCAGCAGCATGCTTTTGAGTCTCTGCACTGTTTAGTGCTTCAGCAGATTCATCCCCAGCAACAGGGCGGTGATAGACAAAAAATCCTTTTGCAGCAAGAGCAGTGCTGGATTTATCTTAATTCTATGGAACCAGTGGGTTTGAATATAAAGATTGAATGGTGTCGTTTCTTTTTAAAAATTATTTTAAAAACCTCTTTTGTATATTTTTTGGACTCTGTGATTTTACATTGAAATACCCTTATAAATGATCTTTGGGACAGGGATTGGATTGTGTGACTGATAGCATCTGATGTACAAGAGGGGCCATTTTTGTTAGAATGTGTAATGCCGATTCCCAGCAACTAAGTGTTTTGGCACAAGATAAAAAGTAAGTATTCTGTTATTTGAAGTCTGTGTATATTTTTTGTTCTTCACATTTATTATGCCTTTCTCTTTATTTGTAGAAGTCCTGACCTTGATACAGCAGTGCGAAACACTGGCCAGTGATGGTCTGGGGACTACTTTATTCTGCTGGAGAAGGCTAGATAAGTGCATTTCACTTTGTTAAAAAATATTAAAAGAAATAAAAGTGTGATACTTTTGCACTTATGTAAATTGTGGTGCTGCGTTTTGCCAATGATGAAGAGCTACTAGCTCTGAAGGTGTTCTACCTGGAGCTCTTTGAAGTTTTTTTCCACCCACTTTCCACTTTGTTTAAATCTATAGATTTACTTCACAGACTTGAATATTTATTGAGGATTGTATTGAATATTTGTAGCTAGTTGTATCTACGGAGTTCAGCATGGGAAGGACTATCTAGGGGCCAAAGGGACCTATCATTTTGGAAAACATATCAGATGGTGGACTATCAGATTTTTATTTTACAAACAGATTGGACATGAGTTTGTGGGGTGCCTTATTTTTTTAAATAGAGGCAGTGAAGCCAAAATGCATATTCAGAAAATGGAATGCACAGAGATCAGCTCAGGCACTGATAAGGTAGAGGTAACTTTTGAAATAAATCTTGCTGTAGAGGCAAAAAACTAATACTAAAAACATTTTCAATTATTTCCAAAGCAAAAAGCCTGTGAGAGAATCAGTTGGACTTCTTGAATGAACCTGGGGTAAAAGGAGTTCCCAAGGAGGATAAGGTAAAAGCAGAAAAGCTAAGGGGCCCTTTTAAGAAGGCGTGCTAAAAAGGTGGCTAGCAGTAGCTGTAGCTTGTGGTTTTCCCACGCACTCCAGTCACCTCTTAGCTCGGTTGCCTAAAAGCCAAATTTCTATTTACATCAATAATGGCCAGGTCCCAAGTTTACCACATGAGCCTTACCACCTCCTATTTAGAAGACAGTAAAGGCTCATGTGCTAACCCGGCGGAAATCAGGCAGCGAGTGGCAATGTGGCTGTGCTGCTGATTACTGCCAGGAATGCCCCCCGTGATAGAAAACAGAAAATTATTTTCTACCGTGGGAAACAGCATGTGCCAAAATAAGAACTATTGCTGGGTGCCTGGTAGTGTCCAGCGGCAGTACTGTTTTGGCACGGGGTAGCCCTATTGTGCCTTCATAAAAAGGCCCCTAAATTACTTCTTTATCTCGATCTTTACTGAGGGGAATGTTGGGGGGGTCATACCTACATTGGAAACATTCTTTGATGGTGGTGATTTGGAACAAAGAAGCACATTACTTTAAGCTTAGAAGATGTAAAAGAACAAGAGGGGAAAAATAATCACAACTGAATGGTTTTCTGCCCAGAGTCCTGAAAGAGCTCAAACATAAAACTGATAATCTATTACTAATAATGTGCAACTTATCCTTCAAAATGACCATGACTCCCTAAGATTGGAGAAATCAAGCCATTTTTTTTAAAAAGACTCCAAAGTGACATGGGAAACTATAGACCTATGAGCCTGATATTGCTGCCAATCAATTTTTTAAAGCTATTCTATAAAAACAGAATAACTGACAATAAAGACAGACATGTCTTAATGGGAACAAGACAGCATGGGTACAGCAAAGGCAGGTCTTACCTTATCAATTTCTATTAGATTTTTTTGAAGGTATAAACAAACAAGTGGGCAATGGTGAGCTGGTTGAACTAATATATTTGGATTTTCAGAAACTATTTGAGAAAGTTCTATATGAGAGGCTCCTTAGAAAATTAAAGAGTCATGGTATAGGAAGAAAAGTCTCATTTTGTGGATAGAAAACTAGATAAAAGACAAGAAACAGGAACTAGGAGTGAACTGTTAATTATCCATATGAAAATGGATCACCAGTGAAGTGCTCCAGGCCTATGTTTTACTACCTGTGCTGTTTGACATATTCATGAATGATCCAGAGGTAGGCATGTCAAGGTGATCAAATTTCTTCAAAATTATTAAAATGGCTGAGGATTGTGAAGATTAGCAGAAGGATCTTCTGAAATTATGGGTCTGGACATCTAAATGGCGGAATAAATTTAATGTGGATAACTGCAGAGTGATGCATATAGGGAAAAATAATCTCAACTAATCTCAACTACAGGTACAAAATGTCAGTTTATGAAGTCACAACCCAAGAAAATGATCTGAGAGTCATTGTGGATACTGCACTGAAACTTTCAGACTAGTGCTTCTTAAAAAAACAAAAAAACAAAACAATGTTATAGAATATCTGGGGACTCTGGGGAGAAAGGTACACTGAGTCAAATGAATCTGATTGAATTCTTTGACTGGGTGACCAGAGAATTGGAGCAAGGATGTGCAGTAGATGTAATCTACTTAGATTTCAGCAAAGCCTTTGACACGGTTCGTCATAGGAGGTTCTTGAACAAACATGACAGGCTGAAGTTAGGACCCAAAGTGGTGAACTGGATTAGGAACTGGTTGACAGAGAGATGCCAGAGGGTGGTGGTTAATGAAATCCACTTGGAGGAAGTTAAGATGGGTAGTGGAGTGCCTCAAGGAACAGTGCTGGCGCAGATTCTGTTCAATATATTTGTCAGTGACACTGCCAAAGGGTTAGAAGGTAAGGTTTGCCTTTTTGTGGATGATACCAAGGTTTGTAACAGCGTGGACACCCCTAAGGGAGTGGAAAACATGAAAAAGGACCTGAAAAAGTTAGTAGAATGGTTTAATGTTTGGAAATTAAAATTCAATGAAGAGAGTAGAAATCCAAGTGAGCCGTAATGTGCTAGGAGGTGAAAGGTTGATATGCGCAGATAGGGAGATAGTGTTTGAGGTGATAGTATCTGAGGTGATGAAACAGTGTGACAAAGTGGTGGCCATAGCCAGAAGGATACTAGGCTGTATAGAGAGAGGTGTAACCAGCAGAAGAAAGGAGGTGTTGATGCCCTTGTACATGTTGTTGGTAGGGTCCCACTTGGAGTACTGTTTTCAGTTTTGGAGGCTGTATCTTGCTAAGGATGTAAAAAAGACTTGAAGCAGTCCAGAGGAAGGCAACAAACATTGTATGGGGCTTGCACCAAAAGACGTATAAGAAGAAACTGTAAGACCTGAACATGCATACTCTAGAGGAGAGAAATGATACAGACATTTAAGTACTTGAAAGGATTAATATAGAAATGAATATCAGAGAAGGACATGAATTGAGGTTGTAGGGTGGTAGACTTAGGTGTAATGTCAGGAAATTCTTTTTCACAGAGAGGGTCGTTGATGCCTGGAATGTCCTCTCGAGGGAAGTGGTGGAGAAAAAACAGTGATGGGATAAACACAGAGGATTTCCAATCAAACATATAAATGGTGAGTGACTCACTCGCAAATGCGCAGTAGAGACTTCCCTCTCTGTCCCGCCCCCGCGTCAATACATGATGACGGGAGCGGGACAGAGAGGGAAACTGTGCGAAGCCACCGACGTTGCTACCGCTCCCCCCGAGGTCGCTGCTACCGCTCCCCCCACCGAGGCCGCCGCCGCCGCCCCCCTCCACCCGGCCCGAGCACTCTCTTCGGTATTGAACTTACATCGGCAAAACGCAGCACGCAGAACAGCTGAGCTCCCGTCGCCCTTTCTTCCCTGCCTGTGTCCCGCCCTCGCCGACGTTACGTCACACGAGGGCGGGACACAGGCAGAGAAGGAAGGCCGACGGGAGCTCAGCTGATCTGTGTGCTGCCTGCGTTTCACCGATGTAAGTTCAATACCGAAGAGAGGGCCCGGGCCGGGTGCAGGGGTGGTGGCGGCGACTCCGGGGGACCGGTAGTGGCGACCTCGGGGGGGGGGGGGGTGGAGGGGCAGCGGCGAGGGGAGGGGGCCTTGCCAAAACCCCATACTAGCCCGTTTTAATGGGCTCAACGGCTAGTTGGAAAATAAATGGTATAATGCCCTCCCAAGGGAGGTGGTTGAGAAAAAAACTGTAATGGAATTCAAAAAGGCATGGGATGAACACAAAGGATCTCTAATTAGAACATGAATGGTATTTAAAAAAAAACAAATGGTTGCATGTGTATTTGCATATTGATTGGCACTTTAGATGGCAACTCTGGCTGTGAAGAACTAAGGCTGTTGAGCAGGATTGTACGGTCTGAGTCCCATATATGGCAATTCGGTTTAGGACGGGCTGTAGAGGGCTTCGATGGAAATTCCAGTAATTTGGAACATGAGGACAGTGCCAGGCAGACTTTTACGGTCTGTGTCCTGCAATTGACACGACGGATTTGGATAGGCTGGAGTGGGCTTCAATAGCAACTTCAGTAGTTGGAAACTAAGGACAAGGCTGGGCGGACTTCAACGAGAGAGACAATGATCAAATATTTTATATCAAAATCATTGCTGGTTTAATCATGACTTGATAATGAGTATGACTGTTAGGCAGACTGGATGGACCATTCAGGTCTTATCTGTGGGAGGCGGGGCTGGTGGTTGGGAGGCGGGGATAGTGCTGGGCAGACTTACACGGTCTGTGCCCTGAAAAGGACAGGTACAAATCAAGGTAAGGTATACACAAAAAGTAACACATATGAGTTTATCTTGCTGTGCAGACTGGATGGACCATGCAGGTCTTTTTCTGCCGTCATTTACTATGTTACTATCTGCTGTCATTTACTATGTTACTATCTGAACAAAACTGAAAAAGTCACTATCAGGCTTATTTTTGAAAAGGAAAGGTGCCCATCTTTTTACACAAATCGGGAGATGTGCGTCCTTCTCTCAGGGTCAGCCAAATTGGCATAATCGAAAGCCGATTTTGGGCGTCCCCAACTGCTTCCCGTCCTGGGGACGACCAAAGTTCATGGGGGCGTGTCGGAGGCGTAGCGAAGGCAGGACTGGGGCGTGCCTAACAGATGGGCGTCCTCAAGCGATAATGGAAAAAAGAAGGGTGTCCCTGATGAACACTTGGCCGACTTTATGTGGTCCTTTTTTTTTTTAACGACCAAGCCCTAAATGACCAGATGACCACTGGAGGAAATCGGGGATGACCTCCTCTGACTCCACCAGTGGTAACTAACCACCTCCCACCCCGAAAAAAAAAACAACTTTAAAAACTTTTTTTTTTTTTTTAGAGTATGGGTGAAGGACCTCTTTCGCTATGCCTCTGTCCCTGCGATGGCAGTTGAGGACGTCCTTTGCTATTTATTTAGATTTTGCTCACACCTTTTTCAGTAGTAGCTCAAGGTGAGTTACATTCAGATACACTGGATATTTCTATGCCTCAGTCCCTGCAACTGCAGTTGAGGACATCCTTCGATATGCCTCCGTCCCTGCGACGGCAGTTGAAGACGTCCAAAATGTGGATGTTTGTGAGAAGGATATCCATGCCTGGATGTTTCTGTGAGAAGGACATCCATGCCTGCTATGCCTCTGACACCCCTTTTATTTATTTGGATTTTGGATCACAAGTAGCAGCAGTGGGATTTGAACCGGCCACCTCTGGATTGCAAGACCAGTGCTCTAACCACTAGGCCACTCCTCCATGCCACTCCACTTCCTTGAAATTTGGCCATCCCTGGGGGGGGCAGTATGCAGGTCCGGGAGGGGGGGGAGGTATGTGTGTGTCAGCGGAGGCATAATGAAGGCGTGGACATCCTTCTTTCAAACATTTTGGACATCCTCAACTGCCCCCCCCCCCCCCACAGGGATGGCCAAATATCAAAGGAGTGGAGTGGAGGAGTGGCCTAGTGGTTAGAGCACTGGTCTTACAATCCAGAGCTGACCGGTTCAATTCCCACTGTTGCTACTTGTGATGAAAATTCCAAATAAATAAAGGGCGTGTTGGAAGCATTTCAGGCATGGACATCCTTCTCACAGAAACACCCAGGCATGGACATCCTTCTCACAAACATCCACATTTTGGACATCTTCAACTGCCGTCACAGGGACGGAGGCATAATGAAGGACGTCCTCAACTGCCGTTGCAGGGACGGAGGCATAGAAATATCCAGTGTAACTGCAAAATCTAAATAAATAAATAGCAAAGGGTGTCCTCAACTGCCATTGCAGGGACGGAGGCATAGCGAAGGAGGTCCTTCACCCATACTAAAAAAAAAAAAAAAAAGACGAAAGTTTTTAAAGTTGTTTTTTTTCGGGGTGGGAGGTGGTTAGTGATCACTGCATGCCTTTTTCCATTCAGTTAGCGCATCAAGTTAGTCTTCTGCAGTACCCCCTAGGGTGCCCGGTTGGTGTCCTGGCATGTCAGGGGGACCAGTTCACTACGATGCTGGCTCCTCCCATGACCAAATGACTTGGATTTGGTCGTTTTTGAGATGGCCGTCCTCGGTTTCCATTATCGCCGAAAACTGGGGACGACCATCTCTAAAGTCAACCTAAATGTGGAGATTTGGGCATCCCCGACCGTATTATCGAAACGAAAGATGGACGCCCATCTTGTTTCGATAATACGGGTTTCCCCGCCCCTTCGCGGGACGTCCTGTGAGTACGCCCTCAGGAAAACTTGGATGCCCCGTTCGATTATGCCTCCCTGGCACAATTATGCCTCTGTAAAGGTCCCTGATGCATATATCCCAGTGTGCTCCTTCCTTCAGGGTTATACTATAACAGTGAGTAGGTATAAATCACGTTACTACAGCATCCCCTGCTGGTTCTGCCTGAGACTATAAGTCACAGACCAACGTAAATAAGTGTGATGATTAAGGGCCCTGTTTACTAAGCAGCGCTAAGGGTTTTTGCTTAATATAAGACTTAAATATGAATTAAGCTAGGGATACCCCATCAGTGAGAACAAGCAGCCTGCTTGTCTCGGAGAAAGCGAGGTTACTAACCTGTAACAGGTATTCTCTGAGGACAGCAGGCTGATTGTTCTCACAATCCCGCCCTCCTCCCCTTTGGAGTTGTGTCTTCCCTTGTCTTTGCTTTATACTGGACTGAGGCGCACGCTGTAGCGGGCGGGAAGACGGTCGCGCATGCGCGATGCATGTGGATCTCGCGAGAGCTAGCAAACTTCTGTTGCTAGGAAGATCTTCCGATCCTGGGGCTGCCGTGGGCGTCACCCATCAGTGAGAACAATCAGCCTGCTGTCCTCTGAGAATTCCTGCTACAGGTTAGTAACCTCGCTTTTCTATAGAGCTGTACACATTATATGTAGGTACTTTCTCTCTCCCTAGAGGGCTCACAATCTAAGTTTTGGTACCTGGGGCAATGGAGGATTAAGTGACTTGCCCAGTGTCACAAACAGCTGCAGTGGGAATTGAGCTCAGGTTGCCAGGATCAAAGCCCACGTCACTAACCATTAGGCCACTCCTCCACTCCACTAAAATGCTATACATCATGTTAAATGAGGGCGCGCTCAGCTTATAGTGGAATCATCAAGCTATTTGAAGGAATCACTGGTTATCATACTGCAGATATGAATAAATATTATTCGTATCCATGAGTGCGACCAAACTGTTGTTAGGTTAGATACACTCTAGTTAAATTAGATTATTTTCTTCAGGTTCATATTGAGACATTGAAAAGGACATAAAATAACACTTTGTGTAGTGTGTCTTATTCATTTTTCTAGCATATGGTTTTCTTTTTAAAAGTCTTGCAGCTTGCAGAAAAATGGTACCGAATTTTATTTTTTTTAATGGTTTCAGTAAAACTGAAATGGAAACTTTACAACCGTGGTAAAATTTGTAGTTACTGCAGCTTAACATGACACCTTACCGTGTGGTAGCTGTAAATTTAACGCATCAGCTATCGGGGGCATCCCCAGTATTTTCTATTGCAGGTCCTGCATTAACATTCATAGTAACAAGTGCTCCAGGTTAGCATAAAAGCACTTAGGGCTGGATTCAGTAAATGGTGCCGAAAAAAATCAGTGCAGAACAGTATTCTGTAATGGGCATTCCAGGATCAGTGCCCTTTATAGAATAGCACGTAGCGCTGGGATCTGCACTCATCTTTGGACATGAGGAGTTACAGCAGCTGAAACCAGGTGTAAATCTCAACATGCAAGTTGGGCGCAGATCTGCACTATTCTGTATGTGCATACATTTTAAGGGAACGCCCCTGACCTGCCCCTCCCATGCCCACAGCCCTTTGCAGATCCGCACAGAAACACAGGCACTTTTCTATAGATGGGCATGTCAGTGTGTTTTCATGCTGTTTCTACCCCGTTATATCACCTTGCATCCGTTAGAACGCTTTTCTGCGTAGAAAATTTGGAGCGGAAGTTGTGCCTACGTTCAGCGCCTTATATATGGAATTCTTCCATTAGTGCCTTCTATTTAGGAAGTGTTATGCGGTCCTGTGTTAGCTACATGTTGGTTAGCACATGTGTTTTGCTACATGCTAACCACAAAACACCATTCATATCCATTCTATGTCCATGACATGCCCCCTAATATGAAAAGCACTTGATACAGTTTACCACTTGCAAACTGCAAAAATACCACAACCCCCTATAATACAGCTCCAGGTTTCATTATTTATCCAAAGAATAGGTACTACTTAGATTATGAGCTCACTACCTGTGTATAATATATGTAAACTGCCTTGGTTATACCACAGAAAAGTAGTATTTCAAATCCATGACTCCTTTACCTTTTACTACAGGGAAGATAAGCGTCACTTAAGTGTGCCTCAGCTTTATTCTTCAGAGACTGGAATAACATCTTTGGGGATAAGAGTGGTTCAGTTGTGAAGCCTAGGCAGTCTTTTTGCCTCACTGCTGAAGTTGGTAACCTTAGTATTAGTATCAATTATGGCTTTTTTTTTTTTTTCAGTTAAGTGACACGTCAGTTTTAAAGTCTGACTTAGACCAACGTTTTTTTTCAAACAAAGCTATCTGAAGTGTACTCCAAAGAATTCTGATATCAAAACACTGGGATTAGATTTAAATGTAACAATTAGTCATAAGAAAGCCAAACATTAGTAGTTCTAAATCTTACACAAATGAAGCAAATGGGTCAGAAGATACTGCTCCTCTAGCAAACATGAGAATAAACTACAGAGCAATTAGTATGTTAATTGTTTTAAAATTTAAAGTTGTCTTACATAAGTAAAGCCCCTCTGGGAACCAGTCCATCTCTCCAAGGGATTCTCACAAAAAATCTCTTTCAAACCCCAGGCCCTACTTCTAATCTGACCCAGACCCAAGGTGGGCTCTCTGACAAGATGTTTTAAGAAACATTTTACTCAGACTTGTTCAAACAAGACATTCACTAAGAGGAGACACATTGTTTCTCAGTTGTGTAGCATCAGTGATCACTATTCAGTTCTCATAGTTAAACTCTCATATTTGTGATAGCTTCTCCTAGCCAATTCTAGGTCTATCCTGATGATTGCCTAACCTAGTCTTAAAAATAGGGTATTCAATATAACTCTTTAGGAGTATTTTCTAGAGGCTTTCCTCTAAGATCTTCAGGACACAACTTCTTGCAAACATTTTTCAAAGCACTGCTCTTTTTTTTGTTCTAGTTTTCTCTGTGAAGACAAGTTAGAGTGCCACTCTTATTCTTATTTAAGTCTTATTCTTATTTAAGTCTTATATTAAGCACTCAAAACAACAAACATTGGTCAATTGGGCCTCGCAACGGCGAGGACATAACTGAGATAGACCTATAACCATAACCACCTAACGGAGAGTGCAGCCTGGAACAGAATAAAAATGGGCCTAGAGGGGGTGGAGTTGGATTCTAAACCCCAAACAGATTCTGCCCGAACCGACTGTCGCATAGGGTATCCTGCTGTAGGCAGTAATGAGATGTGAATGTGTGGACAGATGACCACGTCACAGCCTTGCAAATCTCTTCAATAGTGGCTGACTTCAAGTGGGCCACTGACGCTGCCATGGCTCAAACACTATGAGCCATGACATGGCCCTCAAGAGTCAGCCCAGCTTGGGCGTAAGTGAAGGAGATGCAATCTGCTAGCCAATTTGAGATGGTGCGTTTCCTGACAGCCACTCCCCTTCTATTGGGGTCGAAAGAAACAAACAATTGGGCGGACTGTCTGTGGGGCTGTGTCCACTCCAGATAGAAGGCCAATGCTCGCTTGCAGTCCAATGTGTGCAACTGACGTTCAGCAGGGCGGGTATGAGGCCGGGGAAAGAATGTTGGCAAGACAATTGACTGGTTAAGATGGAACTCTGACACCACCTATGGCAAGAACTTAGGGTGAGTGCGGAGGACTACTCTGTTATGATGAAACTTGGTATAAGGAGCATGAGCTACTAAGGCTTGAAGCTCACTGACTCTATGAGCTGAAGTGACTGCCACCAAGAAAATGACCTTCCAGGTCAAGTACTTCAGATGGCAAGAATTCAGTGGCTCAAAAGGAGGTTTCATCAGCTGGGTGAGAACGACATTGAGATCCCATGACACAGTGGGAGGTTTGACAGGGGGCTTTGACAAAAGCAAACCTCTCATGAATCGAACAACTAAAGGCTGTCCTGAGATAGGCTTACCCTCTACACGGTAATGAAAAGCACTAATTGCGCTAAGATGAACTCTTACAGAGTTGGTCTTAAGACCAGCCTCAGACAAGTGCAGAAGGTATTCAAGCAGGGTCTGTGCAGGACAAGAACGAGGATCTAGGGCCTGGCTGTCACACCAGACGGCAAACCTCTTCCACTTGGAAGCATAACACCTCTTTGTGGAATCTTTCCTGGAAGCAAGCAAGACTCTGGAAACACCCTCAGAAAGACCCAAGGAGGCAAAGTCTACGCTCTCAACATCCAGGCTGTGAGAGTCAGGGACTGGAGGTTGGGATGCAGAAGTGCCCCCTCGTTCTGAGTTATGAGGGTTGGAAAACACTTCAATCTCCACGGTTCTTCGGAGGACAACTCCAGAAGAAGAGGGAACCAGATCTGTCGCGGCCAGAATGGAGCGATCAGAATCATGGTTCCACGGTCCTGCTTGAGTTTCAGCAAAGTCTTCCCTACCAAGGGTATGGGAGGATACGCGTACAGGAGGCCCTGCCCCCAATGCAGGAGAAAGGCATCTGACACCAGTCTGCCGTGGGCCTTGAAGTCTGGAACAGAACTGAGGGACCTTGTGATTGGTCTGAGTGGCAAAAAGATCTACCAAGGGGGTGCCCCATGCTTAAAAGATCTTGCAAACTACTCTCGAAGTGAGAGACCACTTGTGAGGTTGCATTATCCTGCTCAACCTGTCGGCCAGACTGTTGTTTACGCCTGCCAGGTACATGGCTTGGAGAAACATGCCATGACGGCGAGCCCAAAGCCACATCCCGACGGCTTCCTGACACAGGGGGCGAGATCTGGTGCCCCCCTGCTTGTTGATGTAATACATGGCAACCTAATTGTCTGTCTGAATTTGGATAATTTGGTTGGGTAGCCGATCTCTGAAAGCCTTCAGTGCGTTCCAGACCGCTCGTAACTCCAGGAGGTTGATCTGAAAACCTGTCTCCTGGAGGGACCAGCATCCCTGTGTGTGAAGCCCATCGACATGAGCTCCCCACCCCAGGAGAGACGCATCCGTAGTCAGCACTTTTTGCGGCTGAGGAATTTGAAAGGGACGTCCCAAGGCCAAATTGGAGCAAATCGTCCACCAATGTAGGGATCTGAGAAAAACTGTGGACAGCTGGATCACGTCTTTTAGTTCCCCCGCAGTTTAGTACCACTGGGAAGCTAGAGTCCATTGAGCAGATCTCATGTGAAGACGGGCCATAGGAGTCACGTGGACTGTGGAGGCCATGTGGCTGAGCAATCTCAACATCTGCCGATCTGTGATCCTCTGAGACGCTCGTACCCAGGAGACCAGGGACAAAAGATTGTCCATCCGGGCCTCGGGGAGGTAGGCATGAGACGCCTGGGAGTCCAGCAGAGCTCCTATGAATTCTAGTCTTTGAACTGGAAGAAGGTGGGACTTTGGATAATTTATCATAAATCCCAGTAGCTCCAGGAGTTGAATAGTCACCTACATGGACTATAGAGCTCCTGCCTCCAAGGTGTTCTTTACCAGCCAATCGTCGAGATAAGGGAACACATGCACTCCCAGTCTGCGTAGAGACGCTGCCAGGCATTTCGTGAACACCCTGGGTGCAGAGGCGAGATCAAAGGGTAGCACACAGTACTGAAAATGCTGTGTTCCCAGACGGAATCGAAGATATTGTCTGTGAGCTGGCAGTATCGGGATGTGAGTATAAGCATCCTTTAAGTCCAGAGAGCATAGCCAATCATTTTTCTGAATCATGGGAAGAAGGGTGCCCAGGGAAAGCATCCTGAACTTTTCTCGAACCAGGTATTTGTTCAGGGCCCTTAGGTCTAGGATGGGACGCGTCCCCCCTGTTTTCTTTTCCCACAAGGAAGTACCTAGAATAGAATCCCAGCCCTTCTTGCCCCGGTGGCACGGGCTCTACCGCATTGGCGCTGAGAAGGGTGGAGAGTTCCTCTGCAAGTACCTGCTTGTGCTGGAAGCTGAAAGACTGAGCTCCCAGAGGACAATTTGGAGGTTTTGAGATCAAATTGAGGGCGTATCCTAGCCGGACTATTTGGAGAACCCACTGGTCGGAGGTTATGAGAGGCCACCTTTGGTGCAAAAACTTTAACCTCCCTTCGACCGGCAAGTCGTCCGGCACAGATACTTTTATCGGCTATGCTCGCCTGGAGCCAGTCAAAAGCCTGTCCCTTGCTTTTGCTGGGGAGCTGCAGGGGCCTGTTGAGGCGCATGCTGTTGACGCGAACGAGTGCGCTGGGGCTTAGCCTGAGCAAGCTGGCGGGAAGGTGGATTGTACCTACGCCTATTAGAAGCATAGGAAACATTCCTCCTCCCCCCATAAAAATGTCTACCTGAAGAGGTAGATGCTGAAGGCGTCCGGTGGGAGAGCTTGTCGAATGTGGTGTCCCGCTGGTGGAGTTGTTCTACCACCTGTTCGACGCGCTCGCCAAAAATGTTATCCCCCCGGCAAGGAGCATCCGCAATCCGCTGCTGGACTCTATTCTCCAGGTCAGAGGCAGGCAGCCATGAGAGTCTGCGCATCACTATACCCTGAGCAGCGGCCCTGGACGCTACATCAAAAGTGTTGTAGGCATCCCTGGACAGGAATTTTCTACACGCCTTCAGCTGCCTGACCACCTCCTGAAAAGGCTTGGCCTGCTCCGATGGGAGTTTATCGACCAAGTCCGCCAGTTGCCGCACACTGTTCCACATGTGTATGCTCATGTAGAGTTGGTAGGATTGAATCTTGGACATGAGCATAGCAGAATGGTAGGCCTTCCTACCAAAAGAGTCAAGAGTCTTAGATTCACTGCCCGGGGGCGCCGAGGCGTATATCTCTACTACTCTTGGCTTTCTTGAGAGCCGAGTCCACAACTACAGAGTCATGAGGCAACTGGGTCCTCATCAACTCCGGTCCCCATGTACTCGATTCCGAGGACTCAATCTTTTTGGGAATGTGGGGGTTACTTAACGGTTTCGCCCAGTTCGCCATCAATGTCTGCTTCAGGACATTATGAAGGGGAACAGTGGACAACTCCTTAGGTGGTGAAGGATAGTCCAGGACCTCAAACATCTCAGCCTTGGGCTCATCCTCAGTAACCACTGGGAAGGGAATGGCCGTAGACATTTCCTGGACAAAGGAAGAGAAAGACAGACTCTCAGGGGGAGAACGCTTTCTCTCTGGTGAAGGAGTGGGATCGGAAGGAAGACCACAAGACTCCTCGTCAGAGAAATACCTGGTGTCCTCCTCCACCTCCCACGAGGCCTCACCACCGGTATCGGACACAAGTTCACGAACTTCAGTCCGAAGCCGAGCCCGTCTCGATGCCAAGGAACCCGGTCCCCTATGGCGGTGCCAAGAAGAAGACTCCTGCGCTGGCAGCGACGAAGCTTCCTCCAGCAACGTCAGCGGGGAATCCTCCTGGGTGGCAGCAGACGCCGATACCACAAGCAGTACCGGTGTCACAGTCTGCACCAGGGGCGGACAGCCAACTGCCGCATGACTCGACGGTACCGCCAGAGCAGGCACCTGCGGTACCAGACCAGAACACAGCAGCCTTTCCAGGATACCTGGAAGGATGGCCTCGAGGTGCTCGTCCAGAGTGCCTGTCGAGGAAGACAGTGGGGCCGGTACCGGCGACGAGCTGAGAACCTGTCTGGGGCATGGAGGCGGTACCGAGCTGTCCGGAGCAGAGCGCATCGACACCTCTTGTATGGAGGGCGAGCGGTCCTCCCGGCATCGACGCTTCATGGGTACCGAATCCCTCGGTGTCCCGGAGCTCTCGGTACCGTGGCGGGAAGGTGACCAATGACGGTGCTTCTTCGCCTTCGCGCGAAGCATGGCATGAGTACATCCCAGTACCTAAGAGGACGACGTCGAATCCAGACGTTTCCTCGGGGCCGGGTCCGAAGATGGTCGGTCCCGGGGGGCCTGCACAGCAGGAGCCCTCGAGCCAGGTGGAGACCCACTCGATGGCTCACTGCTACCAGCGTGGGATCTCTGGACAGCCATCACCTGCACTCCAGACATCGATGCTCCCTCCGACGCCGACATCGATACCGGCGATGACCTCGGTACCGCTGGCTCCGACAACGTCGATAGACCGGACGATGCTCCAAACAGAACGTTCCACTAAGCCAATCTCGCCGCCTGGGTCCTCTTTTTCAGCTGGAGGCACAACGTACAGGCGTCCGGGCGATGATCAGCCTCGAGACACTGAAGACACAATACATGTCTATCAGTTAGCGAGATCGTCCGGTGGCACCGTGTGCACTTCTTGAAGCCGCTGGCAGGCTTCGAGGACACGGGCGGAAAAACCACGCCAGCGAGGTCAAACGCGATGATGCCGAAAAAAGGCACCCAAAAGAGGGGAAAAGACCCGGATGGGTGGCGGAACAGGCCGCACATGGAAAAGAAAGGAAACTTACCCGGAAAAAACTTCAAGAAGTACCGGAAAACAACAAACTCTTTTTTTTTTTAACACATGAGAGGAGTAATCGAAGAACAAGCCGAAAAGGTGCTAAACCACAGCGAAGAATGCGACGGGGGCCGCGAACGAGCAATACATGTCCGTTCTGACCGCGGAAAAAGAGAGACTGAGGAGCACACTTTAGCGGGCGGGAAGACGGTCACGCATGCGTGATGCATGCGGATCTCGCGAGAGCTAGCAAACTTCTGTTGCTAGGAAGATCTTCCGATCCTGGGGCTGCCGTGGACGTCACCCATCAGTGAGAACAAGCAGCCTGCTTGTCCTCGGAGAATTATTATTATTAGCAGTAGAATATTTTCTCTCAAACAAGCATTTGATTAATGTAGAAATTGTCAATCATTTAATTGTGCAAATCACTTTGTTATATTGTAGGAAAAATGGTATATCAAACTCAATAAACCATAAACAATGTATTTTTTAAATTTTACTTTTAACAGTTTGCATCTTCACTTTACTAAGAAAAGACACTGCAAAAGAGAATGCACATCAATCACAAAAAGTGGTCCTGCTAAAGCCATCCACGCAACATAGTTAAGGGGGCAGAAAGCTTGTTCCCAGTCCCTTAAGATGACCTGGCTGCAAAAACTCAAACAGATAACAGCCCAGTTCAGTCACTTGAAGTAATCCTTTGGTGAGTAAAATGACTGGAATGACAAAATATGGGACTGTGATTTACGCTTCTGGACATTAATAAAACTGAATACTTGGAGTGTTCTATTGAAGACACACACATGGAAAAGGGTATTGAAAAATCCCACAGCCACAAGAAAAAGAGCACAGTAGAACAATCAGAATAAAAATCCTGCAAGCTTGAAAACCGTGGTGCAATTTTTCCATTGTGTTCAAAGTGTCTATCTGCTCAAACTAAAGCTTCCAACTGGCTTTCACAGGAGCTGGTTTCATTATGTTGGATTTTCCTTAATTAATTTAAAATGTCAATAGCCTTCAAGCAAAGCTGAATAAAGTACAAGAATAAAACTTATAAAGATAAAGAAATCTAAAATTAAAACACTGTAAAGAGTTTTTATTTTTTCCTACAGAAACAGAGGGAACAAGCTTAATAGTTGTTTCTTTTAAAAGTAAATGTTAAACCAAACTACTGAAGAGCAAAATCATTTAATTTCTCTTTTGCATGTTTATTATTTAGCTGCTAACATAGTGACTGATTCTACAGACATACATCATACACATTTTATGAATCTGGTACTGAGAACAACTTAAGCAAGGAAGGAAATTACTTTCAACATAAAAATTTGAAATGCAAAGTCTGAAAATTGAATTATGGGTTCATTTAAAATGGTGTCTCAGAGGAATTAAACTGTAAAAATTACCTGCAGTAATTTGGAAACATTTAGATGCTTTAAATGAATTGTTTTTTATGCATGATTTTACACAGGGAAAATTGTGATACCTTACACACTATATTCATTTGTATGAGAATATTGAGGTCAAAATCTCTACAGACTGGAGTTCGCGGTGCAAGATGAAATATTTTCCCTTGACAGCAAAAGGTGGAAAGTGTAATAAATAAAATATTATGGAGATGTGTTTCTAATATTGTATTGTCACAATCAATTTCCCATTACCTATCTAGATTTTGATATATACTATATTATTTCCTCCAGAAATTCACTTTATGAAGCAACTGAGTCCAGTTTACATATAAACTGCTCTGTGAGCTGAAGGCTTGAAGGAAATGAAAAGCCTATGGCTATATATATGGAATGAAAAGGGCATTTAAATTACAATTAAGTTAGTATGTAAACAGCAGAACACATTTATGTTCTTTCACACACTTGCAGGCTTTATGTAAAGGAACATTTTTGTCATTTTCAGTAAAACACTGCAAAGGGAAATTGAATCAAATGGGCTGCTAGAAAGCTGATGAAATGAACCAGTCTGTCAAATCAAAAACCATAAGACATGATTCTCATCTGTTGGTAAGAGCAGAATACAATCACCCGAAGACACTTGTACTTCTGGTTCAGCTGTTCAAATGGGAGAGATGCAAATTAGTGTCTATAAAGGGAGATGAACTGGTAATTCTTAGACATATAAGAATTTTTGTTCAAAATCTTCCCATTATTTTTGATTATATGACAGTGATTTTGTGTCTATAGCCTAGTAATAGTATTGTTCTAGTTTATTCTTGAATATGCAGTGTCAGCATTCAGAGGAGTGGAGGAGTAGCCTAGTGGTTAGTGCAGTGGACTTTGATCGTGGGGAACTGAGTTCAATTCCCACTGCAGCTCCTTGTGACTCTGGACAAGTCACTTAACCCTCCATTGCCCCAGTACAAAATAAGTACCTGAATATATGTAAACCACTTTGAACGTAGTTGCAAAAACCTCAGAAAGGCAGTATATCAAGTCCCAGTTCCCTACCCCCCCCCCCCTTTTTATGTATGTAAATAATTTATTCTGGGTGAATGTACCCTAAACTAAGTAGCTGATTTCTTGTCTAACGTTATCAATAGAAATCAAACAAAATAAAACATGGAAAAGAAAATAAGATGATACCTTTTTTATTGGACATAACTTAATACATTTCTTGATTAGCTTTCGAAGGTTGCCCTTCTTTGTCAGATCGGAAATAAGCAAATGTGGTAGCAGATAGTATATATAAGTGAAACATCCAAGCATTACTTTGACAGTCTAAAGTTTAAACCACTTCTTGCTCTGAATACAACAAAACTAATGGCATATTACTCAAATTAATGGTTTTTAAATTTGATTGAAGTAGGGTTTTTTCATGTTATATAGATAGGTGTATAAATGTGGATACAGACAGGCAGGTACATTTCTATATGTTAACAGTAGTAGGACTATTTGATTGGGTAAAGGGTTCTTTTGAAAATTGTCCATGCTATATGTGCTTAAAAAGTAAGTACTTTTACCTGTATTTTCATAGCAGCATATCAAAGGGAGGGCTAGCCCACATAAGATAATTTATTTTCAAAATTACATGCATTTTGGCCAGAAAAAGTATTTACAGAAAAATCTGACACAACTTTCTGGAGTTCGTTTCCTTGGGCAATATTTCAAGGGAAGGTACACCTACACATTCTTTTTGAGAATAGCTATAAAAACCACAGGTTCCCATAATTTTGATAACTCTCTCACATATCAGAAAGTACACAGATAAATGATTTAGGGGGAAATTATCAACATGGACTGGGACCCTGTGCTAAAATAGCACAACTTGTGGTAAAATAACCAATTTAAACAGCAGCCCACTTTGATAACTTCCCCCCTTAACCCTCAAACTAACAGGGGTGGGGTGATTACCACCAACCCCTCGATTTCATTTTGCTAGAATTTTTTGTCTATCGCTATTACTTTAAGTACATTTAGGCATCTGTAGGGAATGCATTTTTGCACTTTTGTTATATAACACGTACATATAATGCGGTTGTATAGAAATGTAGTGTGCTTGGTATTAAAGTTACCCTCCTTTTGTTACCTCCTTTTCACTCTTCCCTTCCTACTGTCATTGTAATTTCAGTTAATTTTATCTTGTGTGTGAGGTTTTCTCTTCTTCTTTCCTATCTACCAGTGTAGTTCGTTTCTTTACTTTGGCTATTGTTTTATTAGTATTGTACACAGGCAGTATAGCAAGTATATATGTATGTATGAATGAATAAATAAATACATAAATAAATAAGTGTCAGGGCGTGGTGATAGGTCATGACGCCTGCCACTGAACATTTCTGCTTTGGTCTGAAGTTGTCCCTTGGTTCATTAATAGAAGGAACATGATCTATTTCTTCCCCTACTTTGGTAAGTGTACTTATTTATCTTGGAAGATGTGACATCATTGGAGGTCAATTTATTGTACACATGGCGTTAGCATGCAGTCATAATAAACATTTTTTCAGCTAAATAGGTCTTAGAAATTCTTTTAGCCAACTTTGATAGTAGTGAAGTTGAAGTCACTGATTCTGATAGCAGTGATTATTTCCACAGAAAAAAATTTCAATGAAAAACAAAATACTATATAAAACTGTTCCCCTTACAAGCATGTCACTTATGAATAGAGACTTTAATACCTACTGAATTAAATTTATTATACCAAAATCACAATATCACAAATTGATAATCTTAATAAAATACACTTTCCTCTTATCCCCTAAGCATAATGTTTTTGTCCCTTAGACTCAGAAAACGCCTGAATATAGATAATAAAAAGTATACTAGAACTCAATCTAAGACTCAAAAATTGTCCTTAAACATACACACTTATCTTGTTGTTGTAGCACAACATGTAGTTTTCATTCCAATATTGAAAAGTGAATCCAACATTCTTATCCCAGACTCAATCACTTATCCATGACACTCTGATGTCACAGGAGACTATTCTAATGTTCCACCTTATGCTGTATATTAAAAAAAGTCACTCCGTGTAGGATGTAGATCACCACTCTCTACATATCCATCAAAATCCAACTAGCACATAGCTAGTGAAATAGGTTGATATATCCGTAACATGGAGATGTCCAATCTTCCTCAATTAAATAATTGTCCATAGCTCGACACACGAAAAAGTGCTGTGTTATGCTAAAAAGCATCATCAGGAGTTGCCTACCATATAGAAATTTAATAGCTCTTATTTGCAGGAATGGTAGGCCCATTGAAGGGATCTCTTACTGCATGTCAGTGAGCTGTGAGATCTCCATACTCCATGCTTCCATACATGGAAAGGCCAAGAACACACCTCTGCAGAGTACCTCTGATCTCATTCCCACCCACCTTCTTAATGCCATCTCACCTGCTCTTATTCCTTTTATCTGTCACATTCTCAACCTCTCACTTTACACTGCAACTGTCCCTACTGCCTTTAAACATGCTGTGGTCACACCTCTCCATAAGAAGCCTTCACTCGACCCTACTTGTCCCTCTAATTACCGACCCATCTCCCTCCTCCCTTTTCTCTCCAAATTACTTGAGCGTGCTGTTCACCACCGCTGCCTTGATTTTCTCTCCTCACATGCTATTCTTGACCCACTACAATCTGGTTTTCGCCCTCTCCACTCAACCGAAACTGCGCTTACTAAAGTCTCCAATGACCTATTACTGGCTAAATCCAGAGGTCTCTATTCCATCCTCATTCTTCTTGATCTTTCCGCTGCTTTTGACACTGTCGATCACAGCATACTCCTCGATACCCTGTCTTCACTTGGATTCCAGGGCTCTGTCCTTTCCTGGTTCTCTTCCTACCTCTCCCTCCGCACCTTCAGTGTTCACTCTGGTGGATCCTCTTCTACTTCTATCCCTCTGCCTGTCGGCGTACCTCAGGGTTCTGTTCTTGGTCCCCTCCTCTTTTCTATCTACATTTCTTCCCTTGGTTCATTAATCTCATCCCATGGCTTTTCCTACCATCTCTATGCTGATGACTCCCAAATCTACCTTTCTACCCCTGATGTCTCACCTTGCATCCAAACCAAAGTTTCAGCGTGCTTGTTTGACATTGCTGTCTGGATGTCTCAACGCCACCTGAAATTAAACATGACCAAAACCGAGCTTCTCATTTCCCCCCCCAAACCCACCTCCCCACTCCCCCCGTTTTCTATTTCTGTTGATGGCTCTCTCATTCTCCCTGTCTCCTCAGCTCGAAACCTTGGGGTCATCTTTGACTCTTCTCTCTCCTTCTCTGCTCACATCCAGCAGATTGCTAAGACCTGTCGTTTCTTTCTTTACAACGTCCATAAAATCTGCCCCTTTCTTTCTGAGCACTCTACCAAAACCCTCATCCACACCCTTGTCACCTCTCGTTTAGACTACTGCAATCTGCTTCTTGCTGGCCTCCCACTTATCCACCTCTCCCCTCTCCAATCGGTTCAAAACTCTGTTGCCCGTCTCGTCTTCCACCAAGGTCGCTTTACTCATACTACCCCTCTCCTCAAGTCGCTTCACTGGCTCCCTATCCGTTTTTGCATCCTGTTCAAACTTCTTCTACTAACCTATAAATGTACTCACTCTGCTTCTCCCCAGTATCTCTCCACACTCATCCTTCCCTACACCCCTTCCCGTGCACTCCGCTCCATGGATAAATCCTTCTTATCTGTTCCCTTCTCCACTACTGCCAACTCCAGACTTCGCACCTTCTGTCTCGCTGCACCCTATGCCTGGAATAAACTTCCTGAGTCCCTACGTCTTGCCCCATCCTTGGCCACCTTTAAATCTAGACTGAAAGCCCACCTCTTTAACATTGCTTTTGACTCGTAACCACTTGTAACCACTCGACTCCACCTACCCTCCTCTCCTCCTTCCTGTACACATTAATTGATTTGATTACTTTATTTTTTGTCTATTAGATTGTAAGCTCTTTGAGAAGGGATTGTCTTTCTTCTATGTTTGTGCAGCGCTGCGTACGCCTTGTAGCGCTATAGAAATGCTAAATAGTAGTAGTAGTTAGTTTCCTGTAGTGTGTTTTGTCTGAGAGCTGTCTGTGTCCTTCTTCGATGTATTTTTGTGTGTCCATAATCACCACAGAGCCTTCTTTGTCTGCAGGTCTAATGTGTTGGTTGTTTTGTAGGGTTTTTATGGCAGTTCTTTCTGGAGGAACTGAAAGTTCAGACATGAATCCCACATCTATCTGGGAATATCGTTAGGCCAGCTGAGGATTGTTTCTGATATTGGCGTCTATTCAGTTAATTTTTCTTTTTCCTTTAATTTAATTCTTTAATATCTTGGTCTCATTACCTAATAATTGTGGACTAATTATTAACATTTTCATGATAATTGATGACATGTAATATCTTTTCCCTTATTTCTTTAGTTGCATTATAATAATGTGATTGTAAATTTGAAATTGATAAACTTTTAAAAAAATCTAGAGTGGAAGGAAAATAAAAAGAAGCGCCAGCGACACCGCTGATTTCTGACCGAGCTCAGCATGTTACTGGTTCTTCCAATGGTTGAAGAGCGGGCAGCAAATTTAGTGGTACTTCAGAACAACGTTCAGCGATCTATCGGTGCCGTTCTGGGAAGTCCAAGCACTTCATCCTCAGCAGCACGTTCCATCCGCAACAATGCATCAAGACGTGTCATGTGCATGAAGGAATCATATGGAGTACCAGACGAGAATTAGAGAAGACAATACTTCTGCAACCCATTTTGTGATGATGTACAACTAATGAGATGATTAAATTAATAATAAAAACATTCACAAATATGGTCATTTTTAATGTCATGTTTTTTTTTTTTAAATAACAGTCATCACCTTAGTCACCAAGATAATTACCATGCCTTTTTCAATGGTTGCAAGTACTTTTGGCTCAAAAGTTCTTATTTCTGGAAAAGGTTATTATTTGATGGTTGAGCCATATTGAACAATAACTACTGTTTAATTAAAGGTCAGTTAAATAACAATGTTAAATAATTAAAGTGTAGTGTCTTGCATTATTGTTCTATTTCTGCTCTTAAAGAATGTATAGGTATAATTCCCAGAAATTTTGAATTAAAGGAAAAACGGGGAGGGGGAACAGGAAATGAATAATTGCACTTGAGCAGTCATATGAGGTTTAATTCTATGTATGGTGCCTATAAAATCAGCACCAAAACCCCCCACTTAAGTGGTATTCTATAAGCCGTGCCTAAATTTCTGTACAGTTTATAGAATTAACGCTTAAGCAGAGAGGTTGCGCGTAAATTTAGGCATCACCATTTGCACCAACGAAAATGTGGTGCAAATGCCCATGCCCAAATGTATGAATGGAGCACCGTTACCATTACAAGCGTAACTCAAATCCATGCCTCCAATCCACCCCAAAATGCCCATGACTCTCCAATTTCTGCACCCCCTTTTTCAGGTTGTGTCTAATTTTACTTGGGTAAGTCTCAATTAAATCTAATTAGTGCCAATAACTGCTTGTTAAAAAGCCAAATTATTGGATCATTCTATTTAAATTGCACATTTGAACTGGGGATGTGTCTAAGGACGACCATCTCTAAGGTCGACCTAAATATCCACATTTGGGCGTCCCCGACTGTATTATCAAAACGAAAGATGGACGTCCATCTTGTTGCAATAATACGGGTTTCCCCGTCCCTGCACGAGGACATCCTCAGAAAAACTTGGGTGTCCCTTTCGATTATGCCCCTCCATGTGTACACATATCAGTGTATGTGCTACTATTTTAAACATTTACTCACACAATATGCATGTAAATTTGGGCACCTAGGATAATTCTACAACCAAGTGCTTATTTTAATCACATTCTATAAAGATAAGTAGATGCCTACTTTTCTTTATAGAATACTAGTGCAAAAGTGACCAAAAATTTGCTTACATTTAAGGTGCGATCACTTACACAAACCATATAGCCAGTGTAAATATCTGCACCTAGATGTTAGCATGTACGAATTTTACAATTTAAGAGTATACTTGTGCACTCCGCTCAAACTCTGAAACACAGAAACAGAGAAAATGGAGGCAAAGATATATGACCTATCCAGTCTGCCTGTGCATACCAGCTACTATCCCTTCCTCTCCTTTAGAGATTCATGCAAAAAGTATTTCTTTGAGTTACTCATGGAAAGGCTGATGAATTTGTGGAATGACCTCCAGGTGGAAGTATTGGAGACAAAGACTCTATTTGAATTCAATAAAGTTTTGAACAAACTGCCCATGCACATTCCTACAGGCAAAGTATGCTACATCAAACCACGGCATGTACTTTTTGACCAGTGGGTATTCTAGAAGCAGCCATTTATGCGTGATCCTGCTGCCTAAATCTAGGTGGCTCCTTAAAGAATTACCCCCCCCCCCCCCTGTAAGTGTTGAAAATCTGCACTAACCAGTTGAAAAAAAAAAGAGAAAAGACTGTTAAGCAACAATCCCCCATTCTCCTTTCAGCCAACTATAACTCTCTGCATCCTGATCCACTCTCCTTTTTAGCTTCATATTACAAATAATAATAATAATTATTATTCCAGCACCTGGACCCCCTCTCAATCCCCCATTTGCCAGGCATTTAAAAATCATTTGGGGGCCTTAAAGAAAACAAAAAACAGATACTAAATCCTCAAAGGTCTACCAGCCAAATTTGGTAGATTCAGAGGCTCACACTTCCTTCTGCCTTTGCTGAATACTAAGGAGATCTTTCACTACAGCTTATTTTGAGTTACCTATAGCAGGTCCCATTTTATTCTTATGGGCCCTGCTGCAGATAACTTGAGCTAAGCTTTAGTAAAAGACCCCTTAAGTGCTGGTAGAACAGACAGCTACCAGTACTTAATATTCACTTATTCACTGCACTCTCGATGAAGGAGCCAATAACCATCCAGAAAGTTCCCACCTGTCCAAGTTAGCCAGTTAAATCTTTTGAAAATTGACCTCAAGGCTTCCATTAAGAAGAATGCTCCCATGTGTGTATAAAGATGTGCTTCTTTATAAATCTATATAGTACACGTGTATCATTACAAAACACTTTGCAAATTGCTACATTTAGAGACCCCACTTCTCATTTTGCTAAACCCCTCTTTAGCCACCTTCTAAATCTTGCCTTAAAATCTACTTTTAAAAAAAAAAATATTTGCCAATCCCCAGTCTATTGTTCTTGCTTTGCTACAAGCACTGCAAATTACTCTCATTTCCTCATATTCTTACACGTCTCAAACTGTGCACAATGATAGCATATATAATACAGAGAAAAAGAGAATAAAGTTAAGATTACAGGAATAACATGAAACACGATGAAGACAACAAGCTTCAAAGCTTGCAAGGGCACAATATTAGAAATAGCAATTTAACTAGAGTGCTTAAAATGTTGCAGAAGTCTGTGTAATTCAGAACAACTTCACATAAAGGAATGGACACCTGGGGGAAAAAAAGTGATACCTGCAGACTATATGAAGCAAGATGAAATGCTTATTTGTACTATATATGAAGCTATAACACAGCACTACAATGGAACTAGGGACAAGACCACTAGGAAGCAAGACAGCACACTCTTCAAGAAGTAAAAAAACGTTACATCACTAGAACACTGAGCACCACGAATAAGTAACACCACAGCAAGGGAAAGAGCCAATCTGATATGCTGTCAGAAGGATAACAATGTGGTAGAACTTATAGAGTTGTACCGAACAGTGTATTTTACTATTAAGCTGAATACGAATATCGAATATGAATAATGGGCACTGAGCTTTAACACAACAAATAAAAGAAGAGATGTGAAATCAGAGATGAAGTGTTTATTTCAGTAGGATTTAGCACAGTAGAGCACCAGATTATTCGTGTTCAAATTTAATTACTATTCAGCCAAATATGAATAATGTGTTTGGGAACGAATTGAATCAAATATGAATATTCGGTATAGCCCTAGTACAAAATAAGTTATATCTGAAACAGAAAATGTAATGAGATGGGTAAGGCTAGCTCTAGACATATGTAAATGCCACAGATCCCAGTTTGAGGAAAAGACCCAGAGAAACATTTTTAGTTGTCCATTTAACAAATCAGTTTTCTTTCACCTGCAGAATTGTTCTCCTGTTACTTTAAAAGGAAAGCAAGGCACTGTTAATAGTATCAATTAAGAGGTGTGAATATCATTTACACTTTGTTGCATTACAGATATATGCTATGTTACCCAATATAATAATTTGATGACAAGATTTAGTAAGAATAGATCAATATGCAAAACATGCCCCAAGGTAAAATTTTAATGATTTGTTTCACATTTTTGCAAAACTATGCTTTGTAATTAATTAACAGAAGTGTTACTATGCTTATCTATTTTAATTTATCCTCTTTGCCTTCCAAAAATATCATATCTATATATAGATAGATAGATAAACATACACACTAATTTGCATAATGCATTCAATAAACAATTTTAAATGTATTCATTATAATGTATATGTTCGTACTTAGGTTATAGAATTCAAAATACTGATTACTGATATTTGCAAAAGGTTGATATATTAAAGTGCAATAATTCTGGTAATTTGATTGCTGGGAGACATTTTTGAGCAGTGTGTGATGGTAAGGGCTACAAATGGCAATGACAGCTAGTGCAGTATACGTGGTCAAGTCTGTACAGCTTATAGCTGGAAGATATCTTTAGCTATAGCAGTGGTTCCCAAACCTGGAGGCACCCCAGCCGCTCAGGTTTTCAGGATACCCACAATGAATATTCATGAGATAGATTTGCATGCAGTGGAGGTAGTGCAAGCAAATCCATCTCATGAAAATTCACTATGAGTATCCTGAAAACCTGACTGGCTGGGGTGCCTCCAGGACCAAGTTTAGGAAACACTGAGCTATAGTATTGCAGGCAGAAAATTGAGCACCGTGAGGGTCAATAAAAATATATACAGCAAACAATAGCAGACAAGGAATCTTCCCACCCCCCACACCTTAAAATCTCTTTCCTCGCTCTCTTTACAGGTTGCTGCCATCCAAATTTCGGCATTTCCCCCCCTTGCTCAAGTACCCCCTCCCCCTGCTTGTCTGCAATATGACCCAGAGCCATTCCTCTGACCCAACTCCTCTTTCTATAAAGATGGAGCCATCAGACAAAAGCTCTGGGTCAGGTCACAGGCAGCGAATACGTAATGCTGCTGCTGCCAGCAACCTCTAAAGAGAATGAGGAAGAGAGAAATTTGAAGGTTAACTGGGGAGGGGGTATTGAGAGAGGGAGATGCTGAATTCGGGAGGCGGTGTTGAAAAAGCAGGGGGGATGCCAGATCACAGGCGGGCAGTGGAGGGAGATACTTGAACAGGGAAGGGGAGCGGGTGGGTGGAAGGGTGCTCGGCATGTGAGAACAAAATATATTCTCGCCATTGTGAAGGCTGACCCAGTAAGGCAAGTTTTTGATGCCCTGAGCCAGTGCCTCACCTGGTCCTTGCTTTGAGTCATCCTTGCCACTGAAAATCAAAGTTGGTTTTGTTTTCCTGCCTTGGTGTGAAGAGGTAGATCTGGGAGTCATCAGCATAAAGGTGATACTGAAAACCATGGGAGGAGATCAGAGCACCAAGGGAAGAAGTACAGATGGAGAACAGGTCCCAAGACATAACCCTGAGGTACATCAACTGATAGTGGGATAGAAGTGGAGGAGGATCCACCAGAGCATACACTAAAAGTGTGATGGGGGAGAGAAGAAGAAAACCAAGAAAAAACAGAGTCCGAATCCAAGTGAGGACAGTGTATCAACAGTGTCAAAAGCAGCAGATAGATCAAGATGATGAGGATAGAGACCTTTGGATCTGACCAGGAACAGGTCATTGGAGACTTTAGCAAGGATTGTTTCAGTTGAATGTAGAGAGCTTTTAATGGTCTGCAAATCTGTTAGCACAATCCTTTGTGCAGCAACTTAAAATTTAATTTAAGAAATAAAAAGTGAAATACATCTCATGCAATGAGGAACACTCTGGTATCTAGCACAGATTTCAAAACTGACTGATAGATGTAGAAAACACTCAAGCAGATTTTGTGTAGGACAGGATCAGGACCTTTCTATTCCACTGGACCGCAAACCTCTTCCATTTAAAAAAAACCATAAGACTTTCTAGTGGAGTGTCTCCTAGAAGTTAGAAAGATTTGAGGGATGTCATCAGGCAGATTCAGTAAATACACAGCACCATTTTAATGGGAATATAGATGCTTTAGCTAAAACATCTGGATCCTGTGACATATTTTATAATTGCAGGGCTATACATTTAAACTTATTGGAAAATCAACACATCTGTGCCCCCTTCACAACATTTAAAAGCCGTCACAAACATCTAGGATATAAACAGTGATCTCCCAAATGCATAGAATGGGAAACAGACATCTAGAAGTAGCAGAAGCGTTGCCTAGGAGGTAAAATGACACCCCACATGGGTGAACACCTGCATGCCCTGCTCCTACACGAGTTGCTAATTGTGTTCACAAGGCCCCCTTGGTGTGGAAGCTATCCATTTAGCACTTGCACTAAAAAAATCTAGTGGGGCTCCCGACAGCAGCACTAAATGTGTAGAACTAAATGTGTTAGGGGTGGGAGATGTCTTGCGCTACACGTCTTGCACTAAATGTTTTGCGCTAGATGCACAGTCCCTGCTTGCTGCGCAATATCTAGACACATGCTGCACCAAAATGGCCCCTCCCTGGCAACAATCTGGCCAGCCCTATGCCCGTAGGCCACCAACAACCAATATATACAGTGCCCACTACGAAACCCTTACATGCATGTGGAAGATGGAGGCCAGAGGGAGAGGAATTTTTCAGATAAAAATAAGTATGTTCTCTTCAAGGAGAGCAGGAACAGGGTACCCTAGGCCACAGCAAGAACAGTTTGGCAGAAGATCCAGGTGGCCCTGTAAGCAAACACACTCAGCTATAAGGGCTAACACACATGCCTGTGCAAACTGGCCAGGTGGCCCTTAACATCTGCTGCCACCATTCAGCTCATCCGTAATATCTGTCAACAGTTACACATCAATAGGCAAGAAGGGCAAACAATAATGTTTTCAGATTTCAAACTTAAATTTATTTGTTCAATGTTCTCACACATGTCAGCACTGAACCCCAGCAGCCAGACCACAGGATACCTATAATCATGCTGTAGATGCGCCCTCATCAGGCAGCCACACACATGTAGACGTTTATTAAAATTGAAATTTTTTACACCACATAACTTTCACTGAACAAAGCAGTTTATAATTTTTTTTAATACAGCATACATCAATAAAACAACAGATAAGAACTTCATTATTATGATAGGAAAGTCTAAAAACTTTCACCCAAGAGACCATTTATAAATAGACCATTTATAAATATATCATCCCCTGTAGATCATGCATTCTGGAGAAAGCTGGTACATCCTGTTAATATATCATATTATTCTGTTCTGTCAGTATTAAAGGCCTGTTTAAACAATACAATTTTCAACGTGCCCTTAAATCTACTAAAATTTGCTTTTGCCAGTAAGGAAGATGGCAGATTATTCCATAGTGATGGTGCAGCATAAAAGAAGGTCTTAGACTGAGTGGATACTCATTTAGCTCATTTCAAATTAGGTATAACCATTCTGTTATCTTGTAAGGAGCATAGTTTTCTAATTGGTGTATACAGTAGTATCATGGAATGTAAATACCCTGGACACAGCCCATAATAGGCTCTATAGGCCAAAGTCAACAAGTTAAAACGTATTCTATATGATTACAGCAGTCAGTGATACTTCAAAGAATAAGAGGGTAACATGCTCATAAATCTGCCATTTCCCAACAGTTTTATCGCTGTGTTTTGTAATGTTTGCCGCCCTTTAAAATTGAAACTTGAGGTTTCAGCTAATACTACATTGGCATAGTCTATTCTAGACAATACAGTATGTAGCAAAGTGTACAATGTTTTTTTCATCAAAACTGTGATGGTAACGTAAAGATATATGCAAAACAAGTGATGAGTGGACGCAAATGTGATTGTGTTCAATATGAAATCAATAAATGTCCAAAGACTGGCAAACAGACATGCATAGAATAACACATACCTAACCATGATTACAGGGACAAACATGCAAAAGTTCAGCCAAAGAAATCAAATCAAAAGATATTTATATATATATATATATATATATATATATATATATATATATAGATTATGTGTAGATATGTGGTGCGACATGCACATAAAATGGATGAGCATTTTTTGTAGTGACACTTCAGTGGGTATCAAGCCAATACATCACAGACAGAGGAAAAAGTAAATCTCTCAACTTGTAACTATGGTATGGCATGAATCAAAAATGCAAAAACATAACAAACCAAACATTGCATAGCGTACATACCTATAGGGGGACAAAAATAACACTCTCCCCTAATGGTAAAAAAAAAATGATAAAAACCAATGTTAAAAAAAAAATAAAAGGGTCAAGAAAGGAGGCTAAAATCTTGGTCAGAAAGGCAGATAAATAAAACATGCATATAAGATTTGAGGCAGTACTTACAGTTGCAGAATGCAATACAGTGAACCCAGCAGTGTTTCTCCTCCACAATGTTTTGTAGTTTTGGGACCACTCACGCTTTCTACCACAAGTGTACCAATTACAGTGGATGGGCCTGGGTCCCCTTCTCTACAGTCCAATGCACTTACCACTAGGCTACTCTAGGGATCTGCTTGGTGCTCTAAAAGTAATGGTCATGATATCAGCAGCTCTCACAGAACCTGGTATTTACTGTCACTTTCAATTCTTGGGAGGGGGTGGGAGGCGGTTAATGACCACCGGGGGATTGGAGGAGGGGGTGATGCCTTTATCCTTCAAGTAGTCATCAGTCAGTTTGGGAATCTTTTTGGCACTTAGTCATTACTGAAACAGGTCTAGCTAGAAACGTTCTATTTTTTTTCCCCTGGATGTTTTTACTATGTTTCATTATCACAGAAAAATGTCCAAATCATATGCCCACCCTAGTCCCGCCCAAAACACACCAACATGCCCCCTTGAGATTTAGACAAACTGCATAGAAAAACATCTTAAAATGAGTTTTGAAAATAGCAATTTGATGTTTTTGCAAAAATAAAATCCGTCACTTTGTGCCATTTTTTGCACACTTTTCTGTTTTGAAAATGAGCCCCTAAACATATCAAATTATTAGCAATTTTGCACAAACATGACATTAGCCAATTGTAAAATGGAAGGCACAGACATTTTTGGTGTCTTAAATGTTTACAGCTGCCAGTAATTTCAGAAACATTGGAGTCTTGCCTATTGACATCTTCAGCCCTCCCACCTAGATATTCTTGTAATATATATCTAAATGTTCAGCTTGTCATTTTACAGTCTCTGCTAGTTGCGGCACAGGGACTGTTTAATGACCCACAATGGAAACCTCACTTCTAAGGAGGTTGAAATGCTGGTGTGGGTGGTGATGAAACAGCAGAAAAATCTGTTTGGTGTAATAGGACAACAGCTCAGGGCTTACACCAAACAGAAGGCACAGGTTGGGATTTGCCAGCTCCTGAATGCCATTTTTTTAGTCTTAATATTTTTATTGATTTTGTAATAAAGAGAGAACATTAATAACAACAAGTGTACTACGATATGTTATTTAAATTGAGTTAAAATAAAATAAAAAAGACACCTTAAAGTATGTAAGCAGTATACAGTTCATGCATGTGACACAGATGATAATAATATACATGAAGAAAAAATTCTTTTTTACCTTGTTTGCGATGCCAAAACGGAGGGGCAGGCAGCGGGTGACTCCCTCCACAGCTGCCGTGACTTCGGGACCGATGGACCGTTTCGCGCTGCCGGTGAGAATTCCGGGGCAAGATTCCTCGCTGCAGGAGGGAGCAATGGGAGGTTCTTTGCTCCCTCAGCTTGAGGCCGACATCACCTTCAGCCCCGAGCAGCGGAGTCCTCCGAGGATGCCGGCAAGGGGTCTACAGCAGGGGCAGGAAGCACCCAGTGTCTCTGACCTGGAAGTGCATTCAGCTGAGGGAACTGCAGCAGACCAGGAACTACCGGTTGTGGAAGTCGGAGGAGCAAGTCCTAGGGAATTGCTGGCTGGGACCAAGGAGCAGACAATGAAGAAAGTTTTGACTGAGCTTGCTATACCCAGTAAGTCATTTTTGCCTACTAAACCTGGGAATATAACTCTTGATTCGATTTGGGAAGCCTTGGTGGGACTTGAGAACTCTTTTACACAGAAGATATCTCGGGTGCTACAGGTAACCCAGATGCCTTTGGAAAAAATTGAAGTTTTAGAAACCAGAATGAGTAACACCGAAAAAACTTTAATTTCATGTAATGAAGCTCTAAAAACTTCACAACAAATACAATCCAACTTGATAAAAGAGAACATTATTTTGCACCAAAAGACTGAAAATTTGGAAAATCAACTAAGAGCTAAAACTCTTAGGTTGATTAATTTTCCAAAAACTATTCAAATGGCTCCACTAATAATGTTTAAAAAATATTTATCAGAAATACTAAAGATTCCAGAACAAGCATACCCTCCGATTTCTAAAATTTATTATTTGCCTCCATATAAAATTGAGAAACAAAAGGGTGTAGTGGACCAACCAGAACAAAGACCTGATGCTTCATTTGACATGCTGAATTTAACACAAGAACTTCAAAAAGAAGAAATGACAACGATCCCTGCAACATTGATTGTCTCCTTTGTGTTAGAACCCGACCGTGATTGGGTTCTTAAACAATTTTTTCGCCATAGAGATGATCTCTTTATGAATACAAAAATTAGAATATTTCCGGATATAGCCAGAGTTACACAAAGGAGACGTCAAGTGTTTCTGAAACTCCGTCCAAGGGTCTTACAGTTAGGAGGTTTATTCTGGTTAAACTTTCCATGTAAATGCGTGATTAAAGTTAGTTCAGTCAAATATATTTTCTATGATGCATGTCAGCTGAATAATTTTCTTGATTCTAAGTTAGCGGCTAGTCCTAGTCAGCAATTCCAGGCTTTGTCTACATCTACTCCGTAAAAAGGAATATAAGGCATGTTATGTTCTCTTCTTTTTTTTTCTTGATCTTGTATTCATGAAAAAATTATTTTCCTGGAATTGTACCTTGTTTTTTTTTCCCAAATTGTGGACTTGAAATGGATGAGATTAAGTAGTTTTCTTATATATTGATTTTCCTACGAAAAATATGTATACTTTTCTCCATTTTTTCATTTACAAGTGTTCTTGTAATAATCTGTTAAAACTTATAAATAAAATAATAAAAAAAAAAAAAAGAAAAAAGAAAAAGTGCAATATACACCTCTTACTTCACATCTTCAAAACAGGATATCAATGGAGCCCATTTTTCTTTATACAAAGCATATCGAGATTTTTTTTAGCAAAATATGTTTCACATTTATAGGTCTGAAACAATAAATTCCACCATTCTTGATAAGTAGCTTGTTGTAAAGCTTTCCAGTGTGTAAAGACTACTTTCAAAGCTAGATTCAACATGGTATTAACAAGCAAACATTCATTAGTCTTTAAAATGGGTCTAAAACATTGATCTTCAGTATCACATATTTATATACTATTGGACCAAAAAGATGGAATATATCTACTAAATCGGACCATATGTCCTTCCAAAACTTTTGAATACATATACAATCGAATGTAATATGCTTAAGAGTATCATGTTGGGATTGACAAGACCAACGTAAGTTGGAAATAGAAGAGTTAATCATATGTGATTTGAGAGGTGTCCATAAGGATCTATGGGTGAAGAAATATAGAGATTGTGATATTGAGGAGGATCTGGAGCAGTTAAATAAAGAGATCCATACCTGCTCCCAAGATTTGTCAGTGATAGATTGCTGAATATCCTCTTCCCAGCATTTGCGTAAACCCACACATTTAGTAGGAAAGTTGTTTAAGATGAACGTCTAGTAGCGCTATAGAAATGATAAGTAGTAGTAGTAGTAGTAATTTGTATATATGGGATGCAACATGTCCAGAGAATTGAAATTGCTTGGAAATATTAATAATCTCAGGAGTATGGGACAACTTTTGTGTTTGTAATTTACTCTTCCTCAACACTGTATTAAGCTGTAACCATTGATAAAAGTGAGTATCTAACAAAGAGAATTTAGCTTTCATAACTGAGAATTATTTCCAAGTGCGATTATTTACATCAATGAAATCATTGAGATCCCATATACCTATGCGTTGCCATTGTGACAACGGTGACGGTGACTGCCATTTTTTATAACAGAGATGCGCAAGACATTAAGTACAAGAGGAGGGAACTCTGCAGAAATGTCAACACAAAGGCTTGTGGCAGCTTCTAACCCAACAGTGAAGATATATCTAGAGTGTGTGTGAGTGTGTGTGTGTTTTTCCCCCTTTGGTAAATCACTCTGGGGGACTTAGTTTACGTTATAAAGCTAGGATAGATAAATAAAGTACAGAAATCCTTCTATTCCCTTTCCCCTAGCCTCTGAGTCTAGGAGGAAGACACCTGAGACAAGTTTGCCGTGTGTCCTTATCCTCAAAGAGAGCCGAATACCTTCCAATTCTGAGAAATTATACAGGTACGTATAATGGGTATTCCTCTTTCACAGAACACTTTGTTTGCTACCCTCAGTGCAGAGACCAGTCATGTGGCTGAAGGGCTTGTTCCAGTTTGTATTCTTCTATTTTATTCCACATTGGTCTCTACTAATGAAATGCCCTTTTCATCTTTTTTCTTCCATTTCTCTTCTCCATCTCTCTATTCCCTCATATCTAGATTTTACCTATCATTCTCCAATTCCTATCTCCTCCTTTCTACCTTTCACCTAACAGCTGAGAAATCTGCAGGAAAAATTCCCTGGGGCCAGTGGACGAAAGCTGAGAGAGGGTAGCAAAAAGCTTCCTAGTAAGGTTAGTACATTTGTTAAGTTAGTATCATCTGTATTCTTTTAAGTTGTGCAAGTAGTTGTTCCCTTCAGATGGAAAGGCTTTTTCAAGCATCCTTGTCTTCCACCATATTGTTTTCGCCCATCTTACCTGTCTTAAGATAATGCAAATTACTCTGAAGCCAAGAGCGTTGAAAGGAAGATACTTGAGAAGGGAGTATCTTTATCAAAGGTGGAGTGAAGGGTAGAATCTCAAAGAGTAATCTGGTCATGCAATGATAATGAAGCAAAATCTTGCAGGAATATAGAATAAAGGGGGGAGGGGCAGAGCATTAAGATCAATGTGACTGGTGTCACGAGAGAAAGGACAGGTGGTGGACTAGAGTATGGGAATTGGTAGAATTGGAACACAGAAAGAAGTAAGGTAACAATTGGACCAGGAGACAGAAATGTAAAGTGTAAGAATGTGAATATATCATATCTAGAGTATGTCCTCTAATGTGGGTAGAAAAGGGAACATGTTGCAGAAAACACCATATAGTGACTAAATATCCTCTTTAACAAAAATAGGCATATGAGAAAACTGCTGTTTGGACATTATTTGCCTTCTAGAGGCCAAAACTGCAGGAGGTGAACCCATTCCAAAGTTATTACAAAGGCATATATAACTAATAACTTTGAAAACTAATGCCAGACTTTAGCACCGTAGAAAACTCTTCATAAACACAATAAAACCATAATGTAATTTACTTTTAGCTCCTTTTCAAACATTACTCTCAGTCCACAATCACATTCAGATTACAAAATTCTTTTTGTAGTTTTCTTCTAGCTGTGGGAATAAAATAAACCACTTAGATGACAGCAAAGTGTCTGTAAAATATATAACAGCAATAACTCCTGGTGGAAATGTGGCAGATATTTATACAAGAACTAAAGTATGAAGCATTGTGAAAAACACTAACATGAAGGGTGTTTATTTTTAGAGGCCTCTTCCGGATAAAATCATATGGCTCTGAGGAAGCCTTTTGTAAGAGCCCTTATTTCACAGGTTTACTCTTACATTCAGTATGAAGTGTCAAGTGCTAAGTGCTAGATGCAGACTTCTTAACAGACTTAAGTGTGAAAGGTTACTTTTGCAATAAAATTTGTTTTAAAAAGAACTATGTATTCCTAATTGGAAAATATACATTTTTAAAAACATATTCCTTGTGAACGTTTACATTGTGAATTGTCAATGCCAATTTTAGAAAAGAAAACACTCTTTCCCCTTTAACAAGTTCTGTGCTTATGATTTTTGTGTGTTTGAGAAACTGAAATGAAAGTAAAGTTTGGCTGCCTCATGATAAAATAAAGAAACATAAATCAAACACTGATATAGGCATGTGAAGAACATTTATATGTGTCCCTATGACTAACCATATAGAATACTATAAGCATGTTAAAGTGCACACTTACCTGCAACAGTGCCAGAAAGGCATTTAAGCATTATTCTGGAAAGTGGAGGAGTGGCCTAGTGGTTAGGGTGGTGGACTTTGGTCCTGGGGAACTGAGGAGCTGAGTTCGATTCCCACTTCAGGCACAGGCAGCTCCTTGTGACTCTGGGCAAGTCACTTAACCCTCCGTTGCCCCATGTAAGCCGCATTGAGCCTGCCATGAGTGGGAAAGCGCGGAGTACAAATGTAACAAAAACAAAAAAAAATGGTGCATGTAAGTGGCATAGCGCATAAATGTAAAGGGGGTGGGGTGGGAGGCATATATATGGGCAAGTATGAGTGGGGCTCCCACTTACACACATAACTTACAGAATAGTGTCAGGTGCTTTCCTGCAGCATTTAGGTCACTGCTGTTATACCAGGTCCACTAGTTTTCTATAATGGAATCTAGGTGCCTGGATGCCATTATAGAATAGGCTCTCATCCAGTAATGTTGAAGATGCTTCTAAAAATCCAACTCAGGGTCTTGTGTGTAAGAACTGAAACAACCTTCGAAGAGGGCTAAAATACACAGAGGTTGATTCAAGCTGTCACAGATGATTAAGTCTCCAGATATTTATGATCGGCCTCATTAGCAGATTTGTCTATTATGGGCGTATTTATCTTTTATGTATCACAGACAGTTACAATTGTTTCAATCATATTCAGTGTTTATTTGTAGCTGAATCATTGATCCATCAGTTTAACATTCCTGCAATTCTGATGACCTCAATATCCTTATACCTCAGAAAGCTAATCAGGATATCAAATGCTCCCCTTGACTAATTAAGATGATTCTCTCTTTACATAACTTCTTACAGTGCATACCTTCCTTTTCAGAAATCATTATGATTATTAGAAAATGCACACTTTAGCCTCCCCAATGCTATATTTCAGACTAGATTAACAAATTATGTTAAAGTCAGCCATTAAGATGTGTTTATAGCCATTTTTAACCCAGTTTTATATCGCACAAATCACCACCTGATATTCTAACATGCACTAATGTCAATGTTTTGTTACAGCAAATGCAGATGCAATAGCATCAGTGGCTACTACCAGGCCCACTGTGAGATGCAATGTCACCACATCCCTCCCCCTCTGTAAAATCACTCTTGTGTCATCAAATTTCCCTCCCAGTCCTCAGGCACAGGGATGCTAAACCCCACTCCTCCCCCCTTTAGGAATAATGAAGAAAGCTACCTCTGTCCAGCTGAACCCTCATACTTTTTCCTCCCCTCCCTTCTTTGCAAACTTGAACTCCAACCAAATCTACTAGCAGCTGTACAGTTCTGCTATCTGCCTTATTAAGACAAAAACCACACAAGGCACCATTTTGTATTGTGGGATTGGCAGAGCCAGCAGGGTAGGTAGGGTAAGGTCAATCTACTCATAAAGGTGGTTAATAAATCCCAATAAATAAATAAATAAGGTGGCTTCACCTGGGGAAAGAGAGACAGGTTTTGCTGACCAAAAGGGCCTTGGTCACTGTAAAGGGAAGGGACCAGCAGGAGGATCATGCAGCCATTTCTCTGCTATTGTAATAGATTGGGGACAATGTGGTCTACAGTGGGTCTGGCTCAAAGATCACTTTTATTATATCTTAGCAAAATATAGTTACAGTTTTGCATTACTTGCAGGTTAACCTCATTTCAACATCAGTAAACTGCTTTGTCTGCATTTGTTGTGATATAGCTCATTTATATTTTTACAGAAGGTCCAGAGGGTTACATAGAGCTAACTACAGTGGGGGAAATAAGTATTTGATCCCTTGCTGATTTTGTAAGTTTGCCCACTGACAAAGACATGAGCAGCCCATAATTGAAGGGTAGGTTATTGGTAACAGTGAGAGATAGCACATCACAAATTTAATCCGGAAAATCACATTGTGGAAAGTATATGAATTTATTTGCATTCTGCAGAGGGAAATAAGTATTTGATCCCCCACCAACCAGTAAGAGATCTGGCCCCTACAGACCAGGTAGATGCTCCAAATCAACTCGTTACCTGCATGACAGACAGCTGTCGGCAATGGTCACCTGTATGAAAGACACCTGTCCACAGACTCAGTGAATCAGTCAGACTCTAACCTCTACAAAATGGCCAAGAGCAAGGAGCTGTCTAAGGATGTCAGGGACAAGATCATACACCTGCACAAGGCTGGAATGGGCTACAAAACCATCAGTAAGACGCTGGGCGAGAAGGAGACAACTGTTGGTGCCATAGTAAGAAAATGGAAGAAGTACAAAATGACTGTCAATCGACAAAGATCTGGGGCTCCACGCAAAATCTCACCTCGTGGGGTATCCTTGATCATGAGGAAGGTTAGAAATCAGCCTACAACTACAAGGGGGGAACTTGTCAATGTTCTCAAGGCAGCTGGGACCACTGTCACCACGAAAACCATTGGTAACACATTACGACATAACGGATTGCAATCCTGCAGTGCCCGCAAGGTCCCCCTGCTCCGGAAGGCACATGTGACGGCCCGTCTGAAGTTTGCCAGTGAACACCTGGATGATGCCGAGAGTGATTGGGAGAAGGTGCTGTGGTCAGATGAGACAAAAATTGAGCTCTTTGGCATGAACTCAACTCGCCGTGTTTGGAGGAAGAGAAATGCTGCCTATGACCCAAAGAACACCGTCCCCACTGTCAAGCATGGAGGTGGAAATGTTATGTTTTGGGGGTGTTTCTCTGTTAAGGGCACAGGACTACTTCACCGCATCAATGGGAGAATGGATGGGGCCATGTACCGTACAATTCTGAGTGACAACCTCCTTCCCTCCGCCAGGGCCTTAAAAATGGGTCGTGGCTGGGTCTTCCAGCACAACAATGACCCAAAACATACAGCCAAGGCAACAAAGGAGTGGCTCAGGAAGAAGCACATTAGGGTCATGGAGTGGCCTAGCCAGTCACCAGACCTTAATCCCATTGAAAACTTATGGAGGGAGCTGAAGCTGCGAGTTGCCAAGCGACAGCCCAGAACTCTTAATGATTTAGAGATGATCTGCAAAGAGGAGTGGACCAAAATTCCTCCTGACATGTGTGCAAACCTCATCATCAACTACAGAAGACGTCTGACCGCTGTGCTTGCCAACAAGGGTTTTGCCACCAAGTATTAGGTCTTGTTTGCCAGAGGGATTAAATACTTATTTCCCTCTGCAGAATGCAAATAAATTCATATACTTTCCACAATGTGATTTTCCGGATTTAATTTGTGATGTGCTATCTCTCACTGTTACCAATAACCTACCCTTCAATTATGGGCTGCTCATGTCTTTGTCAGTGGGCAAACTTACAAAATCAGCAAGGGATCAAATACTTATTTCCCCCACTGTATGTCAATCGAACAATAAATTCTAGGGTAAATATTCAGCCGGCGGTGGTCTGCATTTTTCTGTCATCGGCGTTATTCCTGGATATACATTTGTAGGACCACATCTGGTCTTCAGCACTGAATATTCAGTTTATGTGGTGTTGGCTAACACGTGGCTGATTAAGTCAATATTCAGAACTTAAGCGGCCATTGGTTGCCGCATAAAGATAAAACTGTGTTTATGCGGTCCCATTTACGTTGCTACCCTGGCTGGTTAAGTGCTGAGTATTGGCCAAGTGTTGACTCCACCCCCCCCCCCCAACGCCCCCAAAGCAGCTGGCTTTCACTTAGGTGCTAACTGCTAATTTTCAGCAGCGATAACTGCTGAAGTGTCGTAGAAAAGCAGTTGATAGCACCGAAAAAGTAATTTAACTGGTCAGCGGCTGTTTCTGACTGGTTAAATCATTTTGAATACTGACTAGGCTGTAGATATTCTCTAGAGTAAGAGATGTTGTGTCAAAGTTATTTTCATAGTTTCCAAGGCAGCCACTTGGGAATACTGCTGTGCAACACTGTGATGTCCAGTGCTGCTAGTCAAGAGTATGCAATATATTTGAATAATCCCAACCATAAGGTACAACTTTAGCTCTTTTAGAAAAGCATTAACTCTTTTAGAAACCAATCCACAAAAATAAGGTTGCAAGAATAGATTCTTATGCTGATGTCTCATTCAACAGGGTCCAACAAATAGACTAATTAAAATACATCAGGCACTGAATTTTAATGGTTGCTTGTGTTTAAGTTCTCCCTTTCCCCTCATCTTCAAGTGAACTGTCATAGTAAGCCTTAATCCCTGGGCTCATATACAGCAAACAAGCAAAACCTTCTCCATGTAGTAAGTTTGTGAAGACAACATTTACATTTCATGAATTTGGGATTGAAGAATTTGCAGTAGACTCATCTGAGGCAGATCTTTAATGAAACCATGGCTCATGTGGGGTTTTAATCAATCACTGTGGATTTTTCCATGCAAAAGCCACGTTTTATTCTTTTGAAATAATGTGTAATTTGGGACCTTTTGTTTTTTTAACTTACATAAGTATTGCCATACTGGGATATTCATCCCATTTTTTGTAACTCTGTAAGCATTTCCACATCAGTGTACCAGAAAAGCATCCTTAAGAGAACTGTGGAAAGCAAAGAGGTTATGATCACTTGGGACATCACCATCCCAACTGATAAAAACTTGGATGCAAGAAAACTGAATATAGTGGTATCAGAATAGCATTAATTTTAGAGGTGCTGTCACAAGCGATTACTCGGTGAATCGTGTGGAGAGAGAGAGAAGATCCTCAAGTACAAGAAATGCAGCCTGAGACCAAGAAAATGTGGCAGAAAGATACAAGAATATTTCCCATCATTTTGGGTGCAACAGGCTTGGTCAAAAATAATTTCCAAGTGCACCTGGGTAAGTTGCCTATGCAAGTTACATCTTATGAACTCCAGAAAACAGCTCTCTTTGGCACAATGCAAGTACTAAAGTAAGCATTAACAGTAAAATTGAGAGACTGATATCATACTCAACATGCCCTGGTTTAGGAGTAAGATTCATTCATGTCATGCTATGCACAAAACTAACTCATTTGGAGAAATTGTCCCCGGGACAGACCAAGGTCCATCAAGACCAATATCCTGTTTCCAACTGTGGCCAATCCAGGTCGCAAGTACCCAACAAGATACCAAAACAGATTTTATGCTGCTTATCCCAGGAATAAGCAACAAACTTTCCCAAGTCCATCCTAATAATGGTTTATGGACTTTCCTTTTAGGAATTTGTAAAAACCCTTTTTAAACCCTGCTTAGCTAACTGCTTTTACCATATTTTCTGGCAATGAATTCCAGAACTTAATTACAAGTTGTTCCATCCTTTCTATCATTTTCAACACCCTCCTCTGTACCTTTTCTAATTTTTTGAGGTGACCAGAATTGCACACAATATTCAAGGTGACAAAGGTATTAGGTTATTCTTTGCTTTTTTCTCCATTCCTTTCCTAATAATTTTAATTGCTTTCTTAGTTTCTGCTGCACACTGGGCAGAGGGTTTCAACGTATCATCAATGACAACACCTAAATCCTTTTCCTAGGCAGTGACTCTTAATGTGGAACCTTGTTATCATATAGCTATAGTTTGGGTTCTTCTTCTCTACATGCATCAATTTGCACTTGCTCACATTTAATGTCATCTGCCATTTGGATGCTCATGTCTCCAAGGACCTCTTACAATTTTTGCTCTTGCAGTCGAGGGCTAAAAGTGAAATATGGTATAGTAGATACTTGTCCACAGTGTGCTTACAATCTAAGTATGTATTTGATGCAATGGAGGGTTAAGTGATTTGCCCAAGATCACAATGAGCCACAGTAAAATTTGAACTCTGGCTTTCCTGGTTCTCAGCCCACTGCTCTATCAGCATTAGGATACTCCTCCACTCTGAAATCTGAGAACGATATTTGGGACAGATAAAGTTGTTCGAGCCACATTTACTCAAGTACACTAATGTGTTAGTGAGGATTATTTACTCCATGTCCCGTTTTAATCAGTGGGACCTACTTATTAATAACATGCTAAAAGTATTAGTGCATTAAATTGTAATAACTCACTTTAATAAATAAAGCCCTTTATGTGTGAGATGTCCTCACCAATAGAAAATGTTGGGTAATGCCTCTAAAATATTTAGTTTTTCTAAAGTCTATTGATACCACTTCTTTTGTAATACAACATAAAAACCTGTTATTTTTTGAAGGAAAATGTAGGCTACCCACTTAGGAAATTATATTAATATTTCATTTAAGCACCTTCCTGAAGTACAGAAAAGTTAATCTGTAGTCATGCATTTATGTGCCTTCAATATAATTTTTTATAAGGATATGCAAAAAACATTGAAGGAAATCAAAACTGGCAAAAATTAATCAATGAGTTCAAAGAATAAAAGATCATTGAAAAAAAAATGAATTAGCTCCGCATGAAACAGATTATCTTTGTACATTAGATTAACATTAGATACATTGTCATTACAGGTCCAATGATGCTGGGACAGTAATTGAGTGCGGGCCTAGCACGGTTTACCCAGCCAGGGCTAGGCCTGAAAGTTCCCCAACTTCTTGGGGCATTTGAGGGCGAAGTGATCCTTCTCTCCACAATATAAATACAGATTCAAAGTTCAGGGCTGATGCCTCTCTTGCTCCGAAATAGGAGAGTAACCTACTTGCATAGGTTTTCTGGGATCTGGCAAAGCAAAGTCTTTGGAAGAGCATGAGGGCTGGTGGGCAGAGTGGCTGTTCTCAGGCTCGTTCCTGGAATTGGATACCGATCTGATTGCAGAGACAAATTTGATCACCAGAGAAGAGGGAAGATCTCACCCTGCCAGTTCATCCTTGATGGGTGGAGATAATCCATGCCAAAACTGTGTTACCAGACTCTTGTTCCACTCATCATCCTGAGACGTAGGAGCTCGGCAGCTGCTGAAGAAGCCTTCCCAGGTTCAGCAAAGATCCAACAGAATTGTTCTATAAAAGCATGGACACTGTTGAGCACTGGGTCATTCTGCTCCCACAGTGGGGAGGCCCATGCAAGTGCTTGGCCCTTCAGTACAGAGATAACGTAAGCCACTCAAGCTCGGTCCGTCAGAAAGTCTCTAGCCTGAAGTTCACAGATAATGACACATTGATTAATGAACCCTCTACAAGTCTTGGGGTTGTCACTGTATCTAGGAAGGGGAACCACATGGATACCAGAGGGGACGGTGAATCTTACCAGACTGGTAGATTTTGAAACAGGAGCAGTGGCCCCTTGAGGAACTACTGGTACCTGTAGGCAATCCATACAAGCAAATAGGTTATGGACAGAACAGATAATTGCTGGAGCTGCAGAGCCTATTGCTGAAGCAGCCACAGGGCAGGCGACTTGTCCGAACTCATGGCCTTGCACACTGTCATGTTTCAGGATGAGTAAGCCCTTGGACTATGGTGGAACAGTACTGCCTGCCTGCCCAGGGGACAGAGACTGTAGCAAGCGATGGGCGAATCCCTGCTGAAAGGATTGCTCCAATAGAGGCGTCAAAGGAAGCAGAAAGCTGTACCAGAGCTGGAATCAAGACAGGAAGCAGGAGCTATGCTGGAAGGGGAAGTTGTGCTGGAGCTAGAACCAAGACTGGCGTCGAAGGAAGCAGAAAGCTGTACCAGAGCTGGAACCAAGACAGGAAGCAGGAGCTATGCTGGAAGGGGAAGTTATGCTGGAGCTAGAACCAAGACTGGAAGGAGAAGCTGTACTGAAGCTGGAACCAGTACTGGAAGGAGTGGTGCTGAAAGCCGAAGCTGTGCTGGAGCTGGAACCAAGACAGGAAGCAGGAGCTATGCTGGAAGGGGAAGTTATACTGGAGCTAGAACCAAGACTGGAAGGAGAAGCTGTACTGAAGCTGGAACCAGTACTGGAAGGAGTGGTACTGAAAGCCGAAGCTGTGCTGGAACCAAGACTGGAAGCAGGAGCAGTACTGGAAGCTGAGGCTGTGCTGGAGATGGAACCAGGACTGGAAGCAGGAACAAGGGATGCAAGCTGGAACCAGGACAACCTGTTACAAGGCAAAGCGGCAGAAAGCAGCAACTGCAGGAGGCAGCCCAAGATGATGACGTCAGTGAGGGGTGGGCCCGAGCAGCATCAACCCGAATCCAGCCTCGCCCAAAACAAGCACGCACAGCAGTCAGCAGGCTGGAGAAGGGAGCAGCATGGATGGCACTGGAGCATGTCACATGGAGCCCCAATGTGGAGGTAAGGGAGCACAGGGCCGACTATGACATAATGCTTGTTCTAAATCTCAGTCTACTAGGAGACTCTAGGGATGAATTTTTTTCTTACTGTTGTGCCAATATTGGGTTAAATATTAAAGTAGATATGGAAGGGCATTTTAGAAATGGTGTTCACCTCAGAATGAGGATGTCCCAGTCAGTACGTCACAAATAGACGTACAGTTCACATTTTAGAACAGGATACAACTTTTTTAATACAGTTGACTTAAATTCTGAAAACTCCATCTCAGATACAAAATATTTTCTATTTTTTAGTGCATGGGTAGCGTGCATCAAACACAAAACTATCACAGGATGCATGAGAGCACCCCACAGTAGTAGATTTTACCCTGCGGTAAGCAAATGTTAGTGCTCACCTGAGCTTAGTAAAAGAGCCCCATATAGTAAAAAAAAAAATCAAATACAAGGAAGATCTTTAAAAATACAATGAAAGTTATATATCTTTTATTTAAAATGAAGTATGAAAAAATAGTGAAATGAAAAGAAAACCTTTTTGAAAGTACGTGTAGCTAAAAAAAAATTGATTTTCTGAATAATTTAGCTAATTCTACTACCTTAAGAATTTGCATGAGCTTTTTTCAGAAACTATGAATATCGCATAAGCAAACCTAAAGTTGCTACCTAGATTATTTATCTAACCATTTCAATCTGACCTTTAAATCCTTAAGCACATTGCATTATGTTTTATATTATACAAAGACACTGTTATGTTACTATTTTTATTTACCTTGCCAAAAATATGACAGGCTTATTGCCAAATGTCTTCCAGAACTTCACCTTTTATAAAACTAATGTAACATAGGAGAATGAATTTTTACTACTTGACATGTGAATGGTTCACGAAGAAAATTAAGGGTTGTGCAAACAATTGGTGATATTTAAGAAATAAAAAGCATGAAACAGTCATCAGTGCTGGGTTGATGGCTAGAAGCCAGAGAATGCAATATGAGTAAATGACAAATACATTAAATCAAAATCTTAAGCTCCATGATGAAAAATTGCTGAGCAAATTATGAAAATACTTTAAGGTGGAATGACTTGAAGAAATATTCCTCTTGACCTAATATATAAAAAAAACACTAGTATTTTTAGCCCTTGTCCCATACTACAATGGAAATGACTATAAGGAATAATAATAATTAAAAAAATAGCACAAGATTAGCACATTACTAAGCTGTGATAAAATCTGGGCTTCACGTGGGTTAATGCAAGACTTTCCCCCAGACTGAATGTGGCTTATTTTGGTGCTTTTGCTGCTGTGTTAATTGCAAGTCATATGCTAGTATTCTCATTTGTGCAGAGTACCTGCAAAGGATTAATACAAGACACTTACCACCTCCTATTTAGGAGGTGCTAAATGCTCCTGCGTTAACTCTGTGTTACCCAGTTAGCACATGCTAATCATAATGCTCTAGTTGGATAATGCAGGACTGTCCACTCTCCACCCATGACATGCACCCTTCAAAATATATTTCTAAAAATTGCATTAATGCATTCTGTGGTGGACTATTATTGTGCACTAAACGCACGTTAAGTGCTTATCCCCTGAATCTATAAAAGTCACCAAAAATTGCACTCTCAAATTTGGATGCATGCAATTTAACGAACCAGTTAGTGCCAATTGGCTTAACAAGTAATTATTGGAACTAATTAGTTTTAATTAGAACTTATGATCCTAAAATTTACACAGGGCACAGAAATGGGAGGGTTATGGGTGTTTGGGGGCAGATCGGGTTGTGGTTTTGAGTTACGTGCATAATTATAATATATGGGTCTTCATGTAGAAATTTAGGTGCGGGCATCTGCACCACATTTTTGATTGGTACAAATGGTGGTGCCTAAATTTCCATGTGACCTTGCCGCTTAAGCATTATTCTATAAACCACGCCAAACTTTAGGCCCAGCTTAAATGGGGGGTTTTCTTTGGTGCTGATTTTTTAGGCTCAATTTATAGAATTCGCCCCTTAATGTCCTTTAGTAAAATGACCCCATATATGTATGGCTCCAATCTTCAAAATACTGTGCAACACAATAGGCAAATTAATAGTGATAGTCAAGGAGGAAAATCTCTGCTCTTACAACAAAATATTCAGCTTCTACTGAGGGCTCAGAATTTTCTAAGCTACAGATACATTCCAACTGTAGAGTGAGAAAGGCCATCACTGTGAAGCTATTCACAAGACCCCAAGCATGTCAGGTTTCTGAACAGAAATATTGAGTAATCAGAATAAATTACAAATTCATTTGTTCTCTACACCAGTTTTTTTAACCCATGGTCCAACCCTTGAAAAAACAGAAATCACAATTTGTGGTTTGCTCTCTTTACATTTCTATGGCGAGCAATAAGTGACAGTCCCGGCAATAGCAATACCAAATCAAATTTGCATTGGGATTCACTATCCCACAGCACCTTGGTACCATAGGTTAAGTGAATCCCTAGAAATGTAGCACAAAATATGCTATTTTAATGCATGTCAGTCAGTAGGCCTCTTAGAATATAAGCAATTGTTAATCCAAATTCAACATGGACCAAGCTGATATCTACTACTCTATCTTCCACGGTCACTATATAGCTCTGGCACTTCTAGCAGGAGATTAACAATGGCTTCAAGTCAAGTCTACAGAAATGCTTACAATTTCTAATTCCAGTGATGGACTCAAATTGAATTTCGGTAGTTAATGAGAAACCCTAGTGAAAACATCATTCTGATGGGAAATTCATTTGTCCATTGCCGACACATTCTACTAGAAGTGTTATTCCCTATTACAAATTGGTGAAACTTCCTGAAGATAAATTAGAAAAAAAAATTGATGGTACAATAGTGCTAAAATCTTTTGCTCACCAACTAGATGTTTTACCTGTATATGTCTTTAGGAATATTATACAGCAAGTATATTCTTGTGACTTTTCTGCAAACAACCAATTGTTAAAGAAAAGGGTAATCGAGTCATTCCGTGTCAAGTGGACCAATTTTAAAGGTCGTCCCCACCTCACCATCTCAGATTTTGATGAAATTTGGTACATAGTTTCTTTATGATAAAAAACTAAGCTGTGCAAAATTTTAGTTCAAAAGACTAAAAATTGGAGGTTCTAGGGGACCTCAAGTAAAGGGTTGCAAAATGTCGCCTGAGCAAAAATGACATTTTGGGCCAACTTCCAGAAGCTGTAAAACTGGAAGTTTTAGTAGTACAAGGGGGATATTTGGAGAACCTGCACTACTTTTAGGGCTCAATGAACTGGCAAAACCCCATGTTCCTAGTCCTCTTACTTTTTGAATGGTTTAGGCTCAAACTTTGCCAAAAAAAACGGCAAAAATCAATTTACAGCGATGTTGAGGCTGCTGTAGTTTCTAAACTAGTTGGCCTTTCAGGTTGATTTTTGGTAGGTGTACTAAATGCATGGCTGTAATGAGGCATTCCAATTTGCAGCACTTTCCTTCAAGTGGTTGAAAATTTATAAGCGTTCAAAGTTGGTATAAAAAGCATTTTTGCCCATTTTGGGCTATCTTTGATGCCCTTGATCTCCAGTGGGACAGCTTCAATATTCTTTCTTTTAGCACCATTAGAAAGAGCAGATTTCCTTCTATCAGAATATGTAGTTTTCAATTTGGAGTCTCTCCATATAAGGATTGCAAAAAAAGTGTTTTTTGGCCAGTATTGTTGAATGATAGATGAAACGGATATAGGGCCCATCGATGTTTCTAATTGCTGTATAAGTCACTCAGTTGCTTTTAGCATGCGTTGGTCCATGGTGGCTACGCCACTACCAATTCAATAGGAAGTGGCAACCTCATCGCCAAGAGGTCACGCCCGCTAGCCAGGCAAGTCCAGCCACTTGGCACAGGTTCCCAAGCCTGAAGGTGGGCATCTTACTTGAGGTTCCCAAGCCTCATTTGGTTGTCTTTGCCTAGTTTCTCAAGCCTAATGGGGGTGACTTAATGGTTCCCAAGTAAAACCTCAGTGCTGAAGTGACAAGAATTTTTCACTGATAAGTTTCACTGCTGTTTCTGGAAATGTATACTGTCGTCCAAGTGCTGTAGTTGCTGGTACTGGAAGAACTGCTAGAATATGCTGTTCAGAAATCCAACAAGAATCTCTTCTGCTAGGCCACTGAAATGATCGTGCAGGCCCTCATGGATGCATCAAGTTGACCAAGGCATCATGTTCTTCAAATGATATGTCACAGACATTGCCAATCCACCATTTGTTGTCATAAACGCAGGCAACATACTGCCCAGGCTGACGTTGAGACACATTTATGCCAGGTACACTCACTGGGTCATCTGACTGACAAAGTTTGACAACAAATGAGGAGGAATCATTTGACACTCTACTGACTGAAATTTGGTTCAAGTCAATGGGATTAAACTGGTGATTTTCACGAGTTACAGCAACTGTGGAAGCTTTACTGAATCTTTCCTCTTGTGCAGATCTTGAAGATTCAATTTCATCCTTGGAAACAAAAATGAACTTGATTTTATTTATTTTTTGATCACAAAATTCAAACAAGCCTTGTGCTGTGAGAATTTGGCTATTTTTAGGTCGTTGCAAACTAGCCTGAGCAGCTAGTCGCTTTGTTGTACCACCTATGGCATCACATGGTGACTTGCCATGGCTTGTGTCAAAGAAATTCCACTGTGCACTTATTCCAAATTCTGTTTGATGATAGCACGAGTTGGCAAAGTTTTTGAAGTTCTTGTATTGTGCAGCTGAGCCATCACTAAAGTATGTTACATATTTTATTTCTCCAATTTTGCTTTTCAAGAACGCGATTAATTTTTCCAAAAATGCATGTACAGCAATTGCATCATGCCGCAAGCTGTCACTTATTATGCAAACACTTATGCACTGAATTTCACTTGAAGCATCACGGAAGTACACAACAAATGGATGCAGTGTAGCTTGACTGTTTTCCCAGTGGAAACCTTGAACAGCATCTTGGACAATAAAGGAGTAGTTTTCAGCAAAGTCCAAGAGAACAACAATTTCACAAGGATTTAGGTTTTCTTTAACAGTTTTTAAGTATTGTGTCTGATGTTTGGAAATGTAATGGTGAATTGACAGGTTTGAAACTTTCAATGCAAGCTCAGATACAAAATCATCAACATACATCTGTTTGGTCTCCAGTGTGGTGCGATCTGTATGAACCCACTGCTTAAACTTGATTGTTTCACCTGGGTCATTATCACTGAACACTTCTGTCAGGTAATTTTCAAGCACATCTTTACCTGGACATATTTCACACCTGTGAAGCATGCATTCTTTGCATTCCAAATTGCACACAGTTTTAGCCATCACAGTGCTTTGTAATCTTCGTTCAGCAGATGGCTTCCAGCAAGCATAAGCTTCACATTTTGATGCACACTGAATGCATACCAGATGAGCCAACAGTGACACACCATTTTGGCCTTAGCTCACAAAATTTGGAAAAACCCACTTCTGGCCCATTTCGAGTATGATATGCAACATACATTTCTTTTAGATTGCTAAGCAGCAAGCACTTTTGCATTTGAATTTTTTCAGTGCCAGTTCTGACAGAGACAAAATCTTTTTTCCCTGGGCACAGTCTACTGAATTCATCATCTTCAAAAAAGCCAAGAATTTTTTTTTCTGTTTCTTCTGGTAAAACTTTACCTTTCTTCTTGTCTGGTTTTGCCAGAATTCCACAAACTGATTTCAGATTTCTTGCTTTTTTAACCATTCTAGTTGAAACCATGAATTCTGAGGCAGTTCTTTCAATAGACCAGCTGTTTGGTGCTAAAGTTAGTATTTGCAGTTTTTCTGCATGATTTGCTGAAACTTGGACTTTGTTTTTCAACTAGTTTAGCAGGTCATCATAATCAGAACATTTGTCACATTTCTGACTGGTAGAAGGTTGAGTTTCAAACTCATTTAGGTCTAAGCCACCAGCAACTGCAAGATGATGACTCAAAGTATTTTGCACTCGCCTGATTTTGCGCTTGGTGTAGCCTCGTACATCACGCTTGCTGACTTTTTTGAACTTTAATGGAGAAATACCAAGAGATGTCAAACTTGTGTTCAACTTGCCAGAAATGTCACTGTGTTCATCATCTGCTGTTGTTGATGATGATAAAGAATCAGCAGCTCTGTTACTGACGTCTTTTCGACAAGATGGACAGTTTCTGACCCGGCACAAATATTTTGCTTGTTAAGGCCTTTAGCTGGGCTGCTAGTGTGTCATCCAGCACTCTTAAGCCCCTTTTTGCATTATGACCACCTTTGGAAAATGGGTTACAGCAGGTTCTTTGCAAAAATTCAAACTTTTTCAACAGTAAGGATTCATGATGAAGGCAAATAGTTGATCCAGCATTGAAAAGTTGACCAGAACGCTCTTGTAACAACTTCTGTTGATCAGGCAGAAGCTCTTCAATTAATTTCAAACCTTTATTTTTATTGTATGTCAGTAAATGACACTCTGATGTACTTGAACAGCCAACTGAGCAAAGTGGAAATTCATCTGATCTTTCTGGATCCATTGATGACCATTAGCATCAGTTCAACAAACGCATTTATTCTTGCAATCAGGTTTTCAATGGGTAAAATTTTACTTCAGTCTAAAGTGATTAATATCTTCATTTGTGGCATTTAATTCAATATAAATGAGCCTGTCGGTGCAGGTGCGAGTTTCTTCAACAAGAAGTATGTATACAATGGTTTCCACCCTGTTTTTTAGTTTACTTGAACACAGTTTTATAACAATGTTTAAAGAAAACTTCTTTAGCCAGTTAGACTTGGCCAATTATGATTGGTGAACCCTGTTGCAAGGCAGAATTGTTTGTTTCATTGCCCAATTGTATGCTTCTGGTACCTCCTGGCTCCTGAGTGTCTGTTGCTAGGCTTACTTTGATGCCTACAGTTCACTAAGAGGTCAAACTGTAGCAAGGGTGAAGAAACACCAGCAACAGACACTCAGACGCCTTGCAACAGGGTCCACCAATCATAATTGGCCAAGTTGGTCATCCTAACTGCAGTTTTCTTTAAACCTGTTATGAAACCTGGCCTCATCCTTCCACATCCTAAAAAAAATTCCTGTTTTTTAGTTTTCTTGAATACAGTTTTATAACATAATGTGTTCTTTATTTTAAAAAATTGGTGCTTTTTGAAAGAAGAATCACTTTTACTACACTTGTATCAAGGGTGTAGTGAAGAAATCACAGGCTGCTGCCCGCAAACATTTGAGGACATTTTTGCAATCCTTATATGAAGACACTCCAAAATGAAAACTACATATTCTGATAGAAGGAAATCTGCTCTTTCTAATAGTGCTAAAAGAAAGAATATTGAAGCTGTCCCACTGGAGATCAAGGGCATCAAAGATAGCCCAAAATGGGCAAAAATGCTTTTTATACCAACTTTGAATGCTTATAAATTTTCAACCACTTGAAGGAAAGTGCTGCAAATTGGAATGCCTCATTACAGCCGTGCATTTAGTACACCTACCAAAAATCAACCTGAAAGGCCAACTAGTTTAGAAACTACAGCAGCCTCAACATCGCTGTAAATTGATTTTTGCCATTTTTTTGGCAGAGTTTGAGCCTAAACCATTCAAAAAGTAAGAGGACTAGGAACATGGGGTTTTGCCAGTTCATTAAGCCCTAAAAGTAGTGCAGGTTCTCCAAATATCCCCCTTGTACTACTAAACCTTCCAGTTTTACAGCTTCTGGAAGTTGGCCCAAAATGTCATTTTTGCTCAGGCGACATTTTGCAACCCTTTACTTGAGGTCCCCTAGAACCTCCAATTTTTAGTCTTTTGAACTAAAGTTTTGCACAGCTTAGTTTTTTATCATAAAGAAACTATGTACCAAATTTCATCAAAATCTGAGATGGTGAGGTGGGGACCCCTGGTCCACTTGACACGGAATGACTCAATCCCACATAATTAAAGAAGGCAATGATCACAGCAATCACCAAGGATGGGTTCACCTTAATCAAGATGGAACCAGGCTTCTGCCACAAATCTTTAAAAAGGGCACAGTGATGCCTTTAAACTAGATGATTGGGGGGGGGGGGGGGGGAAGCCAACTGTCACTCAGTAGTGCATGGTTCTGAATGATGTATGTTTAAAGTGTACTAATAAAGCAGGGAGTTAGGGCATCCAGATAGAGAGGTTGCAATAAAAGCAAAAGTAGCCCAGGTCCAGGTGCCTTTAAATAAAAAGCAGACAGAGTTGAGATTCCAAATTACCCATCAACCAATAAGCATGTTGTAACTACAAATAAAAGCACACTTTAAAATATCTGCATAGAAATTCTATTAGTCTAAAATATAAGATGGGAGTGTTAGAATGAATAGCATGGAATACAGGGGTAAGATATAATTGGCATTTCAAAAACCAGGTGGGAAAAAGATAACCAATGGGGCCCTATGATACCAGGGTATAAATTATATTGCAATGATGTGGGTAGATCAAATTAGTGGAGATATGGTATTAAATATTAAGGAGAACATGGAGTCATACATAAGTACATAAGCACTGCCATGCTGGGAAAAGACCAAAGGTCCATCAAGCCCAGCACTCTGTCTTCAACAGCAGCCAATCCAGGCCCTAAGAACCTGGCAAAACCCAAAAATTTAATAACGATCAATGGACTTTTCCTTCAGGAATCTGTCCAGACCCCCTTTAAACTCAGCAAGGCCAGCTGCCGTCACTACCTTCTCCGGCAATGAGTTCCAGAGTCTAACTACGCGCTGAGTAAAGAAAAACTTTCTCCGATTTGTTTTAATCCTACCATATTCTAATTTCATCTTGTGTCCCCTATTATTGTTAGAAAGCGTAAACAAACGCTTCACATCTGTCCGCTCTACCCCACTCATTATTTTGTAGACCTCTATCATATCACCCCTCAGCCGCCTTTCCTCCAGGCTAAAGAGTCCTAGCCTTCTCAACCTCTCCTCAAACAGATTAGGAGCGCTTAGGGGAGAGAAAGGGCTAGTAGAGATTAATAGATGGTGTAGATGAGCAGACCGTATAAGCCAAATGACCTTTATCTGCTGTAATTTTCTATTCTTCTATGTTATGTGGGTTGTTGCCTCTCCTGACTGCCTCTAAGTCATGTACACTATGCCCAGGCAAAAGTACATGCATTGATTCCTGTGGAAAGGGAGGGCAATTTTCAGATAAGCAATATCTGGGCAAGTAGGTTTTTACTCAAGTAAATAGCTTCTGAAAACTGACCTGAAGAATTTTAAACTTTTATATTCCAATCATGCAATTTTCAGTGTTAAAAGAAAATCCAAATATCAGGTGCAAACTAGTTAATTTCACTGTAGCCCATCAAATCATCTTGAAAAATTCCAGAGAGGTTGCTATGTTAGCCCGCAGCTGCAAAACTGACAAAGAAGTTGATGGTACCTTATAGACTAATCAATTTGAGATGAGCTTTCAAGAACAAGAATCCATTTCATCAGAACTTGAAAGCTCATGGTTAGTCTATAAGGTGCCACAATCCTTATTGTCATTTTAAATTATAAAATCAAATATATCTCACAAAATGACACATTTAGAAAAATTTGAAAAATCAAGCTACCAGAATTTAGTTTGCTACTGAAAGTGGAACTGTTCTTCAATGTTTTTTGTCCACTGTATTAATGTTAGTCAACAGAAGAACCAAAAGTGAACACTTGAAAGACCACTTTTTTGTAGACTCCAAAGAAAACAATAAATCTACTCTAAATTCTTATAAATTTTCTCTTGTCCCCTCTCCAGGACAATTTATAACTGACACTTAAGCTGAAAATAAATTCAGTGAGATAATAATCATGTAGTACACTGCCCACAGAAGACATTCCTGCATTTACTAAATGTACAGCTGTAAAATACACTGCATTCCATGTGGTTAGTTTAACATGACAATTTGGCATGTAAATATAACACTAAACATATGATTCCACTCATTGTAGGTCAATGTGGATTAAACAGTCTTAAAAGTAAACATTCCTCTGTTTTCCTAATGTTACTTATGGGACTAGATTTAGCCAAAAATCCAAGGTGTATATACTATATTACACAAACTGGAAACTAAACATTCTCAACATTGGAATTTACCAGTGAACAGAGAATTCAATTAAAAGGACTCATACAGGGAGCTTCAAAACTTTATTAAGATTAGTGTGCTGGTCTATTAGCCACATTGTGGGCCCTTTTTACAAAGGCACACAACAGTAGCGTAGCTACATGGGGCCACTGGGGCCTGGGCCCCCATAGATTTGTCCCTGGACCCCCCTGCCAATGACCCTCTCGACCCCCCCTCCCGCCGCCAACCCTCCCCCGCCGCTGCCTACCTTTGCTGGCGAGGAACCCCAACCCCCGCCAGCCGAGGTCCTCTTCTTCCGGCGCAAGGCTTCGTTCTGTTTCTGTACAACGTGCAGGACGCCAGACTCACAGAAACAGAACGAAGCCCTGCAACAAAAGAAGAGGACCTCAGCTGGCGGGGGTTGGGGTCCCTCCCCAGCAAAGGTAGGCGGCAGGGGAGGGTTGGCGGAGGGGGGGTGTTGAGACTCTCGGCAGGGTCATCAGCAGGAGGGGGGAGGGTCGAGACTCTCAGCAGGGTCGGCAGGGGGGGAGGTCAAAGTTGTTGGTGGTGGTGGCAGCGGCAGGGGGTCAGCAATGGCGGTGGGTCGGCGGCGCCGAAGGGGGGGTGGCTAAAATGTGCCCCCTCACCTCCGGCTCTGGACCCCCTTCCTGCCAAAGTCTGGCTATGCCCCTGTAGGGTTTTATGTGCACATTAACTGTGTAGATGCCCACAGGAATATTATGGACATCTACAGAGTTAGCACGCACTAAAAACACTATCGTGCCTTTCTACACAGGACCCTAGAAGAATTTTAAGAAGATATAATAAAAACAATTATTAACATAACAGTATAAGGGCCCTGTTTACAAAGGCATACTAGCATTTTTAGCGAGCGCTAATCGTGTAGATTCCTAATATGGGTATCTACAAGGTTAGCACATGCTAAATCTTAAGCATGTGCTAAAAATGATAGCGTGCCTTTGTAAACAGGGCCCTAAGTAAATTAACGGACGTTGTTAAGCCTACTGTTATTCATTTTTCTTGATGTGATGCTATTGGCTAAACGATAGCCCTTAATCCCTATAACAAGTTCAGGGCTAATAACTCCATATCCTTTATTTGTTGTTTTAATTTTAATTTGCAATAGAACTTATAATATCATTGTAGCAAGAGGAAAAATAACCTAATTCACATTAGTGGGGAGAGAAAAAAGGAAAACAAGCAATAATACTAAAAAAAATAATTTCCATCTCACATGTACCTATATTACCCTACACCTTTTATACATTTGTATTTTAACAATGGAGGAGTAGCCTAGTGGTTAGTGCAGTGGACTTTGATCCTAGGGAACTGAGTTCGATTGCCACTGCAGCTCCTTGTGACTCTGGGCAAGTCACTTAACCCTCCATTGCCCCTGGTACAAAATAAGTACCTGAATATATGTAAACCGCTTTGAAAGTAGTTGCAAAAACCTCAGAAAGGCTGTATATCAAGTCCCATTTCCCTTTCCCCTCCAACCTGACAAAAAGAAAAAAAAATCCAGTTTATCAATTCCAATTGTGAAGAATCAAAGAAAACATAGCTAATATCAGGAAATTTAATTAAACACTTGCAGGGGAATTTCAAAAAGAAGCTTGAACCCACTGCAAGAACACTTTCAGCTGTAAGAAAGCTTTGCTGTGTGGCAGCAGCCACATCAGGGAAACTTTGTAGCTTAGCACAACAAATAAGGAAATCTTTTTTTTCTTAAAATATAATCTTACAACAGAAATCTTATCTTTTCCAGAAATAAAGGAAACCAACAGGGTAGTGTGCTCTGTTGGAGCAGCAGAAGTGACCTATTGGTCAGACTGTTTGTGTTCTTGAGTGTCTGGAACCTCACTGTCCTTATAACAAATGTGTTCCTTTTCTTATATTTGTATAATGTTTTAGATTATAAACCGCTTAGACATGCAAGTCAGAATTAAGTTTTTAAATAAATAAACAAACATTTATTTGTCTTGAGATGTTTCTAAAACTTTTGGCAAGTTAAAGGGACTCAGTTGAGCCCAATACATCAGGTCCGCCATACCCTTGATTTACCTTAACCACATTCTTAGGCAAATAAGAGGAAAAAAAATCATTCTGTCAGATTCAGGAATAACTAAGGCTTCCGTGTGATACTATCTAAATAATATCTCAGGTGACAAAGAACAAACTGGAAACATTTAAGATAAGAACACCATATCCTTAAGAAATATCATCAGTGGAGAAATGGGGTATAAATGGGAAGGTTTGTGGTAACTGGTAGAGTAAGCCAGAACAGGATGACTGTATATTATGCAAGGGTCCAGCTGAGTAGTTAAGATGAGAGTAACTTCAATACCTTACATCTAAGCCGATGGCCAAGCTACTGAAAAAAGTCCCTAGCAAAATCCTGCTCGCTGGAGGTCTTAGCATTTAACTGAACCCTCAATATTTAAACCAGAAAAATGTATGTATTGTATTCACTTATAGGGTGAACAGTGCTGGTTGCCAAGAAAATGTTCTAAGCAGAAGTTTTAACTGAAGCTATAACAGTGTAAGCCCCCTGGTGGCAGAGCAAGGGATTGCAATAATAATTTTTTTCTTTTTACTGTTATTTCCCCCAAATAAACTCTAAGCCAACCAGAGACTTAGAAGTACAGAAGTGTTGCCACACTGGGACAGACCAAAGGTCCATCAAGCCCAGCATCCTGTTTCCAACAGTGGCCAATCCATGTCACAAATACCTGGCAAGATTCCAAAAAAGTTCAATACATTGCAAGCATTTAAATAAACAGCAGCTTTTACACCTTTGCCCCCCTTTTACAGAGCTTTCATAACACATCAACAACATTTCATGTTCGGATACTACCAAAATATCAGATAAGTACCTCTATCTCATTATCTAACAGATTTGTACAATAAGTGAACTTTTAAAGTTAACTTTTTCCCATAATTGATTCTGTGTGTTAACTTTTCATTTTCTAGGACCACCCTCAAGAACAATTCGAAAACCAGGTAAATTTTACTTTTCAGTTTCTCTTCACACCTCAGTCGTTAACATAGGAACCACTTAGTCTTGGTCCACAGTGCGGTTTCCTGGAATTCTTCTATCTGGAGTTTATGAAAACCTGCTCGGCTAAGAAAACCCTATCTGGAGTGAGATCAATGAATGAGTCACAGAAGTAAAACCTCTAGGTATATTATAAAAGCCACACATATTTTTCAAATAATAATCCTACCATTTATAAAAAATGCCCTAGCATTGTGGCACAAAGGGCAGAATTAACACAAACACATACTCAACCTACCCACCTATACATGCATCCACAAAATCACAATCATACCTCTCCTACTCCCCTCACCCTTGCCCATCTCTACCCATCTATCTCTTTTATTAATTTGCTATAAATATCTTACATTGTCTTTATCAATACTCTGTAATCCTTATTATTATGTAAGCCGCATTGAATCTGCTTTGAGTGGGAAAGTGCGGGGTACAAATGTAATAATAAATAAATAAATATGCAGGAGGAACTGGAGATTGCTCTTGCTTTGCTGGTTCTCGTCCCAAAATAGCCACAAGGCTGCTGCAGGAAGTCCTGGCAGCCATTTAAGCTGAGAAACCAGCAGGGGTAAAAGCCACTGGAGGTTGCTCTTGACCAGAAGCGGCCACTAGATCACCAGGTGGCCCAAAAGAGGTGGTGGGGGGGGGGGGAACTGCCAATAGACTACCAGGGCATTAAAACATAGGCCTGGGGAAGGCATTCAGGTGGGGAGAGAGGGTGGAGGGGCTATGAGAGGGTGGAGCAGCGAGTGGCACAGGGGGACCCACTATCTGCTGAGGGGAGGGGGGAGAAAGAGAGACAGCCAGTTTTGTTTTCATTTTCAGCCAAAACCAAATGGCAAATTTCAGCTGCTGATTTGGTTTCAGTCTTGGTCAAACCTAGGAAACCCAGTTTTGTTCAGCCTCTACTCTGCTATGTCATTTGTTAGCATTTGTTTGTATTTTTCATAAAGGAAGCATGATGCTTATTTCCAAAACATATTTTAGGGGATGATTATTTTTTTCTTGGTCAGTTAATATATTGTGACTGTTTTCTCTCATTAAGAAGCTAGTTTGATACAAACTAATAAAATGAAAGCGCTATATAAACTCATAGTAACCTTTCTCAAACTGGTCCTCAAGTATCCCCTATAAAATCTGTGTTTTTTTTTAATCCACCATGGCTCTACACGAGACAGATTTGCACAGAACATAGATTTATTTATTTGTTACATTTGTATCCCACCTTTTCCCACTTATTAGTAGGCTCAAAGTGGCTTACATGGTTCCGGAGATGTGGTTACAGACTCCGGTGTGAACAAATACAGTAAATAGGTTGGGGTATAGATAGTGCATACAAATCTATTACATATGTTCATTCTAGATATTCTAAAAACCAGTCTGGCTCTAGGGTAGTCCAGGACCAGCTTGAGAAACATTGCCTCAAAGAGTACATTACACATTGTTACGGACTTAATTTATTTATTGGGCTTTATTAGTGTTTATGAAGACATTCACTTAAGGCAGAATAATAAAACCTATAACAGTTAATATGCTTAATGCAAGGCAACTGCCAACATACTCTACAACCACAGTTCTTCACATTCAAACATATAATCACCTATGAGATTTTTGTCATATCAGCATTTCCCTTTATTATTCATCACTTAGAGGCCTATCTGCACAGTCCTAAGTGGTTCACTTTAAATATAAAACATATATTCTATATAAACATCACAATACCCCTATCTATCAACCCTTTATATTCCTGACTCCCTAATAAACAACATCCAAAGAAAAGGCTTTTTTGTTTAAAGTGCAAATGGACTCTATGAGAACTTAAGAAGGAACAATGACAAGGTCTACTAATCAGGGACTGCCATAAGCTCTATTACACATATATTAAGCCTTAGATTCTATAAATGACATGCAAATTTGTGTGTGCACAAAATTAAGCGCTATCTTGAGACACATGCACAAGTAAATTGGCTGAGCCAATTAGAACCAATAATTGTATGCTATCAATTATTGGCGTTAATTGGCTAAAATTTGTATTTGCGCATGCATCTTCCTAAGCACTATTCTATAAAGATATGCACATATATCTTATAGCACGCCATGGGAGGGGTATGGGTGGGTCAGGAGCTTTCACTAAAGATATGCGCAGTGATTACTGAATATCGGGGATCTATGCCTAACTTACATACCAGGATTTACACCAGGTTTCAGTTGGTTTAAATCATTACGTCCAAAGTCTGGTATGGAAATTGGCTCTAAGCACTATTTTATAAACCGCACAACTCGGCATGCCATTTATAGAATAGCACTCTGTATGGATTTTTTTCAGAGCCATTTATTGTATCTAGTCCTAAACGGGTTTTAAGAAACTATACATTTCTAATGGCAATCAATAATTAAGGTATGTCTTCTAAATCACATACAGTCATTATCTGATATCATACTGTCTACTCCTGAGATTAGAAAGTAAATGTTCTCGCATATATTGTATGCAAGAAACTGGATGAGGATTCAGATGATAGCTAGTCTTACATAATGAAGTACAGGAATGGAATACTTGTTAGAGAAGATGGCTAAGAACCAGGGAAGCCAGGTCTAAAATCTCATTTCCCCCATTAAAGTTCCTTGTGACCTTGGACAAGTCACTTCACCCTCCATTCTCAGGTACTAGATTCATTTCACCCTTCATTTTCTCAGGTACTATTCACTAATCTCTGTTATGTATTAGCTTGTATTAATTCACATTTAACCTGTATAAATGAGATGTGACTTATTAGTAAATAGGCTCCATTGAAAATAATTGGACTTAAATTAATGCACAGTAAAGCAGGTTAATAAATCTAGCCCTTTAATTCTAAACTCTCTGGGAGCAGGAAAATACCTACTGTAGTTCACAATGTAACTTGCCTTGAGTTATCAATGAAATGGTGTGAGCAAAATCTAAAACAATAATCTATTTCATTTGTTGCTATTTAAAAAGACTTGATAGTTTGTTAGCTAAAAAAACAGTATGGGTTAGGAGTCCATTATCCTTGCTCAGTTGAATCATACTCAAAAACCTCTCAAAAAACTTAATTCCCATAAGAATAATAAAAGAAGTAAACATCCCTATAAAGCATTTGTAACTCTTATGGTGTTATTGTATATGTTGTTTTACTACCTGGTTCTTTAACTAATTGGAATATTAGCTAAACACAATACTTTGCATTTAAATGTAAACATGCAACATAAGATGCTAAAATGAACATACTGTGATCTGGTGTCAATTTAAATGCATTGAACACCAGAAAATGCACCCAACTAAGGCTTCAAACTTGTACAGCACATTTTCACTCAACCCAACTAGATTGCCTGTCACATCTGACATGGCTCGTCAAAAGTTATCCTTCACTGCTCATGGGCAACACAGAGGGTCAAAAGACCAAATACAATGGTCCAACCTATCCTAATTCTTTCATTCAGAGCAGCAGATATTGAACTTTAAAATGACAAGACAGAGCAGGTTGAAACAGCTGCCAAAGAAACAGACGCTGTCCAAAGCTGCCGATCTAAGAGAGAAAATCAACCCTATCTATGAATGTCAGGAATAAGAATCAAGCACTGACAATCCTGCACTCACACAAAAAAAAAAACAGCAGCAAAAAAAAGCAATTTGAGAAGCAATCTGCAGTATATTTAACAGTAAACATATTATAGAATCTAAAACAAACTATTCATCTCCACAAGTATTTAGAATTCAATGCTATTATTGTAAGTAATCTCAATTATTTAGATAAAATTGCAAATCAATAAATCTACATCCTGTAATGAACAAAAAAACAAATTTTCTGAACCACTGCTTTCAAAAGAATAGACCTGAGTTAAGAATAAACATCACTCCTGCTTTTCTGCTCAGATGGGAATGATGCTGCAGACACAGTGTTCACAACCTCTGAAGGATTGGACTCCCAGTCTCATTAAAAAAAAAAATCTATTGGCCAAGTTCAGGGCACAAACTTAATTTTTGGAGGGAGGCTATGGTTTCTGACTCTGGCCAAAAAATCTCACTGCAATAGCAAAGATAAAAAGGAGGTAAAGAAAGGATTAACTGTAAGGAAGCTGGTCCCACCAGTTGTACAAGGTTCAAATGGCAAGTGCTGTACAACACTGTCATGTAGAAGATCCTCGGTTCAAATTCCATGGTGGGATCTCTGCTCCCAGGGTCAATTGGGGATGTTGCAGAATCAGGGTTCACAAAACTTGGAAGGGGAGGGAGTCACAATCATTGCTGAAGGGCAATATCTACTAGCTCACTATTGAGAACCAATAGTTTCAAACTTCCAAAAAGCAGCCCTGGAGCTCGATCTCTAGCCTGGAACCGTCATTGGGATGATCAGACTAGTTGGGCTGGGGGGTGGACAGAAGGAAAGAGGAAAAAAAGGAGAAACATCGACAGGTAGTTAAAAATGAAGGTTCATGGTGCCACTTCCCAGCCCTAGTTCTGATGGAGCAAGATGAATAATGAAACAGGAGAAAACTGTCAAAAAAGTAGGCAGAAGATAGGATGCATTAAATGAAGGTCATCATGGCATCAAAGATCTAGGGATCACTTCTGACTAGTGTTGACACAAAAAAAAAAATAGGAAACTGCTGGCCCACCAAAAGAACACAATATTTGGCAGAAATGGACATGGTGGAGGATTGTATGGAATAGACTGGAAAAAGTCAAATTAAAATTAAAACCCTGGCACAGTAAATAGGAAAGCAGGGACAGACGGATGCCTCTATATGTCATGACCTTTTCTAGATTATTGTAAAGAAACAGTCAACTCAACCAGAATTATCAAAGGAATAATTACTTTGTTTTTCAAATCACCCTTCTAGCCTGTTTTGGGGTGCCCTCTGCTTTTTATCTTAAAAGCAAAATGGGTTTTAGGAAAGAAAAAAAAAATTTTAATCCTAAATTGATTGAATCAATTTGAAGCAAATTTTGTTTTAAAAGTGGCAAAAAAATTATTGTAATTCTCTACAACTTTCAGAATATATTTTCCCATAATTTTGCTAAGCTATACATATTCATACATTACCAAACTCAGGGGCCCTTTTACTAAGTCACGTGGGTGCCTACGCATGCCCAACGCGTGTCAATTTTGAGTTACCACCTAGCTACCGTGTGGCCCTTGTGGTAATTTCATTTTTGATGCATGTCTGCTACACGCGCCATAAAATAATTTTTATTTTCTGGCGTGCAGCAAAAACTGGGTGGTAATCATCATTCTACGCACGTAGACGATTACTGCACAGTTACCGTGTGAGACCTTACCGCTAAGTCAATGGCTGGTGGTAAGGTCTCAGACCCAAAATGGACGCACAGCAATTTTTATTTTGCTGAACGTCCATTTTCGACAAAAAGTTTAAAAAGGCATTTTTTACAGGTGTGCTGAAAAATGATTCTGCGCACGCCCAAAACACGCGTCTATGCTATTGCAGTCCATTTTTCAGCGCACCTTAGTAAAAGGACCCCTCAGAGTGAGTTTGGTAATGTATGAATATGTTGCATATGATAATGATTGCAGTGATGGAGGTGTGGAGGGGGGGATTTAACACATGTTAAATTTGAATGGAGAAGTCATTTGAGATGAATCTGTATGACAACTTGGGCAGAAGAAATTGAATTTGAAGACCTGCTTGATCCTGCACTCTTGAAGATATGCCATTCATACACTACCACTCTGTGTTCATCAATCACCACAGAACTACATTTACATGTGTTCTGGAAACTTCTTCCCAGATAAATCTCTCTGCTATTTGTTTTCTTCAAGTTCCTTTTCAAAACGTCCTTATAATCTAGCTTTTGACCTTCCTCTGTCCAGTTTTCCTCTGAGAGCAGATGCTCACACATATGGATAACATTTTTACAATTACTTCCCCGAAACACACAAACCCTGAATATGTAGGCTTCCCAGCAACTATTTCTGGGTCTGATTCATAAGGAGTTTTTATATTACTGAGTGAATAGGGTAATAAAGTTTTTCTTAATGTTGTTAACAAATACTGCACCCTAGGTTCTGGATTTCAGGTTTTCATCTATAATGTAAAAATATAAGTCCTCTCATTATCCTCTGTCTGCAAGGGTATCAAGTCTCATAATCTGAATCTCAACACTTTACAAACATGCAGTTTAAGCTATCAGTTTCCAATGTAGAAGGTCAATGTGCTAGTACAACGAAGTCAGCTTATTTAATGCATTAAATATTTTCATATGATCAGTTTTAATATTAAATTACCACACATGTTAAGCATGCTCCGAACCTCCTGAATACATTTGAATTGCATAAACACTAGGCTTCCTAAGGGGGGGGGAGGGGAAGCAACACTTGTCATTCTACAGATTTTATAAGACCTTAATTCATTGTAAAATAAAATTGAAAAAAAAAATCTAATCTCCGGGACTGTGCTCTTCTATTTGCCTTTTAAAATTGTTTCTCACCCATGTTCCCCTCTTGTCTCTTCTTGCCCTCTCTTTGGGTTACAGAATGATTATCTTGCAGTTCTAAGATCCTGACTGCTCACTGATGATGGCTGTGACTGAAAAACCTGACCCCTTAGCTTTGTTTTCTTTCAACATGCTGACACTCTCCTTGTATTCATGAGCTGCAATTTAATTCAAGTGCACTTAAGTTCCAGCAAACATAAAGCGGCCAAGAACACCATGTTGTGTATTAGGCTCCATTTGAGAAAGGAGAGATGGGTAAATATCACTGCTGCAGACAGCAAGAGAGGATAACCTGCCCACACATAAGCCATCCCAATTAGCTGAGGCAAAAACAGCCACTGCTCCCTAAAGATTTGAAGAAGTCTTCCTAATACTCCTTATGATCCAACCTTATCGAAAGGCACTGTGTTAAACAGCAGCACATGATTTTGCACACCCAGAGAATGTAGTCAAACATTTAAGGTTATAGAAACATTTATAGACTTTATCGTTTTTACAGGGAAGTCATAACAAAGTTTACTGCAAGACCAATACAATGCTTTAATTTTTGATGTTTTTCTTCACGTTACGAATAAAGCACTATTACAGTTAAGAAGGATAACTAGAACAATTAGATATTAAACAGAAATGCAAAGTATATCAGTGAATTCAATTTTCAGACCAGGTTATCCCTCTGGGAAACTGACTTGTAGCTGCTTTCCCTATGGAGGTACTCAGTATTGATTGGTTTTTGCTACAAGGAAAAATGGAGTGGCACTACAGCTCAATGCTCCCATTAGCAGCGACTGTAGACAGAGTGTTGGACAGTGGAAACACTGAAATAAAACAAATATTCAAAATTCAAATATTAATGGATTGTATTATGTTTCCTCACAATACCTGTTTTGCTGAAAGATTCATTTTAAACTTCTGAAAAGCACCAAAAACTGCCATGAATACAGAATTTAAAAACCCTACACTTTTGAAGATAAGTTCCTGTGTGTTAAATGTCTTCTTAGGCTTTGTAAATTGTTTCAGTTTATGGGGGCACAGCCAAACTGTCTATTTTGGTTCAAAAACCATTAGGGATTTCCCAGGTTGACTCCTGGAGTTTTATTTTTTTGGGGGTAGGGGTGACAGTTTTTTTTAAATTACAGGAACTGTATGTAAGAGTGTCTTTCAAAAAGAGTGTGTGCTATTTATGAAAAATGTGCATTATTTCCAAAGAGTGTACCCTCTTTGTAAATAGTATGCTGACATTTGAAAGAATGCACACTATTAACAACATATACAAAAATTGGGGGAATTTTCGCGTTGTTTTGGGGAAAATGATATTAAACAACATGGTGTTTTAAATGAGAGCATATCCTTAAACATCATGGGGGCAATTCTACAACTGGGTGTCTCCATTTATGCATTCCAGGGATGTGCAGTAGGAGCCTATATTATAGTAGAACCTGGGCACCGAAGTTCCATTATAGAATACTTTCATAAGATGGTAGAGTTAGAATACATTGCATTAAATGAAAAACTAGATATAATAGGCATCTCTGAGACCTGGTGGAAGAAGGATAAACAGTGGTACACTGTCATACCAAGGTACAAATTATATCATAGTGATAGGGTGGTTTGAATTGGTGGAGGGGTAGTATTGTAAGCTAAGGAGGGCCTTGAATCAAATAGATTGAAAATTTTGCAGGAAGCAAAGTACATCTTGGAATCCCTATAGACTGAAATTCCATGTGTAAAGGGGAAAAGGATAGTGATAGGAGTGTACTACCATCCACCTTGGCCAGGATGAACAGATGTAGAAATGTTATCATAAATTAGGGAGGCTAACAAACTGGGGAACACAATTATAATGGGTGATTTCAATTACCCCAATATTGACTGGGTAAATGTAACATCAGGGTATGCTAGGGAGGTAAAATTCCTTGATAAAATCAAGAATGCTTTATGGAGCAGATATTACAGGAGCCAACAAGAGGAGGAAAAATTCTAGACCTAGTCCTTAGTGGAGCACATCATCTGGTGCGGGAGGTAATGGTGCTGGGGCCGCTTGATAACAGTGATCATAATATGATCGGATTTGATATTAGCTTTGAAGTAAGTATACATAGGAAATCAAATATGTTAGCGTTTAACTTTAAAAAGGAGACTATGATAAAATGAGAAGAATGGTGAAAAGAAAACTTAGAGGAACAGCTGCAAAGGTCAAAAATTTACATCAGGCGTGGATACTGTTCATCCTGGAAGCCCAGGTCAAAATTATTCCATGTATTAAAAAAGAAGGAAGGAAGACCAAACGACAGCCGGCATGGTTAAAAATTGAGGTGAAGGAAGTTATTAGAACTAAAAGAAAATCCTTCAGAAAATGAAAGAAGGAACCAACCGACTGAAAATAATAAGAAACAGCATAAGGAATGGCAAGTCAAATGCAAAGTGCTGATAAGGAAGGCAAAAAGGGACTTTGGAAAAAAGATTGCGCTGGAGGCAAAAACACAATGTAAAAACGTTTTTTAGGTATACTAAAAGCAAGAAGCTGGCAAAAGAATCAGTAGTACCGCTAGATAACCGAGGAGTAAAAGGGGCACTCAGGGAAGACAAAGCCATAGCGGAGAGATTAAATGAATTCTTTGCCTCGGTCTTCAACAAGGAAGATTTGTGAGAGATACCATTGCCAGAAAGGATATTCAAAACTGACAAGTCAGAGAAACTGAATGAAATCTCTATAAACCTGGAATATGTAATGGGCAATTTGACAAATTGAAAAGTAGCAAATCGCCTGGACCAGATGGTATTCATACCAGAGTACTGATAGAATTGAAAAATGAACTAGCAGAACTATTTGTTAGTAATATGTATCATACCAGAGTACTGATAGAATTGAAAAATGAACTAGCAGAACTATTTGTTAGTAATATGTAATTTATCTTTAAAATCATGCATGGTACTGGAAGATTGGAGGGTGACCAATGTAACGCCGATTTTTAAAAAAGATTCCACAGGTGATCCAGGAAATTATAGACCGGTGTGCTTGACATCAGTGCGAGCAAAATGGTAGAGACTATTATAAAAAAAAAAAATTACAGAGCATATTCAAAAGCATGGATTAATGAGACAAAGCCAACATGGATTTAGTGAAAGGAAATCTTGCTCACCAATCTATTACATTTCTGAGAAGGGGTGAACAAACATGTGGATAAAGGTGGTCGATACTGTGTGTCTGGATTTACAAAAGGCATTTAACAAAGCACCTGATAAAAGACTCCTGAGGAATTTGGAGAGTCATGGGATAGGAGATAGTGTTCTATTGTGGATTAAAACTGGTTAAAAGATAGAAAACAGAGAGTAGGATTAAATGGTCAATATTCTCAATGGAAAAGAGTAGATAGTGGGGTTCCCCAGGGGTCTGTGCTGGGACTGTTGCTTTTTAATATATTTATAAATGATTTAGAGATGGTAATAACTAGTGAGCAAATTAAATTTGCTGTCAACACAAAGTTATTCAAAGTTGTTAAATCGTAAGAGGATTGTGGAAAAATAAGAGGAATTTATGAGATTGGGAGACTGGGCATCCAAATGGCAGATGAAGTTTAATGTGAGTAAGTGCACAGTGATGCATGTGGGAAAGAGGAACCCGAACTACAGATACAAAATGCAGGATTCTACATTAGGAATCACCGACTAAGAAAGGTATCTAGGTGTCATCGTTGATGATGCATTGAAAACCTCTGCTCAGTGAATGGTGGCGGAGGCTAAGAAAGCAAATGGAATGTTAAGTATTAGGGAAGTGGGACTTGATATACTGCCTTTCTGAGGTATTTGCAACTATATTCAAAGCAGTTTACATATATTCAGGAACTTATTTTGTACCAGGGGCAATGGAGGGTTAAGTGACTTGACCAGAGTCACAAGGAGCAGCAGTGGGAATTGAACTCAGGTCCCTAGCATCAATCCCACTGCACTAACCACTAGGCTACTCCTCTCCGCTATGGCTTTGTCTTCCCTGAGTGCCCCTTTTACCCCTAGGTTAGGAAAGGAATGGAAAACAAAAATGAGGATGTTATAATGCCTTTGTATTGCTCCATGGTGTGACTGCACCTCGAATGTTGTGTGCAATTCTGGTCACCGCATCTCAAAAAAGATATGGTGGAATTACAAAAGGTATAGAGAAGGGCAAAAAAAAATGATAAAGGGGATGGGATGACTTCCGTATGAGGAAAGGCTAAAGCGACTAGGGCTCTTCAGCTTGGAGAAGAAATGACTAAGGGGAGATATGATAGAGGTCTATAAAATAATGAGTGGAATAGAATGGGTCGACGTGAATTGATTGTGTACTCTTTCCAAAAATACTAGGTCTAGGGGACACAAAATGAAGCTACAAAGTAGTGAATTTAAAACGAATCGGAGAAAATGTTTCTTCACAACATGTAATTAAACTTTGGAATTTGTTGCCAGAGAATGTAGTAAAAGCAGTTAGCTTAGCAGGGTTTAAAAAAGGTTTGGACAGCTTCCTAAAAGAAAAATCCATAAGACATTATTAAGGTAGACATGGGGAAAATCCACTGCTTATTTCTAGGATAAGCAACATAAAATGTATTGTTTTGAGATCTTGCCAGGTACTTGTGGCCTGGATTGGTCACTGTTGGAAACAGGATGCTGGGCTTGATGGACATTAGCCAACCTGTGAGCTAAATGTATATGAACTTGCTGATGATTCAGCTACTCTTAACAGCTCACTAACCATCATATAATCCTCTCTTCTTATATAAACTGTACACCGTTATTGTGCTAGGGCAAGAACACGAAAACATAATCTGGACTTCTCAAATAGAAACATTCCACAACGCTTATAAAAGCTCACTTATCTATGCAGTTCTTGGCGATGGAAAGACCCAACAGAGTACCTTGTTTCAGTTTTTCCCTCTTCAGGGGCTGCTGACCATCCAACAGCCACCCACTGTGACAGCAATTGCTGAATCAATGGCATCTTGCTCAAATATAAAAAACTAGTAAAAAAGGCCCGTTTCTGACACAAATGAAACGGGCGCTAGCAAGGTTTTCCTCGGAGTGTGTATGTTTGGGAGAGTGTATGTGAGAGTGACTGTTTGAGAGTCAGAGTGAAAGAGTGAGTGTGTGAGAGAGAGAGTGAGTCTCTCCCTGAGCCCTGCCCTCCCAATCCATGCCCATCCATGCTCCTCTGTCCCCTGCCCCCTCCATTCATCCATTTCCAGCAATTCCCCTCTCTCCATGGGCACTGCCCCCTCCATTCATCCCTATCCAGCATTTCCCCTCTCCCTGAGTCCTGCCCTTCCAATCCATGCCCATCCATGCTCCTCTGTCACATGGCCCCTCCATTCATCCCTATCCAGCATTTCCCCTCTCTGCCTGTGGCCTGCCCTGCAATCCATATCCATCCATGCCCATCTGTCCCCTCCATTCATCCCTATCCAGCTATTCCCCTCTCCCTGAGTCCTGCCCTTCCAATCCATGCCCATCCATGCTCCTCTGTCACCTGGCCCCTCCATTCATCCCTATCCAGCAATTGCCCTCTCTGCCTGAGGCCTGCCCTGCAATCCATATCCATCCATGCCCATCTGTCCCCTCTATTCATCCCTATCCAGCAATTTCCCTCTCTCCCTGAGTCCTGCCCTCCCAATCCATGCCCATCCATGCTCCTCTGTCCCTTGCCCCCTCCATTCATCCCTTTTCAGCAATTTCCCTCTTTCCCTGAGCCCTGCCCTCCCAATCCATGCCCATCCATGCTCCTCTGTCCCCTGCCGCCTCCATTCATCCTTTTCCAGCAAGTCCCCTCTCTCCCTTCCATGGCCCCCCCCTCGCATCCATGCTCCTCTCTCTCCCATGTCCCAGCCTGGCCCGCCCCCCCCTTCGCATCCATGCCCCCCCCCTTCGCTTCCATGCCCCTGCCCCCCTTCGCATCCATGCATCCCTTTTTTGTTTTTTTTATTCTTTTTAACTTTACCTCCGTGGCGTTTCCGGCAGCGAAGCGTCAGGGAAGGAGGCGGCGCTCCCGACGTCTAGCTTTCCCTTCGCTGTGTTCCGCCTTTTTTTGAAGGCGGAACACAGCGAAGGGAAGGCTAGACGTCGGGAGCGCCGCCTCCTTCCCTGACGCTTCCGGATTTGTTTGTTTAGACGCGAGGGCGGGGCAGAGACGGCTGGCTGGCTTGAAGGTGTTTGTAGTTCTGGCCAACTCAGAAGCCCAACCCTAACCCTAAGCAAGGCAGTACAACCACTAGCCTCATTCACATTCACTAAATTTGAGGACTTTTCTTTAAAGGAGCAGGCACACATAAAGATAACAATTTTTTATTTAGTAATTCAGATGTAATTGCGTGCAACTCATTTCTTTGCAATGGTGGTTTCCAAACTTTGTAACAATTTCTAATGGAAATTCAGTTGATTTATTCCAAATGTTGAGTACTCTGTGCTTATCTTTTAGGTAAACAGTACCAACAATACAACAAAGCTACAGAAAGTTATTCCAGCAACTGCTACCCAAGGAAACAGAATCAGATAAGTATTAGTGAACTCTTTGTTTCCCCTTCCCTTTTTGACAACTATGTTTTGTTTCTTCACCTTTCTGAAAGGAATTTATTATTGTGTCACTCTTATTTTAAATGTGCCCCAGACTCAGGAGAACTTCAGGATACTCAGGTAAGTATTTAACCCCAAACTCCATGTACCTCAGAACATAGGCATTTCCATACTGAGACAAACTAAAGGTCCATCATGCCCAGTATCCTGTTTCCAACAGTGGCCAATCCAGGCCACAAGTATCTGGCAAGATCCCAGAACAGTAAAACAGATTTTATGCTGTTTATCCTAGAATATGCAGTGGATTTTCCCAAATACATCTTAATGATGGCTTATGGACTTTTCTTTTATGAAATTATCCAAGCCTTTTTTAAACACCACTAAGCTAACTGCTTTTACCACATTATCTAGCAATTAATTCCAGAGTTTAAGTTCTTGTTGAGTGAAGAACTATTTTCTCCAATTAGTTTTAAATTTATTAGGCTTCTTTGCCTGCCCCCTAGTCCTAGTGGAATGCACTACCAATTCACTTGAAAACGATCAACGAACTAAATAGCTTCCGCAAAGCCTTGAAAACCTCTCTCTCTCTTTAACAAAGCCTACCACAAAAATCCATAATGAATAGAACACAACCCTTACACTCCTTTATTCAGAATGTCTCACTGTATAACTGCATAACCTGACCCTCCTGTCTTCGATTACCCCTTTGTAACACCAATTGTATTTCTTCTCTGTTACGGCGATGCCATAACAGATTTCTGTAAGCCACATTGAGCCTGCAAATAGGTGGGAAAATGTGGGATACAAGTGCTATAAATAATAATAATAATAAATAATAGTATTTTTAAAAAGAGTAAACAAGCGATTCACATCTAGCTGTTCCACTCCACTCAGTATTTTATCATATTTCCCCTCAGCCGTCTCTTCTCCAAGCTGAAGAGCCCTAACCACATTAGCCTTTCCTCATAGGGAAGTCGTCCCATCCCCTTTATCCTTTTTGTTGCCTATCTCTGTACCTTTTCTAATTCCAACATATCCCCTTTGAGATTCGGTGACCAGAACTACAAACAGTATTCGAGGTGCGGTCGCACTATGGAGCGATACTAAGGCATTATTACATTCTCAGTTTTGTTTTCTATTCCTTTCCTAAGAATTCCTAATATTATATTTGCTTTTTTAGCAGTCGCTGCACATTGAGAAAAGGGTTTCAACATATTATCAAAGATAACACCTAGATCTTTTTCCTGGGCGATGACTCCTAATGTGGAACTTTGCATTACGTAGCTATGGTTTGGGTTCCTATTTCCCACATGCATCACGTCGAATTTGCTCACATTAAAAGTCATCTGCCATTTGGATGCCCAGTCTCCCAGTCCCATAAGGTCCTCTTGCGATTTAACAACTTTGACTAACTTAATTACCTCACTAGTTATTCCCATCTCTAGATCATTTATAAATATATTAACCCCCCCCCCCCCCCCCCGAGGAACTCCACTATCTGCCTTTCTGCATTGATAACACTGACCATTTAACCCTACACTCTGTTTTCTATCCTTTAACCAGTTTTTAATCCATAATAGGACATTGCCTCCTATCCCATGACTTTCTGATTTCCTCAGGGGTCCTTCATGAGGTACTTTGTCAAATGCTTTTTGAAAATCCAGATACACAGTATCAACTGGCTCACCTTTATCCACATACTAGTAAGAGTCTTCGTGTTCACTTAACTCTGCAGCGGCGGCTTCTCCTTGCTTGACAGGACTTTGGTCTTGCTTGAACAGTGGAGCCCTACAGTAACGGTAGTCCAGCAATGTGAAGTTCACTCTATTAGTCCATGCCTCCAGGCAAACGCTACCTCCCTAACTTTAAAAATCAATAGAGCTGTACCGAATACCATATTTAACTATTCAGCCAGATACAAATAATGAAAAATATTATTTGGCAGAATATGAATACTAAATACGAATAATAGGCACTGAATTGGACTGGATATATAGACTTAATATACTGCTCCATACTAAAGTGTCTGAGTGGTTTACAACAGCATACATCATAATCATACTAAAACTGTATAAAATTTAAAGCATACTATATAAGATATTAATGATATAGCAGCTACATCATCATGCAATCAACCAGAATATTGTTGAAACAAAAGAGTCTTCAAAATTTTCCAGAAACCATGATACGATAAACAGTCAGAAATGTTTTGCAACCACGAGTTCCGGGTTGATGTCAATCTGATAGTATCCAAACCTGGCAGTTTAAAGTTCTTTCTGAGAGGACCGTAACTCGCATGAAGGAGAATACTAAATATTTTTTTATAAATATTCAGGACTTCTCAAATTTAAAGCTTTAAAAGTCAGACACAGCATCTTAAATTCCATCCTTTTCTTAACAGGCAACCACTGGCGTTCATACACCTGCAACCAGTAGCTAAAATGGTGTGATCGAAGATAAGCTACTTCGGTACTGGTGCAGGAGAAAAAGGAGGTGCCCCTGAACCAGTCTGTCAAGTGGTGCATGCAACATGAGATAGAGAACAGCTTAATGTCAAGCAGACCCATACCTCCCCGGTTACGAGGTAGCTGGAGCCTAGCAAGCAGGCACCAAGCACGTTTATTTTTCCAGAGAAACATGGAGAGCGCTCTCTGCAAAAATAGGTTGTCCCGATATTTTAAGTATTAGCGCATGGCAGCCGCTAGTGCGACAATTAATCCATTGGAAATAAATTCAGAAAATTGTTTTTACTTTTAAATAAAAACTACAGTATATACCACTCTAAATGGTTTGCAAATTTAATCCTACTTGCAATAGAAAGCTTTCACATTATAAATAGCTCTTTACCACGGTTAGGTTTTTTTCATTTACTTCCCAGTACAATTTAACTGTGACTAACTTAGCAGACCACATCTGTGTATAGACTATTTCCAGACTCTGCTCTAGGCTAAACATCCTTCTGTGTATATACTAATAAATTTAAACAGCCTTTTTAATATCCAAGAACAAATTTGTGACAAGCCATTTTTGTTCCATATAGTAAGTCAGCATGCTAACCTTGTATTTTTCCTATTACAAATATGCACTGTACCTTAACTGGGCTTTCTTTGGACACTGATGCAGGATTCTTAATGGTTGTCAAAATCTGCAATTTTTCCTTTTGTTTTATGAGGTCAGGCATTATTACATGCACTGATATATTCCACTTTCCCAGCTGAAAACCTTCTCATTTGAGCACAGCAGGTTGAGGGAGTCACAATTTTGCAACCTAGCATGTGAAACAAGGTACAAAGGGGCAGGTTGCTAACCCCACATTCTCCTTTTGCTCTTGTCCACTGGCAATAGTAAATTAAACTGTCAAAAATGGAATTGTCCTGTCATCAACAAAGCTAAAGCTTCACAAGTATTGCAACATCAGATACATTTCTAATTCTGAATTTCCCTGCACCCGTAATTTCATCAGAAACTTGCACTGGACCATGGTGAGAAGCTGTCCAAGGGACACTGGCATTGTGAATTCCTACAGAGGTTTGACATGGCATTTCAAAGACAGAAATTAATGAACAATACCAGCAATCTGTTATAGAAAAAACTGTTCAGTTTGAGGTCCTGACCTTCCATTCAGCTTTGAACCTCTTTAAAAGGGCAGAAATGCTAACATGGATGTGACACTTGACACAAACATGGTCTAGTTCTCTGCAACAAAATCGTACACAAGTTACTGTAAGAGGCCTGGGCACTAAACTGCATGCTAAATCGTTTAAGAGGTTAGTGTTTATATACAAAAAATAGCAATCTAGAATGCTCAAGGTAGTATTTGTTGCATAAATACAGCATACATACTTCTGTTTTTCTCAAACTCCCCATGAAAATAAGGCCAAACTGAAAAGTTCAGTAAGCATGGGGCATTTCATTGCTCCATCAAGTTCACCCCTCTTACAAAACAATAACCCTCTGAATTCAGGATTGACACCCTGTATAGACCCTTGCCTCAGCATAAAGTTCCTCCTGCCACATCTGGATCGTCAATAAAAGATATCTCCTAACATATAGCAGTGATTACCACTTCCTATCCCCTTGCAATCAAGCCTTCTCTTAGGCCTCAATGACCAAGTGCAAGGTCTCCACCCAAAAAAAATATCACCTTCAGAACCCTGTTGACTCCCTTGAGGTCTAGCACTGGATAGAACAAGCTGCCCTTCTTGGGAACCATGAAATAGATGGAATAGTGGCCCCGATCCACTTGCTCAGTGGGCACTTCCTGCACCACCCCTAACCAGATGCATTCCCTGTTCGATGCACAGGACCCACAGCGGCAAGAAGAGCTCCAGAGTCCCCATGCACAGATGAGACGAAGATGCAGGGAACAGGGATTCAGATTTGTTAGGGAATGGGAAACATTCTGGGGAAGGGTAAGCCTATTCTGAAAAGATGTACTCCACCTTTAACTAGAGTGAAATTAGGCTACTGGCAACATTTAAGAAGGCGGTAGCAGTTTTTAAACTACATCCTGGAGTGGAGGAGTGGCCAAGTGGTTAGTGCACCTGTCTTGTAATCCAGAGGTGGCTGGTTCAAATCCCACTGCTGCTCCTTGTGATCTTGGGCAAGTCACTTAACCCTCCATTGCCTCAGGTATAAAAATTAGATTGTGAGCCCTCCTGGGACAAAGAAATATCCAGTGTACCTGACTGTAACTCACCTTGAGCTACTACTGAAAAAGGTGTGAGCAAAATATAAATAAATAAACCTGGGAGAAAGCTGACAGTCACTCAGGAATGCATGGCTGAGAATAAGATATTTCTGAAGAATACTATCAAAACAGATAAGTTAGGGCATGCTGACAAAGGTAAAGTAAGCTAGGAATATTTAAGGAAAGAGCAAAATAAAGATGCATATTATTACTCATCTGAAATTCTGTAACAAAAGATAAAAAATTTCTGCAAGCTTCTTTAAACAATGTTTTTGCACCCAAAGTCATTCTTTGTTCCCAGCCCCTCTCTCCCTGCACCCACACTTCATCCATCTTACAGCCCCCCCTTCCTATAAAGATACCATCCATGTTTATTTTTTTTCCAGCCCTCCCTCCTCCTTCCACACCCACATTTCACCCATCTTACAGCCCCCCTTCCCTGTACACATACCATCCATCTTTTCCAGCCCTCCCCCAACCACACATCACCCAACTTACAGCCCCCCCTCCACTCTCCCTCCCTGTAAACAGATACCAATCATCTTTTTACAGCCCCCCCCCCAAAAAAAAAAAAAAAAAAAAAAACAGGTCCTGTGCAGGTGCACATCAGGAGTACCTCTTAGGGCAGGAAAGAACCACACTCTTTCTTGCCTGCTGCCACTGCTCTTGTTGTTACCACCACTTCTTCATAACGGCTGTTGAGACTTCCTGCAGCAACCTCACGGTGGCCATTTTGAACAAGCCATGGTACTGGCAAGAGCAGTGGCAGTGGGCAGGAAAAGAACAGGGAGGTTCTTTCCTGCCCCCCAAAGAGGCCACTAGACCATCAGGATGTGTTAAGGTAGGCCCAGGGAGGGCACCATTGAGGTTCGGAAGATGGAGCAGCCAGTTGGCCTTTACTGCGGTCCCCGTTCCCATGGTACTGTACTGTAATGTGGTAACAGAGACCGCAGTATAGATTCTGCACAACTGGCAAATACTATGCTGTGCAGTCACACAGAATTCTGGCAGGAGTAATATTATCCTCATGAATGGCTAAGATGTTCGTAGATTCAAAAAAACATATTTTGGAATGTCTATATACAAATAGTAGAAGCCTAAAAAATAAGATCAGGAGTTTGGGTATATGGCACTAAATGACGAGGTAGATTTTCATGGGCATCTACTGGAAGTAGGATAACCAATGGGAAAAGGTGTTAGGGTACAAATTATACTGTTTTAATAAACTGGGGAGGAGGTGGTGGCAGAACTATATGGCTATCAGGCTTATTTTCGAAAGAGAAGGGCGCCTGTCTTGCGACACAAATCGTAAGATGGGCGTCCTTCTCACAGGGTCGCCCAAATCGGCATAATCGAAAGCCGATTTTGGGCGTCCTTAACTGCTTTCTGTCGTGGGGACAACCAAAGTTCACGGGGCGTGTTGCAAGCGTAGCGAAGGCGGGACTGGGGCTTGCCTAACACATGGCGTCCTCGACCGATAATGGAAAAAAGAAGGGCATCCCTGACGAGCACTTGGGCGACTTTACTTGGTCCATTTTTTGTTACGACCCAGCCTCAAAAGGTGCCCAAACTGACCAGATGACCACCAGATAACCTCCCCTTACTCCCCCAGTGGTCACTAACCCCCTCCCACCCAAAGAAAATTTTAAAAAATATTTTTTCCAACCTCTATGCCAGCCTCAAATATCATACCCAGCTCCATGACAGCAGTATGCAGGTCCCTGGAGCAGTTTTAGTGGGTGCAGTGCACTTCAGCCAGGCGGACCCAGGCCCATTCCCCCCCCCCCCTCACCTGTTACACTTGTGGTGGTAAATGTGAGCCCTTCAAAGCCCACCACAAACCCACTGTACCCACATCTTAGTGCCCCCCCTTCACCCATAAGGGCTATGGTAGTGGTGTACAGTTGTAGGAAGTGGGTTTTGGGTTTTTTGGGGGGGCTCAGCACACAAGGTAAGAGAGCTATGCACCTGGGAACAATTTATGAAGTCCACTGCAGTGCCCCCTAGAGTGCCCGGTTGGTGTCTTGGCATGTCAGGAGGACCAGTGCACTATGAATACTGGCTCCTCCCATGACCAAAGGGCTTAGATTTGGTCATTTCTGAGATGGGCGTCCTCGGTTTCCATTATTGCCAAAAATTGGGGATGACTATCTCTAAGGACAACCATCTCTAAGGTCGATCTAAATTTCGCGATTTAGGCGTCCCCGACCGTATTTTTGAAACGAAAGATGGACGCCCATCTTGTTTCGATAATAAGGGTTTCCCCGCCTCTTCGCCGGGACGTCCTGCGAGGACGTCCTCAGGAAAACTTAGGTGCCCCTTTCAATTATGCCCCTCTATATGTTAAAGAGGGAACTGAATCAAATAGAATTAAACAGGAAACAGCAACTTGGAATTCTTATTGATAGAAACTGAAGTGGGAAGGGAAACAAAATACTGGTATGGCTATACTACCAACTACCTGGCCATAACAAGATGACAGATGATGAAATGTTAACCAAAATTACAGAAAGTGACAAATTTGGCAACATTACACTAATGGACGATTTCAATTGGGAATTCAACAGAGGACTGAAGAAGGACTCAAGATAACTGTTTAATGGACATTTAATAATACTCATACGATTTATAGGATATTTATGATTGATGACTCACATCTACTCAGCTGTCAGCAACAGTTCTCACACTCCGATAGTGGATATTAATTTTGTTTAACCCATTAGTGCCCAATGTTCCCATAATAAGCCATATGGGAACAAATTGGTTTGTTAACATTGGGCACTAATGGGTTAACTTACACTGATGTTGTAGGGGACTTTTTTGGCAACGCTTGACCTAGTCATTTTCTCCCAACTGAACTGAAGAACCTTAACCAGCAATTCAAATAGTCATTTTCATTGTTTAGTGGACTGAAAAAAGGACCCTCTGAGGTTTTTTTGTCCCTCTTTAAATTCATTTTGATATTGTCTGATTAAATATAAGACCACTCCCCTGGGAAGCAATCAACCTTCACCATTGCCCACTCAGATCCCCCTGGGAACCTCTGAGACTTAACAAGGGCTCTCTCTGGTAGGCTAGTGAGAAAAGGGCAGAAGGTCTCTCTCTGCTCCCACCCAATTGGGCTTTCTGCCTGTGCTCCACTGACAATAACCTACTAGTCCTACCATCTCCCTTTGCCTTGAATCTCACTGTCTCATGCAAAACAGAATTCAGCTACCTAGATTCTCAGTTCTAGAACTCACTCTCATCAAAAATCACAGATGAAACATCCATTCATACAGTTAAGAAGCTACTCAAACCCACCTCTTTATGAGACCTTTGGCCCTCCTATTGACTGATGTTCCCTGCCCTATTTCCCCCTTCTCTCCCCCTCCCTGCTCTACCCTTTCATCTTCTTTTCTCTCTTAAAATGTGTTTTATTTTATAAGCCACACAGATGTCTTATTGATCCATTGTGGTATATGAAGCACAATAAATAAATAATATAAAAATAAATAAGGCCATCAGAACACTAGCAGAACCCTACCCTTTTCCTCTAATCCACCACAGATGGCCCCAAGGGAGGTCCTGAGGGTTCCTGTGGGGTCTGGAGGTGTGGGGGAGGGTTGCCTTCCTCTCATGGGAGAGGTTGTGAGAAGGGGTGGGGATTCTGTGCAACTTTATGTTTAGAGAGGAGCTTTGAGGGATAGATTGGGCGGCAGATACATTTTGGGTAGAAGGATCGGATTGAAATATCAGGTGCAGGATGGAGGTGATCTGCACCTCAGAAAAGTTATGGCAGAATTCGAATGATGACCAAAATGATTAAGGGGATGAACTTTTCTCATAAGGAAAAGCCAAAGTAGAGTTGAAAGGGTAAATGCAAATTGACTCTTTTAAAAAGCACGAAGACATGCCATGAAGTTTCACAGTAATATTTTTAAAACAAATAGCACAGAATATTTTTTTCACTCCACATATAGTTAAGCTCTGAAACTCATTGCTGGAGAATGTGGTAGGAGCAGAATAATTTGATTTTTAAAAATGTTTGGTAACATTCCTGGAGTAAAGTCCATAAACTGTTAAGGAAGATTCGGGGGTGACATTGATTATCCCTTAGGGTCGGTAGCATGGGATCTTGCTATTTCTCAGGATTCTGCCAGGTACTTGTGACCTGGTTTGGCCACTGTTAGAAGCAGGGTACTGGGTTAGACATTTAGTCTGACCCAGTATAGCTATTTTGATGTAAATAATATTTATTGCAGAGGGTTGATCCTTTTCTGGATCTGAGTCAGAACAGCTGAATTAGTCAGTTCATCAGCCTTCCATCAAGACATTTATCATTTCTTAAACTTGCTAGTTGCATGCAAATCAAAGCAGTTTACAATTAAAAAAAATTAATTAAAAATAGTAAAAGCTGAAAGGACAGCCATTTTTAGATAGGATAGAAAAAAAAAACCTAACTTTACCATTCAAACACAATTCCAATCATACAAGAGACATAACCAGCAACATCCAAACAAAATACCATAAATTCAAACAACTAAATCCATCCCTGACCTTACGCTGCAGGGCTGACCCAGCCACTATACACAGAAAGCCTGCTGAAACAATTGAGTTTTTAATAAAGCACGAAAGGATGTATACGATGTTTCAAGCCTAAGGTGCTGTGGTGAAGAATTCCAGAGAACTGGTGAAAAAGTAAAAAGCACTGGACCTAGTAGATTCCCATCTAGCTTTAGAAGTGGGTGGAAGAACTAATCTGTTGTCTTTCAGTAAATGTATGGCACGGGAAGGTGTAGGGAATCACCAAGGAAGCAGGATATGCTGGGGAGCTGCTGTAAAGGACATTATGGGTTAAAGTTAGAATTTTGAATTTAACCCTGTTATGACCCTTAGTGGTAATACTTCCAGCCTACTGCTAGGATCATTGATGCCATGCTGAAACCTGGCCCCAGGTAGGGTAGGAGCAGAGAACCACCACTCCCACCTCCTTTAACTAGAAAACCAGGGATATCCCAAGTAGAGAATGACATGGGGACAAAGTTTGTCCCCGTCCCTGCCCCGTCGATTCTGTCTCTATCCCTACCCCATCCCTGCAGGTTCTGTCTCCGTCCCTGCCCCATCCCCGCAGGTTGTCTCTGTCCCCGCCCCATCCCCGCAGGTTCTGTCCGTGTCCCCACGGGCTCTGTCCTCATCTGCAGAAGCCTTGAACAATTATGATTTTATATTTAAATCTTTTTATTATAAGTATAAAAAGGAATAATATGCTGTGCAATTGTTGTGTATGAACTACAAACAGAAAACAATAACAACAGCGAGCAGCTATAATAACCCTCCTTACCACCACCCTCTACCCTTCCAACCCCCAAAATAGCTGATTTCTGCTACCCCAAGGAATCCTAATCCACCCAGTTAATATGTCCAGTGGTACATATTAATGCCCTATGAAGCACTGTTACGATTTTTTAATCTGTGGATGAATAAGAAGTCATCAACAATCTCAGGATTCAGTGTAGCTCTCCTGTCTTCCAGTCCTTCCTGCAATAGAAGATGTCTTCTTAGAAGATGTGCTGGTAGAATGAAGGTACAGGATCCCCCATGCAAATTTTGCTAGTTGTGGCCAGCATGTTTCCTTGTTTTTTCAAAAAATCAAAATATCATTGTCTGCATCACTCAAACATAAATAACAGTCCAGTTCATTAACAGGCTTCAAAGTAGAAAATGACATTGGGACAAAGTTTTTCCCCATCCCCAACCCTTCCCCATGGGATCTGTCCACACCCCATCCCCGCAAGCTCTGTTCCCATCCTCACGGTTACTGCGGGTCCCAGTCCCCGTGTCATTCTCTAATCCCAGGATAAGTCCTGGAGGTGGGTCAGAGGGAGTGGGTAGAAGGTTGTGATGTGGACAATGGTAAAGGACTTTGTGCTGGGGAAATGCTTGAAGTGGGTTGTGCCTTGGTGGAGTGGAAGGGCTTAATCTTGAGGGGGTTCTGTTCAGCAAGCGGCTTGATTTGGAACACTGAGATTTTCTATGATAGGGCCATGGCCATGCCACCAGATTACCAGTAGCATGGCTGACCTTATTTCCATCCTGTTACTGCTGGCCATGACAAACCGCTAACCCTTCTCCATCCACGACCTGCCCCTACCTGCACTAAGCAGCTAGCACAGGAATTCTACCGTGATGGCTGATTTTAGTGAACTGTAGCAGGTCCGTGCTAATGCCTATCACAAAGACAAACCCAAACTAGCCACTTGATGCAACTTAGTAATTTATCCTTGCAGGATGAGCAGGTTCCAAATTGTCTGAAGCAGGCAATAATTAGGCAGGGATAAAGAGAAAAATGTTAGAAAGGCATAAGGTAGAAAATTACCCCTGTATTGTTGAGATATTGGACTTCTATCACCACCCCCTCTTTATTTCTTTGCTGCTCTATATTTATGTTTTTTTCAAATTGATTACTATATTGTGTATTTGTATTTTATCGAACCGGAGCCTGCCTCTCCGGTATTGTGTAAGCCACACTGAGCCTGCATTTAAGTGGGTAAATGTGGGATATAAATGTGTTAAATAAATAAATATAAATTCACATAAATTAAAATTATAGACCCATACCTAATACTGGGATGTGCATTTCTGTATTTTATTTTGTAATAGCATGTCATTTCTTTTAGAGTACAGTAGATAGCATACTTCTATTTAATAACTAAACAAAATAGAATGGAATTGTAAAAAAAAAAAAACAACAAAATGAAGCTAACATTTTCTGCCTACATAAAATTAAGCTAATGCACGCTTTACTAGTAAATTGGTAGAGAAGCTATATTACAAGTAACAGATCACTTACATTTGAGAAAATCAGGTATTGCACCTGTGCCAACAACACAGTACAGAAAAGAGCCTTGCTCAGTTTAATGGACAGTATTTGGAAAGAAGGGAATTCAGGGGAAAATTCAGTGTTGATTCCCCTAGATCTCTCAGTAGCACTGGACACCTTGATGTAGGCCTGCTGTGCAATACTTTATAAAAAAAATTCTTTCTACCTAGAACTACACTAAAATAATTTAAATCAACATTTTTGACAAAAAAAAAAAAAGAAAAACAACAAAAACAAAACAAAACTTTAAGTCTGTAGACAGAATAAAGATTCCTACTCTGTGGAATTCTACAGATCTTGGCTCTTTCGCCTTTGCTTTTAAATATTTATTTGGCTCCATTGGGAGAAATCATTATGAAGTATAACATGGAATGTCATCTATATGCAGATGATATTCAGCTGCTCTCCCATGTAGGTGAGGATCAAGGAATGGCGATTGAGTGATTAAATACTTGTTTGCAAGCAATTTCAACGTGGTTGAATGCACATCATTTAAAGCTAAACACATCCAAAAACGGAGGCCTTTTGGTCTGGTAGGAAAGACAGGCCCTTTGGTAGTGAAACCAGTCATTTGCTGGTACAGAAACACATCTACTGATCTGTGTTGGATGAATCTAGAAACAGGTTAGTATTAGAGTACATACCTATAGTGTTTTGATCAGCTCTTTTTAGTCTGAAGCAAACTTGCATGCTAGAGGTTATTTCAGAAGCATCTATACATGCAAATATGACTGACTGTATATACAGATAAATGGCAATTTCAGAAAGCTGCTGTTTAAGCGTGTAGATGGCCAGGATGCAGAGATTTCAAGGGGTCATGTTTAGAATGGACCAAAAATTTGTACATACATTTCCTATTTTACAACAGTATTACACACATTTTAAAAACAATTTCTGTTGACTTGGCACCTGCTGTCTCAATGCCTGACTCGTGATTACACAGCTTTACCTGTAGAAATTCTCAAAGAGGTAGGGCAGTGGCTTTTAATGCCAAATACTCCCCCTTTCCTGCAGGCTAACATTTATCCTCAGCTTCTTCTGATGAAACTTCATCTGCCCACCCCACTACATATCCTTCTCCTCTACTTCCCTCCCTTCTTTGACTCTTCCTATCAGAACACCCTACAACAAATGATGCAGGTGACCTATAATCTTGTCATCCTGAAAGATTTCAACTTCATGTTGATGACCCACAGTATACACAAGACAAACATTTTACTTCACTACTATCTGGCCTTGGTCTTATGAAGTACATCCATTTCTCCACTCATGTTGCAAGTCATACTTTTGACCTTGTTATATCACACTTTGATGACACTGCTTTCTCTATATCACATCTCTGTTCATCCCAGGTGCCTTGAACAGATCACTTCATCCTTTCCTTCAAGCTTCATATCCCATCGACACACTTACCTGACCTGTCCTACCCTGCTCCACAAAGGAGCTTCCCTTATGTAGATCTTTCCTCATGTCGCCTACCTGCCTCTCACGTCCCACCTAGACTTTGACACTTGCTCATCAGACACTTCTCTGGGACACCATTTTAAAGACCTACATCTCGCAACTTGCCACTTGTCTTTATCATTCTACTTCTACATTCCAATGTCCCTGGTTTCACACAGGTCTGAATGTCTTAAAACAACAATCGTATCATGCAAAGTACCTCTGGAGGAAACACAAATCTTCAGAATCATATGCCAAATACAAGGCTGCATATAATTTTTAGCATCAAAAATTGAAATTAGGAAAAAAATCATATAACTCTACTCTGATCAACAATTTAGCAAATAAGCAGAAAAAAAAATCTTCTCTGTCCTATCACAGCTTATCTTTCTAGGTAAAAGGTCAGCTTCACCTAACTCCTCTCCCTCAAAAGACCTAGTTCAATTTTTCGATTCAAAGGTGTGCCTGCTTTGGCAAACCATAAACCTATCTACTTCTTCCCTGGTAGTTTTTGACCACAGATTAGTTTGTGAGGGTGCCTCATTGTCTACTCTTCCCTCACCTGAGAAGGATCCTGGGACTCCTTTCATCTACCCACCCTCAACACTTACAGCCAAATGACCATTCCATCATCATGGCTCATAATCCCTTAACTTGGCCTCCTTCCTCTTGTGCTGCTGCTTGTCAGCAGCAGTCTTTCATCTTGGGAATTCCTGACCAGTGCAAAAAGGCATTTATCTTCCTCATCCTAAAAAATGTGAATCGACTCTTCCTCAGTATCAACTTGTCATCCCATTTCTAACCACTTGTTCATATCCAAACTTGCAGAACAAGTAGTCTCCAAGCAATTGCTTCATTACCAAAGCAACATCTTACTACCCTATAAATCAGAATGTTGTTCAAATCATACTACCAAAATCATTCTTGCTACATTAAAAGGGGCATTTTCGAAAGAAACGTCTAAGTTGGAATTTGGACGTCTTTGTAAAACATCCAAATTCGGAGGCGGGGAAAAGGTCATTTTTGAAAAAAGATGGACATCCATCTTTGTGTTCGAAAATACCATGGACGTCCCTGGATTTGGATGTCTTTGATTTTTAGCCATTTTCGAATGCAAAGACGTCCAAGTCTAAAACATCCAAACACAAGCCATTTGGACTTGGGAGGAGCCAGCATTTTTAGTAGACTGGTCCCCCTGACATGCCATGACAGCAATCAGGCATCCTAGGGGGTACTGCAGTTGGCTTCATAAAATGCTCCCAGGTACACAGCTCCCTTACCTTGTGTGTTGAGTCCCCCCAAAACCCACTACCCCCAACTGTACACCACTACCATAGCGCTTACGGGTGAAGGGGGCACCTATATGTGGGTACAGAGGGTTTCTGGTGGGTTTTGGAGGGCTCGCTGTTTCCTTCACAAATGTAACAGGTGTGTGTGTGGGGGGGGGGGGGTATGAGCCTGGGTTCACCTCTCTGAAGTACACTGCACCTACTACTAAACTACTCCAGGGACCTGCATGCGCTGTCATGGACCTGACTCCCTCCAGTGGTCATCTGGTCACTTCGGGCACCTTTTTGTGCCTTATTCGTAAGAAAATAGGTCTGGGTGAAAACATCCAAGTTTTAGTCCTAGACGTCTCTGCTTTTTTCCATTATGGCTCAAAGACGTCCAAGTCTTAGGAATGCCGAAGTCCTGCCTCGACCATGCCTCCGATACACCCCCTTGACATTTGGATGTCCTTGCAACGGACTTCTGAGAAAGACTTCTGAGAAAGACGTCCAAAATCGGGTTTCGATTATACTGATTTGGACATCGTCCAAGTGCCGATTTATGTTAATTTTTGGACGTCCATCTCTTTCAAAAATGAGCCTGTAAGTGGTCTCTACTCTACACTTGATAATGGAAAAATTGCTTTGCTCATTTCTTTAGATTTAATTGCTGCATTCGATCTTGTTGATCACCGTCTTTTGCTCTCCCACCTAAGAGAACTGGGCATATCCGCCTTGGTTTTGCGATGATTTTCCTCTTTTCTCAGAAATAGATCATTTGTAGTTTCAACTAGTACATCTTCATCCTCGGTTTACCAGTTCCAGTGCAGAGTCCCCAAGGCTCAGTTCTAGCCTCTCTACTTTTTAACATATTCATCAGTGCCCTGGCTACTCTCTTCCAAGATTTTGGATTTACAGTATTCTTCTATGCTGATGACATTCTTTTGGTTCACTAAACCTACTATCTTGCCCCTAACCTCTTTTCAGCTACAAAAAGGTCTTGATTCAACCATTTCTTGGCTCTCTGACAACCATCTAGTTCTTAACCACTCAAAGTCTGGCTTTGTGGGTCACAAGTAGGTTACATGCACCAACACTATTACCACCTTTGATTAATGTACTTCCATTAACTGTCATCAAAAAATTCCTTTCCTTCATTTTTAATTTTAATCACTTTGTTCTATTTTTGAAATGTGGTATATTAAGCACAATAAACCATAAACCATAACTCCAAGACACACTTACATGTCATAAAACTACTCTTTTCAGAGAGGAAAATAAAGGATTACTTCCTTATCCCTTGGGGGTGTCTTTGCCTTCAAAATGGAAAAAAAAATCCCGCTTCATAGATTGGTGTCACTTATAGGTACAGATTTGAAATACGTCCACTAGTCATATTAGTGCCACCATTTTCATGTATAATTCTCGGTACTCTTGCATGGATGCTACCAAGTGATACTGCTCTTTCTTTCTCCATGTGTTTTTCTAAAATTGTCACAACTGCTCTGAGTGTTGGCAAATATTTATGCATTTGTTGGAATCGTTATGTGTATTCTACAAAAGGCTATATGTGTAGCAAAGTCTTTTATAAAACTCTAGGGAATACGATATCCCAACAACTACTACTACTACTTAATGTCTATAGTGCTACTAGATGTATGCAGCTCTGTACAGTACACACATATGAATAGTCCCTGCTTGACAGAGCTTACAATCTAATCAAGACAAATAAGGGATTAGGGAATTATTCATGGTGGGAGAAATTTAAAAAGATAGGAGTACTGAACAAGTGAATTCAGGAGTTAAAAGTAGACTCATACAAAATGGGGCTTCATGTATCCTTACTTTAAAGGAGTGATTTCTTGATCTCAGTACATATAATAGTGAAAAGCAGATTATTGCAATACTGCCTTTCATATTGAAAGGGGATATTTTACTATATATTTACTGCATGACTACAGTTACTGCAGTGGTATAACAATTAGTGCACCCTACTTTCTGCATTAACTGCAAGCTGTGTAAGGGGGGGGGCAGGAAGAAGGCGGGTTATGAGTGAAGAACAGGTGTGGACTGCACACTGCAGGTATTGCATGGTACTTACTGTGCACCATCTTGTGTAGTTTGTATGGGTGCACTTAAAGCCTCCTACTGAGCACAAAACTTTAAAAATCCAAGCTTAACATGTAGTAAAGAATATTTCACGGGTCTAAGCTGCGGTAAAAAGTGGCCTGCGGTAGTATAGGCTCGCTGGACCAGTTTTTACTGCATCTACAAAAAATGGTTTCCTTTTTTAATGGGATGGGAAGCAGGCCTGTGGTAAAAATGAAATCAGTGTGCGCCCAAAACCGGCCTGCGCCCTTAACGCCACCCACTGATCTAGCGGTAAAGGCTCACGCGCTACACACGCAGTGACCAATCAGTGCACGCCAAGTGCCGACTACAACCAGAACCGGCATGCATAGGAGGAAATACATAAATAATTCATCCATGTGTTATGGGTGTGCGCCAAGTCTGAAATTACTGTAGGAGGGTACGCTGGCCTGGCAGTAGTCTCATTTGGACATGAGCTGCACGTGCATAGAGCCTACTGCGACTTAGTAAAAGGGCCCGCCAGTGTGGTAACTGCAGGGAACATACTTGGCATTCCCCAACAATTAAAGCACAACTTCTGCACTTACTACACATTTATTTTTGCTATAATGTGTAAAGCGGGGGGAAACAAAAAAAAAAAACCCAAAACTTACTGCCCTTCTGTAAAAGGGACCCTATGCTGAAATGAGCATGGGTATAAGAAATATGATCATGACACTCAATTACTGAATTATATTAATTACCATTGGAGGACAGAATTAATTTTCTTTTCTTTCAAAAGGGTGAAAAGTCCCTTCCGTCAGGCTTTTCACTCTACCTTACCCTACCCATCTCGTGTCATCCAGTTTTTTTCCCCTCCTTGCTTTGTGAACTTTATTCTTTGGTTGGAATGCTAACTTTATAGTTCCTTTCCCTTTCTGATTTTATGCATTGTACACCACTGTGATCTGGAAGTTTGTTAATGGTAGTAAAGCAAATATCAATAAATAAATATTTTTTTATTTTATATAAAAACATATAACCAGAAATCAACAACTCAGTATCAAAGCAGCTTAATTACAGCATCAAGCACGTTGTGAAATGCTGTATAACAATATTATGTGTACATGACTTGATAATGAGTGTGGCTGTTGGGCAGACTGGATGAACTGGAACTTTCAGGTCTTTAACCATCGTCATTTACTATGTTATGTTATTACCAGTTTTGTCATTCAGGGTCTGTTTTACTAAGGTGTTCTAGCATTTTTACCTTGTGCTAATATTTAGGACATGCTAAATGTTAGCAATGTCCACAGGAATATATGGTCATTGCTAACATTTAGTGCACCCTAAATATTAGCACACACTAAAAACGGTAGCGCGCCTAAGTAAAAAAACACCTTCAGTGAATGCAACAATTTTGTACTTTTTATGTAATTTATAATTCCCCAAGGAACAAACCCACCATCTTCCCTACAACACCCATCCAAACCCCCAACATTAAAGAACTCTCTTGATCTGAGGTTACCCTTCACCAAAGTGAGGACCAACCATAAATAATCCTTCCCAAACTGCTACGGACAGTAATTCTATATTCCCCAAGGACCTAAACATCAAGTGGTTGACCCCACACCACAAATTCCATTTCATAAATTTAGCAGGAGACTCCTCATTGTCAGACACAGTCCAGCTTATTTTCGAAAGAGATCGCCGGCCATCTTCCGACACAAATTGGGAGATGGCCACCCATCTCCTGAAGCCGGCAAATCGTATCAATATATGCTACTGTTAAAATCAGGTTATTTTATAAGTCATGTTATTTAAGCACAGATTCCCATTGTATAAATTCCCATTGCACAGATTCCTATTGCATGACTTTTGGTAAAATAGCCCATCTTAATGGTAGCCCATATTGATAACTTCCAACCTAACTTGTGATATTATAGCACAGGTCCCATTTTATGCAATAAGACCTAGGGGCCCTTTTACTAAGTTGCATAGGCATGTACACGCGCCAATTATGAACTACCACCTGGCTACTGCGTAGCCCGGGCAGTAATTTCATTTTTTACGCACACCAGAAAGGTTTCCGGCGTGCAGCACTAACTGGGTGGTAATCTGCATTGTATGCGCGCTGATGATTACCACCCGGTTAACATGCGAGACCTTACCGCTAAGTCAATGGGTGGCAGTAAGGTCTCAGGCCCAAAATGGACGGGCACCAATATTCATTTTGCCACAAGTCCATTTTCAGCTAACAAAAACGGGCCTTTTTTGCAGATGCGCTAAAAAATGGACCTGAGCATGTCCAATACACGCATCTACACCAGCACAGGCCATTTTTCGGCGCACATTAGTGGACCCCTAGTTACAAATAACCTGGTTACTAATAACAGTAAAATAACCCATCTTATCAGTAGTCCACATTGATAACTTCTCTCCCTTAGTGTTCAGCTTCATTCACCCAACTGCAAGCCATACAGTTCTCAAAGAAAAAAACAGCCTCAGTGAAATAAACTGTTTCATTTAAGTTTTACACCTTTACAGAAAGATATGTATTTCTATTTAGCTAACTTTTGAGCCAATCAAATTATACTGCACTTAAGTATCTAAGCTATGTAAATTCATATTCTTTGCTTACAATGTTCATGAAATACTTGCAATGAAGTCAGATCAACTTAAGGTGACAAAACAATCATAAATACAAAGACAGTACAAAATATACAATGACATTTTTGGAACCTAGAAACCAAATTTCGGTATGTGGGACTGACCTTTAAAGAACACACCTGGACAATGAATTCATAACACAACTCAATAGTTACTCTGGTGTAGTTCTCAAGAAACAACTTTAACAGATATTTGATTCATCCAAACAATCAAGATGCAGTGAACCTCAAAAACACATTCTTTTATATTTCTTTAATTACTTTGCTCTGCACAGAACAATTTAAGATACGGCTTCACTACTTGGATGCCTTCTATTTTATTTTACTTCAATAAATGTTTACTATTTTTTTTCCAAAAATATTACAAGAAAAAGAACATCAAATATAACAAATAGAAAAGAAACCCTTCAATGCAGGGAAGTATAAACAAAATTTCCATATTATTAAAATATGCAAGTAAAATCAAAGGGAGCAGGCAATATGCAATGGTTAAACACTAACTGGCAACAGAGAAAATTAGAGATATGACATAGTGGATTTTGGAACAGAAACTCTTGGAATGAGCTGAGGTTTCAGAGAATGAAAATAATGAAGCCTTCTATTTTTTTTTAAACTAGTGGTACAAACAGGTTGTTTCTCTACAGGTCTACAATAAGGGCAAGAATTGTTTGGGTATGCTACCGCTACTACTGCTATTAAAGCACATTATTAGCAAATAAGTCCTAAAGCTTAAAATGGGACCTACAAAAATTAATTACACTAGTATACAGTAAAATAGTATCATTTCATAAATCTAGCCCTGAATGCTCAAGCCATGGTTTCCCCACAAGACTGGGAAAATCATTGTCTTCAACATTTGCCTTTATTTAGCTAGAGGCCCCTCTGCGACACTGGTATGAGACTTGGATAGGTCTACACAAGTCATAGAGTGTAAGGAAAAAGATGGCATGCAGAATGGTCCATACATATGGAAGAAGGAATATACTGCTCCAGCCTTGAAAATTATACAGCTATGCAAACAGGATTCATTATCAGGTTGCCTATTTCCATCACTCTAGATGATACTGTAAATAAAGGATGCTGGTGCTTTCACTAGTATAGGGAAAGCAGCTGAAAGCAGATTGTTGTCAATCTAAGTGCAAGGGAAGAATGAATGGTGACATGTTAAGAATGCGCTTCTGTTACCCATCTCTTAATTCCCATAGAGCATTAAACCCCCAGACAAAAAAGCCCCCAAACTGTTGAAAGCCAACTGACATATATGAATATGATTTAATATGTTATTAACATTATACAACTTAATATTCGGTTATTGTTCATATGCTACATCAGGCATGAATCACAATCCACAGAAAAAGTTAGGAATTGGCTTAATAACATACTGCCCTTCAAAACATTAAAATATGTTCAGTTAATACAAGGTGGGAATAGTTCTCTCTCAGCTACTTGAAAATACCACAAAAAATAATGGTTTTGTAGATATTAATTAAAAGCTATAATCAAATATTGTTTTAGAATACCTCCATAAAATTTTAAAGCTTATCAATCATTAGGCAGAGGACAAAAAGTTAAATTGAGATGAGAAATCATTTCACACAGCTTAATACTGTCAAAGTGACTCAATATTCCTTTATTAATTCTCATTTAATATCACTTTAAATTGCTGCCATTATTATCCTCTCAGTATACGAAAGATTCTCTGTAATTAGTCTGTATTAAGCCCCTTTATTTATAAGAAGCCAAATAAACAAACCCACTTTAATTACCTGGGTTCCTCAATATTGATCCGAGCATCAAATTTTAATATGACTTTATTTCAAATTTCCATATGACTAGTATTTAAATTTGTTCCAGAAACAATTTTGCAGGCATAAATGACTTTTCATTCAAAGTATGTAAATTATTGCCTAACACTGGGGAGCATGAGGCTTTCCACGCTAGCAGCATGTTTATATAGACCTTGGGGGCCTTGCTACTTCATGTGCTGCTCTCTAATATGGCAGAAAAAGCCACCAATTACCAGAACAGACAAAAGTCAACTAAGACAGGGAATCTTCTCCCTCCCAAACCATGTTCTCTCCCACTTCAGTACATGGTGTTAACGACATACACATTTTGAGGTCATTAAATATAAACAGGATTTGAAAGCAGGAACCAGAACTCAGTCGGCATATGCTGATGTCAGCATTTCAAGTATTCTCCTAATCCCATGATGCAAGTTTCAGCATTATTGTCTCAATTTAACTTGCATTAGTACCTTGCACCTTGATTACACTGTTGGGGTGGTAATCTTCGCCTGCATGTGCCATCATTACTTATGTCAAGCCTCTTGAGTTGTTATGACTACTATTTTGTTTTACGAGAGAGAGGAAATTAGTGCCAGTCCTCTAGAGTTTTGGGTGCTTAACACTGAAGCACTATGCAGCCCTCTCAAATCCCACAACAAAATCCTTGTTTAGTGCCGCATGTAGATAAGGACTTTACATGAACATTCCAGCATAAATAGCTCTTATCTTCCTCATTTGTGAAAGTCAAAGAATCACAGATTTTTAATGTGCCTTTTTGAATGAATGCATCTTACTAAACAGACTACACTCAAAATGATAGTTGTAGAATCAAATCAACTGACTGATGAAGCCCATATCAGAATACTTTTTCAGAACTACTCCAAGAAAAGGAAATGTATACATAATATAGCAAGCTACCTTGCAATACATTATATTTTAGATGCATTTTTAATAAAACTAAAATAAACATCAAATCCTGAAGAAACAAGCACTAGTCAGATGAATCTTTCCTCAAGAGTGCAATAAATGAAAAATGTTGCCTTTCATATAATGCCTTTTCAATGTTTTCTTAAACATTATCCACTATGATGGGGGAAAAGAATTATTTTACAGTATGGTAGGGATTTTTGCATTATCTGTTTATTCTGTTTACACAGAAAATGAAACCTTCTATATGAATAGGTGAACTCTCTGGGGAACCAAACAAATTCAGAAATGATGTACAGATGGGGACATGGGCCCATGGAAACTGAATATAAATGAATGTGTCCTCAACAGCCACATCTGGACTAAATCTGGCCAAATAAATAATTTTGACATTAAAAGAAATGAAAGATCCAATACTGAAAATGCTAAAGTAGGCTTTTTTAAATCCTATTAGTTTACAGTAATTTATACATCATAAACTGAACAATAATCTTGAACTAAATATAGCTGTGCACTTTAAAACTAGTCTACTGTATTACAGCTGGATATCTTCAACCAATTTTTTTTTATTTATTATACGAAGGTTGAAACTGTGATGAACAGTTCAAAATCTTTAAGTATATGCCCTTGGACAAATGTGTCAGCCATTCAATTAAAAAAAATTTTCAGTTCTATATGATTGAATAAAATTTAGATAAACTATGTACTGTATCGCCACTAAAAATAGTAAATCTTTCAAGTGAGAAAATATTAAATCATTTAAGCATAAAAAAGCAAATAATAACCAAGATCAATATATACTGTACACATACACTTCATTTGTTTCCTCAGTTCTGATTCTGTTCTCTTTTACATGGTTGTAAAACAAACACACAAAACAACAACAACAACAACAAAAAAGGCCAAGCCAAGAATACTTTTGATCATGGAAACTAAAGATAGACCTCTTTAGTTGAGATCATTTCTTTCACTAAACTAAACCAATGTCAGCCTGAAACGTGGAAGTAAATGATTTTGTGGAAGCATGATAAGACAGGTCATGAAGAACACTTCTCATTTCAGAAATGCCTTAGAACCATAAGAACAATGCTTCCCATGCTACAAACTGTGCCACTAGGGGATCTGCTTCTTTCATTAGACAAGCTGAGAAAGTGGTGCCCTCAACATCCTCCCAAATGATGCCAATTTTGAAAAACAACTTTTGACAGCCCAATAAAACTTTTATGACGTGACCAACTGGACATTTTTTAAACCCGGAAAATGACTATTAGCTATATACACTGCTTTAAACCACTAATAAATTCTAAAAGTGATGATCTCATGGGTCAAATCGAATTCATTGTTACCACATTTCTTCACTGCATATGTAAAAATTTTCTCCTAACAAGATATATTTTCTTCATATAACAGGCATGGCTTACTTTTGAATTAAGTGCTAGGCTCTTCAGTGCTTTGGGAAATGTAAACTACAATTTTTACTTCAGATCTACAATACACTTCACTAGGTTGTGTTCTCCAAAGACCCAGAGAAACCCCTTAAAATGAAGAGCATCTTAGAAAGTGCTTTGGTAAATCATGCAAACAAGAATGTAAAGGATGACATTGTAATCTCTTTTCCCATTTCATGAAATCAAGTAAATCGATTTACAAATTGCTATGGGTAAATATCAAAGTACATATACAAAAAAGTAACTATAATCAAACCTGTATGTACATAGAATTGTTTTTAAATCACCATGATGCATGACAAGTAAAAAAAGAATAGCAAACATTTGCCATAAAATATTTATATCTATGTAAACCACATACGGTATCTCCTGAAAGCTAGTCAAGAAATGTAAAGTCTAATAAAAGGTATCAAACCTTATGCTATTTTTGTTTAACTTTTTAAATCAACATGAAAACTATAATCCATCAAGCATATTAAAATCTTTTTACAGCACTATTTTGAGTATAGAATACAATATTTTTTTCATTGAACCACTTATATAAAAATGATATTTTTTTCTATTCAGCATATGTGCTGGTATTTTTTTTGTATCATACAAGCTGTCCATACACAGACCAATATTCCTGATACTCCTGCCAACAAAGGCATTTGAAATTAGCAATTGCTTTGGAAACTTTAATTACAATTTTAAAATGCTATTTCTGTTGTATAATAGATTCCAATTGTTTCAGTATTATCTGGCTTGCAAATAAAATCTACAGTAGATGACAATATTCCCAGGATTAATCACTCTTGAAATTCTAATATGCTCTTGAAATACCAAATAAAAAAGACAGCAATGTTGTTGATGTACTGAAAGCTCCTTGCTTTTTGCAGTTTGCTATTATTATGCATATCCAGGTAGAAAGTTAATTAACCCAAAGCTTAAGCTAATTATGATAGCAGAATGCTATCAACCAAACGCTTTCAGTCAGACAGCTGTCCAGAATTTCATTTGCTAATCATTTGTCTTTTGGCTGAGCATATGGTACATTTTCATGCTATCAGAGGAACAACAAACAGCTGAAAATCATTAACTAAAAACAATGTGCATAAAATCAGAAGCAGTTTTTTTATACAGCTTTGTGTCAAACAAAAAGCCAGATCTTTGCCCTATAAAAATTAATGATTATTTTGGTTCTTGTCACTTAACATTTTTAGCTGATACTGCAATAAATATGTGACAAGAATTTCAGTTGCATCAATTACTTGTTTATGTGAGTTTGCAAAAAATATTACAGCAGTAATAACGGAAATATTAGGATATGGTACATATAAAGTAAACTATAGAATACTACTAAATGATGTGTGTGTGTGTGTGTGCACACGTGTCATCTAGAATGAAAAAGCCATTAAAATGTTTTGCTTCAAAACCCTAGCATTCAATCAGTAATTGATGCTGTGTTCTTACTACCAAAAACTAAGTTTATAATTAATGTCTACAGACCAACAACCATGTAATTTCACAGTGAACTTAACATGACGTATCAAATGCTGTCAGACTTCAGCATTTGCATTAAAGCAAGACATAAATCAATGAATGAAGTTCTAACAAGATATAAAAAGGCAAGAGGAAAGATAAAACCAAGAAGAAAAGTAATAGGTGCTTATGACTCAGGTAATGGTTTTGTAGTTATTAATTAAAAGTTATAATCAAATTGTAAAAACAGTTTCGTATGAATATTGAGCTCAGGGCACAATTTATCAGGGGCTGCTACAACATACAAACATGGCATAGCATCAAAATTGGCATCACACCAGTTTTTCCACCACTGCATACTCTGCAGCAGATTCATCACAGTTAGTCCAAATGGAGTTCTGATGTTGTTGCACCTAATTCAAATCAAGCATTTATAAAAAATGTTGTGACAGACATCATAATCATAATACTTTCATGAACAAGTCAGCAACATGAGGCGTTTCAGACAGCAGTTTAAACTGGTTCTAAAAAAAAGGAGTCTCTCACTCTGGTCAAGCTGCATGGAAAGCCTAGTTTGATTAGCTAGTTCTTGACCCTTTCACTAGTTGGGGTTAGAGATGCTTTGGAGGTGTTAGGAAGAATAAAGTTTTTGCTATCATATAGCAGCAATACTTACCAGCTGCACTTGTGGCAGACTGCAAAGAATAGTGATCACTCCTAAAACCCTTATTTATTCTGTAGATCTTTATCAACATTCATTCATTAAATGTCTATCATTAATAGGAGGAAAAGAGCCTCAGTTGTTGCTGGCACCCCTATTTTAAAGGGCATTCATAAGAACCGCACAATAAAGTGTTCTCTGCTCGGCTGTATTCAATCATTGGCTCCAAAACACCTCCATAAAAATCATGCACATTTATTTCTTTATCATTTTGTTTTTCTTTTCCATTATGGAGCATAAGACAGGACTGAGAGAGACTTATTTTTCACTTGGACAATCTCAACAGGAGCCTGTTTCACTATCGCTTCTTCAGGGGAAGTCCTATGATAGCCTCATTCTCTGAAACAAAAAAAAACATATACAGTCAGACTTTTTCAGAGCTACTCATTCTCATATTAAATTGGAATGCTGCTGATAAAACTTCACCAGCAACTCAGCAAGTCATCATATTGACCTACAAAACTTTAAAAAAATGGTGCTGGGTTTATCACAACGCTGGTGTCTGTGCAGAATCTGATCATCCACTTAAAGGAATACTGACCATTCTACCATGGTATTTAAACCCTACATAAGTACATAAGTGTTGCCATACTGGGACAGACCAAAGGTCCATCAAGCCCAGTATCCTGTTTCCAAAAGTGGCCAGCCCAGGTCACAAGTACCTGGCAAGATCCCAAAACAGTAAAATACATTTTATGTTGCTTATCTCAGAAATAAGGAGTGGATCTTTCCAAGTCCATTTTAATAATGGCTTATGGATTTTTCTTTTAGGAAGCTATCCAAACCTCTTTTAAACCCCGCTAAGCTAACTGCTTTTACCATATTCTCTGGCAATGAATTCCAGAGTTTAATTACACATTAAGTGACGAAATATTTTCTCCAATTCATTTTAAATTTACTACTTTGTAGCTTCATTGCTTGCCCCCTAGTCCTAGTATTTTTGGAAAGAGTAAAACAAGTGATTCACGTCTACCTGTTCCAATCGACTCAGTATTTTATATACCTCTATCATATCTCCCCTCAGCTACCTTTTCTACAAGCTGAAGAGCCCAAGCCTTTCAACGTTTCCTCATAGGGAAGTCGTCCCATCCCCTTATCATTTTCGTCACCCTTCTCTGTACGTTTTCTAATTCCACTGAGAAATTAATGCATTTAGACAATGTATCCACCGTTGTTCTAACTATCAGTATTTTATCAACATCATCTCCTCTAATACTGGGGAATACCTGATCAATAATGATACTGGAAAAATCATTCATTAAATAATTTGCATCTATCAAACATATAAACGGCGAGTGACCGTACTCACTTGCAAATGCGCAGTAGAGACTCCCCTGTCTGTCCTGCCCCCGCGTCAATACGTGATGACGAGGGGGTGGGGCAGAGAGGGAAACTGCGCCACCGAGGTTGCTACCCCACCCCCCACCCACTCGGAATCGCCGCCGCCACCCCTCCACCCGGCCCGGGACCTCTCTTCCCTTCTGAACTTACACATCCATTCGCCGAACGCAGCAACGCACATCAGCTGAGCTGCCCCTTCCTTCTCTGCCTGTGTCCCGTCCTCGCTGACTTTAAGTCACAGGAGGGCGGGGCCACAGGCAGAGAAGGAAGGGCCCACGGCAGCTCAGCTGATGTGCCTTGCTGCGTTCGGCAAATGGATGTGTAAGTTCAGAAGCGAAGAGAGGGCCCGGGCCGGGTGGAGAGGTGGCGGCGGCGGCGGCAACTTCGAGGGGGGGGGAAGGAAAACCCCAATACCAGCCCGTTTTTACGGGCTCAATGGCTAGTACAATATAAAACTAGAAGGGTGGTCTCACGTAAGATATTGAATCTGTGTTCACTCATCCTAATGTGTATTGGATGTATTGTCTTTGCTCACACCTTTTTCAGTAGTAGATCAAGGTGAGTTACATTCAGGTACATTGGATATTTCTCTGTCCCAGGAGGGCTCACAATCTAAGTTTGTACCTGAGGCAATGGAGGGTTAAGTGACTTGCCCAAGATCACAAGGAGCAGAAGCAGGATTTGAACCAGCCACCTCTGGATTGCAAGACCAGTGCTCTAACCACTAGGCCACTCCACTCCATAGATTTTACTGCAAGGACATTGTAACATGTATACTTCATAGCTTGATTTGCAATTTGTTTGATATTTCAATTTTATGTTTTACTATCAATAGGTCTAATAAACTTGGTAAATTCCTTCATAATGGAACAAGATGTACAACAGCCACATTTGGTGTGTTTTCCCTTGAATCCCTTCCTGTGATGGTTGGATAACACTGCCAGGCTCAAAATTTCTTTCAAATTAGATCCTCATGAGTACACAAAGTAAAATTTTTGAATACTTCACATCCAGTTATTCCAGTCTCTCAGTCCTGTTTATGCTCAATAATGGGGGAAAAATGATAAATAAATAAATACACAGTTTCAACTGGAATAATTGGATGTGAAGTATTCAAAAATGTTACTTAGAATAATCATAGAGGGGCATAATCGAAAGGGGTGCCCAAGTTTTCCTGAGGACGCCCTCGTAGGACGCCCCGGCGAAGGGGCGGGGAAACCCGTATTATCGAAACAAGATGGGTGTCCATCTTTCGTTTCGATAATATGGTCGGGGATGCCCAAATCACAAAATTTAGGTCGACCTTAGAGATGGTCGTCCCCGATTTTCAGCGATAATGGAAACCGAGGACGCCCATCCCAGAAATGGCCAAATCCAAGCCCTTTGGTCGTGGGAGAAGCCAGCATTCGTACTGCACTGGTCCCCCTCACATGCCAGGACACCAACTGGGCACCCTAGGGGGCACTGCAGTGGACTTCACAAATTGCTCCCAGGTGCATAGCTTCCTTACCTTGTGTGCTGCGCCCCCCCCCCCCCAAAACCCACTACCCACAACTGTACACCACTACCATAGCCCTAAGGGGAGAAGGGGGCACCTACATGTGGGTACAGTGGGTTTCGGGTGGGTTTTGAAGGGCTCACATTTACCACCACAAGTGCAACAGGTGGGGGGGGGGGATGGGCCTCGGTCCACCTGCCTGGAGTGAACTGCACCCACTAACTGCTCCAAGGACATGCATACTGCTGTCATGGAGCTGGGTATGACATTTGAGGCTGGCATAGAGGTTAGCAAAAAATATTTGTAAAGTTTGTTTTAGGATGGGAGTGGGTTGGTGACCACTGGGGGAGTAAGGGGAGGTCATCTGGTCATTTTGGGCACCTTTTTGAGGCTAGGTCAAAACAAAAAATGGACCAAGTAAAGTCGCCCAAGTGCTCGTCAGGGACGCCCTTCTTTTTTCCATTATCGGTCAAGGACACCCAGTGCTTTTTTTGTGCCGGTACGCAACGGTACGGCGTACCGGCACCTTTTTCTACTCCTCCCCTCCCCTCCCATTACTTCCAGCGATTCTCCGCCTCTCTCCTGCCCTCCCATCGACGTGCAGCGATTTTTCCATCCCTCCCCTGCCCTCACCTCTCTCATATCCAGCGATTCTTCGTCCCTCAGCGTCCTCCTTCACTGCCTGCCAGCCAGTCGGACTCAGAAGCGAACGGTGCAGGCAGCGATTGGCTGGCAGCGTCGTAGCTTCCCTCTGCAAGTCCAGCCTATGCGTAAACAGGAAGTTGTAGGCGGGACATGCAGAGGGAAGCTACGACGCTGCCAGCCAATCGCTGCCTGCACCGTTCGCTTCTGAGTCTGACGCTGGCTGGCAGGCAGTGAAGGAGGACGCTGAGGGACGAAGAATAGCTGGATATGGGAGAGGTGAGGGCAGGGGAGGGACGGAAAAATCGCTGCACGTCGATGGGAGGGCAGGAAAGAGGCGGAGAATCGCTGGAAGTAATGGGAGGGGAGGGCAGGGGAGAGAGAATTGCTGGAAATCAATGGGATGGGAGGGAAGGGCAGGGGAGAGAGAATTGCTGGAAATCAATGGGATGGGAGGGAAGGGCAGGAAAGAGAATTGCTGGAAATCAATGGGATGGGAGGAAAGGGCAGGGGAGAGAGAATTGCTGGAAATCAATGGGATGGGAGGGAAGGGCAGGGGAGAGAGAATTGCTGGAAATCAATGGGATGGGAGGGAAGGGCAGGGGAGAGAGAATTGCTGGAAATCAATGGGATGGGAGGGAAGGGCAGGGGAGAGAGAATTGCTGGAAATCAATGGGATGGGAGGGAAGGGCAGGGGAGAGAGAATTGCTGGAAATCAATGGGATGGGAGGGAAGGGCAGGAAAGAGAACTGCTGGAAATCAATGGGATGGGAGGGAAGGGCAGGGGAGAGAGAATTGCTGGAAATCAATGGGATGGGAGGAAAGGGTAGGGGAGAGAGAATTGCTAGAAATCAATGGGATGGGAGGGAAGGGCAGGGGAGAGAGAATTGCTGGACATGGGAAGGGCAGGGGAGAAAGAATTGCTAGAAATCAATGGGATGGGAGGGAAGGGCAGGGGAGAGAGAATTGCTGGATATGGGAAGGGCAGGGGAGAGAGAATTGCTGGAAATCAATGGGATGGGAGGGAAGGGCAGAGGAGAGAGAATTGCTGGACATGGGAAGGGCAGGGAAGAGAGAATTGCTGGACATGGGATGGAGGGAAGGGCAGGGGAGAGAGAATTGCTGGACATGGGATGGGAGGGAAGGGCAGGGGAGAGAGAATTGCTGGACATGGGATGGGAGGGAAGGGCAGGGGAGAGAGAATTGCTGGACATTGATGGGAGGGCAGGGATGAGATAATTGCTGGACATGGCGGGGAGGGCAGGGAAGATAGAATTTCTGGACATGGGGGGAGAGAGGAGAATCGCTGGATGGGGAGGGGAGGACAGTGAAGAGAGAATTGCTGGACATGGAGGGGAGAGAGGAGAATCGCTGGACAGAGAGGGGAGGACAAGGAAGAGAGAATTGCTGGACATGGATGAGAGGGGAGAGAGGAGAAATGCTAGAAATGGATTGAGAGGATAGCAGGAGATAGAGGAGAATTGCTGGACATGGAAGGAGGGAAAGAGAGAGGAGAAGTGCTGGACATGAATGGAGGGGAGGAAAGAAAAAAGAAGATGCACATGGCTGGAGATGAGGGAAAGAGAAGACAGGAGAAAAACTGCACATGGATGGAGAAAATAGGCAAAAGCTGGATCCATGTTATACCTTCTCCAGTCAATTCCATGGAGGAGGACCCAGCTTTTACTTATGGATGCAGGGCAACAAAAGAAGACGAAAGGAGGAAAGTAAAGAAATAAATGGAAAGGAAGCCCTGGAAACGGAGTTAAGAGAACAGATAGAGAGCAGCAGAATCAGAGACTGGGACCAATATGGATAGAAAAACAAAGTCACCAGACAACAAAGGTAAAAAAAAATCATTTTATTTTCATTTTAGTATTTGGAATTTGTCTTATTTTGCACTGGTTATACTGGAGCTGTAACAGCTTACAGAAATTATTTATAATGAAAAAAAATCACATTATTTTTTCTCCTATACTAGTATAATATTTTCAATGATGTCTGTTTATATGCGCCATGGCTGGTATAAGGGGTGTGGCTAATGTGGGTGTGGCTATAATAGGGGCGGTGCCATGTGTACTGACCCCGCCCACAATGAGTACTGGCACCTTTTTTTCTACAAAAAAAGCACTGAGGACACCCATGTGTTAGGCATGCCCCAGTGAATTTTGGTCGTCCCTGCGACAGAAAGCAGTTGAGGACGCCCAAAATCGGCTTTCGATTATGCCGATTTGGGCGACCCTGGGAGAAGGACGCCCATCTCCCGATTTGTGTCGAAAGATGGATGCCCTTCTCTTTCGAAAAGAAGCCTGATAGGGATCTAATTTAAAAGAAATTTTGATCCGGCAGTATTACCGACCATCATAGGAAGGGATTCAAGGGAAAACACACCAAATGTGGCTGTTGTAAACCTTGTTCCATTATGAAGGAATGCATCGAGTTTATTAATCCTACTGATAACAAAACATACAAACTGACATATCAAACAAACTGCAAATCAAGCTATGAAGTATACATGTTAGAATGTCCTTGCAGTAAAATCTATGTAGGTAAGACGATACATCCAATACACATTAGGATGAATGAACACAGATTACACATCTTACATGAGACCGCCCCTCTAGTATAGCTGCAAATTATTTATTGGATGATTTTTCCTGTATCATTATTGATCAGATATTCCCCAGTATTAGAGGAGGTGATGTTGATAAAAGACTATTACAATTAGAACAACGGTGGATACATCATCTAAATGTATTAATTCCTCAGGGTTTAAATACCATGGTAGAATGGTTGGATGATCAGTTTCTGCACAGGAACCAGCATTGTGATAAACCCAGCACCATTTTTTTGTTGTTTTGTAGAGCAACATGGATGAATTGCTGAGTCGCTGGTGAAGTTATACGTCCAACATTCCAATTTAATATGAGAGTAAGTAGCTCTGAAAAAGTCTGACTGTATATATTTTTTTGTTTCAGAGACTGAGGCTATCATAGGACTTCCCCTGAAGAAGTGGTAGTGAAACGGGCTCCTGTTGGGATTGTCTGAGTGAAAGACAAGTCTTTTCTCAGTCCTCTCTTATGCTCGATAATAGAAAAGAAAAACAAAATGATAAAGAAATAAATGTGCATGACTTGTATGGAGGTTTTTTGGAGCCGATGATCGAATACAGCTGAGTAGAACGCTTTATTATACGGTTCTTCTTATGTATGCCCTTTAAAATAGGGGCGTCAGCAACAACTGAGGCTCTTTTCCTCTTATTAATGATAGACATTAAAAACTAATGAATGATTGTTGATAAAGATCTACAGAATAGATAAGAGTATTAGGAGTGATCACTATTTTTTGACTTTTGAGTGGAAACTTCTTTGTAGTGATTGGGTTCTTCACTTGAGTTTGTATATTGAGACTGCAAAGAAGTCACACAGTCACTTCTTGTCAGAAAAAAAAACTAAGGGTCCTGTTTACTAAGGTACGCTAGCGTTTTTAGTGCGCACTATAAACACCAGCACACCTCTAACGTGGCTTAATAAACAGGGCCCTAAATTTCTTACCTCTAAAGGAGCGTCATGCAGACAGCAGAATAAATGACACAGAGCATGCATGAGACTTTTCATACAATAACTACCTCAAAAGTTTCCTCAGTCTGGAATAGAGTTTTGTGTGTTGTCTACACAGGTTGTATTTGCATGTTTTGCATTGTGCTGATGTCCTGTATGCTGTGCTGCCTAGAGCAAGTTCTGTCCAACAGTCAGGTGATCTTATTATTATAGGTTCAATCCTACATTTGACCCATTCCCTCTAGTCTATTGAAGTCTCCCTGCTTTTAATGCCCTAGCTCAAGATGTAACTTTGACTCTATTAGTTATCTGTAGTAACCCCTATTCCTTATGTAGTATCCCTTCCTCTGAGGAAACAGGCGTCTCCAATTTGGACAAAGCAAGCTACTCACTGCTGCCTTTCCTCTACTCTCTATTCATGTAAACAACATTGTCTTTTTGCCTTGTATTCAGTAATTAATTCATTTATTCAATCATATATTCAATCACTTATTCTATTCAAATAGCTACAGAAAGACACATCATGCTTGTATTGACCCAGAATCAGCACAGAACTTTATTTCAACTAGCTATAAGTTGTTCTTTTCTTGCTTCTTTGTAATAAAGTACTTGGAAAATAAGAAAGTAACTTTTCTCACATGGATATTAATTTGGTTTAACTTCCTGTCTACTAGTAGTGTCAGTATCATGAGGACAATAAACGTAGGATAAATCAGACATATGATCTGGCCCACTTTCCTGTAGAGTTGATTCATATCTATAAAGAAGCCTTAATATAGGCAAGAGAAATCTCTTTTTCAATCAATAAGCAGTACTGATAGCATCCCTAATTTCATTATTTATTTTTCATCTTAGGGCAAACCAGAAAAGAAAAGTGATGGGACAGTTCACTATTAAATGAAAGTATCATTGTAGACTTGCTCGTCCAAATGAACTGGCCCTTCAAGACATTGTCTAGACAGCAATGTGAAGTGAAGGTGTGAATGGATGATCACATTACACCTCTACTTCTACTGGAACAGTACTGAAGTGGTCATGGCTATAAACTTGATGTGCCTTCACTGGAACATTAAAGCTGCAATCTTGCTTGGTTGTAGCTATCCTGTAAAATTTTGGCAACTGAAATTTCTACTTTGCTATCATTAAAGGAAAATAAATTCTGTGGGCTAGCAATATGGCTGTGTCTTTTTCACATGGCATGCCCACTCTTTTATAAACAAGTGTATGTACAGCCTGTGTACCTCCGTATACATGAGACCTTGGAACGAAAATGTGAAGCATATGGATTGGGTTGATGAGAAAACTGATAGCTGTTTTGGCAAGAATTTATGGGCATTTTAACAACCACCCTACTAGGGAAAGATTGCAAATATAGAGAGTAAGAGACACGTGTTTGATGCTTGTTTACTTTTCTGGTCAAAGTTACTGCTATTAAAAAGAAAAATCTTTCCAGGACACACATTTCATAGGTTCAAAAGGAGGTTTCATACACTAAACTGGAATCGTATTAAGGCCCCATGGAAAAGGCAATCTGTTGACTGGACACATTAGGGACTATTAACTTTTAAACCACCTCACTAGTACAGTAAGACTAACTAACCAATAGTTCCATCTTTTTCTGTTCCCACTTTTGTGCGTAGGGTCTACAACCCACCCTTCTACAATTCCATGGAACCTGGAACCACTCCTGTTTCCAGAAGCCTACAGAACATGTCCTTCCATAGACTACCTAAAACATCTCCAAGCCGCTTTAGTATCCAACATCTTATCTCATCCAAGCCTCTTCAGTATCCAAAATCTTATCTGCAGCTTTTCTCACTTTCATTTCTGTTAATTTCAAACAAACATGCTCTTTTGTAAGTGGTCTGGTATCTACCCCACTCCCTTATAGACCTTTTCTAGCCCTCAGCAGTTGTTCTAGGTCTTCAATGAACAAAAGTATTTATTTAGTATTTCTCCATTTTTTCAATCCCTTCCATTTATAGCTGTGCAATCTTCAGGATTAATTTCTAAAAATTATCATATTGCCATCCATTTCCTGAGAAAGATGTAGAGATGCTATAAGAGAGACCATGCAAATGCCATGCCATCTGTACTAAGTGAATTGGTGCCTTTATCAGTTAGCTGGTAAAATAAAGAAAATCATCGTCAAAGAGGCCAAATCAGGACAATTAGGACTACAGAAATCTTGCTCTGTTCTATTTTCTGCAATGTAGTTTCACTATTAGTGGAATACTGGAGTCCTGTTCCCCAGTTTATATTGAAAGCATACAATGGTAGGCTGTACTTGCTTAGTGTCCTGGACCAGAAACAAGGAAGTTTGTGTTGTCTTCCGATACAAAATAATCTGTGGCTGGGACCTCCCAATGGAGAAAGACGTCCTCTACTACCCTCCTGGTGCATGAACGATTTATTAGGTCCCAGGCAAAAGTTAAGTGTGTCTTATCACATTTTACATTCTGAAGATGTAATATCCAATCCTTCTTGTCTGTTTATATAAAGCACGGTCACTCAGTTATCAGTATGTATTAAGATTTTCTTTCCCAGCAACATAGTAGTAAATGCTCTAAGGTCTGTGAAGATTGCTCATAGCTCTAGGTGGTTGATCTAATATGAAATTCTCTTTTTTTACCAATAGCCCACAGTCAGTGCTTATGACAGAGAAGGTAGATGTGTGCTATAGTGAGGCTACTTGATGCCTGGTTTTCATTGGCTTTCTACTGCCCTGCCATTTTTTTTTCTGTTCTGAAGTGGCAAGATATGCCATTCCAAAGAATTATGTACAACAGCTTCACTATACATGATGTTCCACAGTATTCGCCAAATTGTAAATGAATAGGCTCTAGAGATTCATTTTTTTCTGAGCTATGAGAAAGCTAGTCCAAATTGGTGTCATAAAACAACATCACCCAATACTTTCGCTGAATTCATCCTCCTTGTTAATGGTGAACCACTGCATGTTGTAGGTAAACACGGGAGTGGACATAATAAGCTATCATTATGTCCTCTCCCTTTGACTGATCACTACTGTACCACTTTTCTTCTTCACTGTGCTTTCTCACCTAAACACTCTACCACAGTCAGTAGCAGCTGTAGAAATTTCCAATCGATCACCCGCAAGGCTTTTCATGAAGAATTCCATGTATGTATATGTAATCCCTTGCAGAGTAAGTCCCTATGGAGAGTCACGGGGGTGGAGTGACAAGGGGGGAAGGAGATTGGAAGGAGATAAAAGGTCATAGTTTGCCTGAAGAAGTGTTTTTTGGTTTTTGTTTGTTGCTGTGGGTCTTTGGTTGCCTGCAAACCCCTGCCAAGTGACTCGAAGAAGGAGAAGGGGAAATCCCATTTAAAAGAAGTGAATCCACTGGCTAAGGACCAGGAGAGTTGCTGCTAGGAAAAACTGTAACTGTGAAGGAGACCTTTGGGTGGGCAGTGGAGAGACCCAACCCAGGAGTGCGGGATAGAAGCTAGGGAGTGCCCATACCGAGGTCAGGGTGGGCCAATGCAAAGGTCACCTTGGGTGGAATTCAGACCAGGAGGATCTGAACCTGAAATAGAGAGGAGCACAGCCTTTGGAACACTATCTTTGGGGATAGACACGGACTGGAGCTGTACAAAGTGTAAATAATCCTGTTTCAGAGTGCCTTGTATAATAAACCCTAAGGGAGAATATCGGAGTTCCCCTGGGGAATATCAGAATACCTTATTTAAAGATTGAATCAAGTGATGGAGAATTTATGCAGTTGGAATATTCCTGTGGTTTCAAGTTGAAGAATAAACTGTTTGAGTTTTAAGCTGCTGACTACGGAGTTGTCATTTTGGACTAGATAGTGTGTCGCTGTTCCCCCCAAAGACAGCCAAATCTAACTGTCAGCCTTACTTCCCACAGAGGGCTTTGATCTTGACTTTCAGGTTCCTAGGAAAGAAGAGAGTAACCCCACCTGCTAACATTTCTTTCCCCAGGTGGAGGCACTGTGTGTCAAGTGAGTGAGAGAGGGAGTGTCCGATAGAGAGTGCTCTTTACGGGAGGATCCAGACCACTTGGACCCCTGACCTAGAAGTGCCCAAGCAAAGGGGTGGTACATATACATTTAATTTGACTCATTATTGCTAGACCATTAGGTTCAAGCTTGAACAAAAAAAAAACTGTAAAAAAGAAAACAGATTAAATGATAGAACATAAAATATGACCTGGAACTGGGATCAATAACAGAAAAAAAAAACCAAGAAAAAAATATCCAAATGAAAGATTAGGAGAATAGGGAGGAAGTGACGTCACGACACGGCATGGCTGCATGCTAGCTGAGCTCCGTATAACCCGTGGAGATTAATAAGCTAAAAAGCCTGTTTAAAGCGGCGAAATCATTACTCACAGCGAGCGGAGGAAAGCGCAATACAGCGGGAATAAACACTCGATGCAGACGGAGGCGGAGCTAGTGAACTTCTCCCGCGTCGCATATACATCGCTGGCGCGAGGAGAAAATAAAATGGCGGCCGCACCATCGAACCGCCCAGAACGGGCGATCTCGGCAGCGGACCTTGCAGAATTAACATCCCCTTCGAAGACGAACACCAATGTAGACCAGGTGGGGCCCGAAGAAGAAATGGGCCCGGAGTGGCAGAAATGGCTACAAGAGATACGGGCAGACTTGAAAGCGATGCGCAACGAGCTGGTGACTATGGGAGCAGACCTCAAAGGTGAAATTAGAGAGCTGGGCTCTCGCTTGGAGGAGGCAGAAAATCTGCTTGATGCCCAGTCAGATGCAATCGAGGCCTTGGATCAGCAAACCACGGAAAGCCAGCTAGCCCACCAACAGGTCCTTGATAAAATAGAAGACCTGGAGAACCGTAGCCGCAGATGCAATTTGCGGTTTCGTGGATTACCAGAATCCCCTGCTTATACAGACTGTGAGGATACTATACAAAGGCTAGTGAGTGAATTACTAACAGCTGGAGGTACCGCAACAGAGCCAACCTCGATCCTCATTGAGAGAGCCCATCGGGCATTCAGCTCTCCACGAGCCAATCTGCCTAAGGACATAATAGTGGGCTTTAGGGACTTCAAGATGAAGGAGCAGGTGGCAAAAGCGGCACGGCAGACCCCAAATTTCAAATGGGATACATACGCAGTTGAAGTGTATCAAGATTTGGCAGCCACTACGTTAAAGCGTAGAGCGGAACTCAAACCAGTCACTAGGCGACTTCAAGAATTGGGGATCCGGTACAAATGGAGACACCCATTTGCATTAGTTTTTTACAAAGAGGGAAAAATGCAGCAAATAAGAACACTTTCAGAGGCGAAGGAAGTCCTTCCAGAGGAAGTCGAGATGGAGACATCGACTCCGACAGCAGCGGCAAAGCGGGGTCCATCCCGGGTGATACCACTAAAGTGGCATCGAGCAGGCAATGGTCAGAGACGTCTAAAACGCCAACAATCGGCAACCAAAGTGACCTGAATGAGAAGCACTTCAAGGGGAGACCTCGGTTTGTGAGCAATGGCTGGATCAGCGAAAAGACAGAAGCTACCTATATATCCGCTCAGCGGTAATGATACAAAAACGATGGACCTTAAGAAGTGATTGGGTGAAGCGAATGCTACATACCTGTAGAAGGTATTCTCCGAGGACAGCAGGCTGATTGTTCTCACTGATGGGTGACGTCCACGGCAGCCCCTCCAATCGGAACACTTCCTAGCAAAGTCCTTTGCTAGTCCTCGCGCGCCGATGCGCACCGCGCATGCGCGGCCGTCTTCCCGCCCGAACCGGCTCGTGCCGGCCAGTCTCATATGTAGCAAGACAAAGAGAAGGGAAGACACAACTCCAAAGGGGAGGCGGGCGGGTTTGTGAGAACAATCAGCCTGCTGTCCTCGGAGAATACCTTCTACAGGTATGTAGCATTCGCTTTCTCCGAGGACAAGCAGGCTGCTTGTTCTCACTGATGGGGTATCCCTAGCCCCCAGGCTCACTCAAAACAACAACCATGGTCAATTGGGCCTCGCAACGGTGAGGACATAACTGAGATTGACCTAAACAATTTACCAACTAACTGAGAGTGCAGCCTGGAACAGAACAAACATGGGCCTAGGGGGGTGGAGTTGGATTCTAAACCCCGAACAGATTCTGAAGCACTGACTGCCCGAACCGACTGTCGCGTCGGGTATCCTGCTGCAGGCAGTAATGAGATGTGAATGTGTGGACAGATGACCACGTCGCAGCTTTGCAAATCTCTTCAATAGTGGCTGACTTCAAGTGGGCTACCGACGCTGCCATGGCTCTAACATTATGAGCCGTGACATGACCCTCAAGAGCCAGCCCAGCCTGGGCGTAAGTGAAGGAAATGCAATCTGCTAGCCAATTGGATGTGGTGCGTTTTCCTACAGCCACTCCCCTCCTGTTGGGATCAAAAGAAACAAACAATTGGGCGGACTGTCTGTTGGGCTGTGTCCGCTCCAGATAGAAGGCCAATGCTCTCTTGCAGTCCAATGTGTGCAGCTGACGTTCAGCAGGGCAGGAATGAGGACGGGGAAAAAATGTTGGCAAGACAATTGACTGGTTCAGATGGAACTCCGACACAACCTTTGGCAAGCACTTAGAGTGAGTGCGGAGGACTACTCTGTTATGATGAAATTTGGTGTAAGGGGCCTGGGCTACCAGGGCCTGAAGCTCACTGACTCTACGAGCTGAAGTAACTGCCACCAAAAAAATGACCTTCCAGGTCAAGTACTTCAGATGGCAGGAATTCAGTGGCTCAAAAGGAGGTTTCATCAGCTGGGTGAGAACGACATTGAGATCCCATGACACTGTAGGAGGCTTGACAGGGGGCTTTGACAAAAGCAAACCTCTCATGAAGCGAACAACTAAAGGCTGTCCTGAGATCGGCTTACCTTCCACACGGTAATGGTATGCACTGATTGCACTAAGGTGAACCCTTACAGAGTTGGTCTTGAGACCAGACTCAGACAAGTGCAGAAGGTATTCAAGCAGGGTCTGTGTAGGACAAGAGCGAGGATCTAGGGCCTTGCTGTCACACCAGACGGCAAACCTCCTCTACAGAAAGAAGTAACTCCTCTTAGTGGAATCTTTCCTGGAAGCAAGCAAGATACGGGAGACACCCTCTGACAGACCCAAAGAGGCAAAGTCTACGCTCCCAACATCCAGGCCGTGAGAGCCAGGGACCGGAGGCTGGGATGCAGAAGCGCCCCTTCGTCCTGTGTGATGAGGGTCGGAAAACACTCCAATCTCCACGGTTCTTCGGAGGACAACTCCAGAAGAAGAGGGAACCAGATCTGACGCGGCCAAAAAGGAGCAATCAGAATCGGTCTTGCTTGAGTTTCAACAATGTCTTCCCCACCAGAGGTATGGGAGGATAAGCATACAGCAGACCCTCCCCCCAGTCCAGGAGGAAGGCATCCGATGCCAGTCTGCCGTGGGCCTGAAGCCTGGAACAGAACTGAGGGACTTTGTGGTTGGCTCGAGATGCGAAGAGATCTACCAAGGGGGTGCCCCACACCTGGAAGATCTGTCGCACTACACGGGAATTGAACGACCACTCATGAGGTTGCATAATCCTGCTCAACCTGTCGGCCAGACTGTTGTTTACGTCTGCCAGATATGTGGCTTGGAGCACCATGCCGTAACGGTGAGCCCAGAGCCACATGCTGACGGCTTCCTGACACAGGGGGCGAGATCCGGTGCCCCCCCTGCTTGTTGATGTAATACATGGCAACCTGGTTGTCTGTCTGAATTTGGATAATTTGGTGGGACAGCCGATCTCTGAAAGCCTTCAGAGTGTTCCAGACCGCTCGTAACTCCAGAAGATTGATCTGCAGATCGCGTTCCTGGAGGGACCAGCTTCCTTGGGTGTGAAGCCCATCGACATGAGCTCCCCACCCCAGGAGAGACGCATCCGTAGTCAGCACTTTTTGTGGCTGAGGAATTTGGAAAGGACGTCCCAGAGTCAAATTGGACCAAATCGTCCACCAATACAGGGATTTGAGAAAACTCGTGGACAGGTAGATCACGTCTTCTAGATCCCCAGCAGCCTGAAACCACTGGGAAGCTAGGGTCCATTGGGCAGATCTCATGTGAAGGTGGGCCATGGGAGTCACATGAACTGTGGAGGCCATGTGGCCCAGCAATCTCAACATCTGCCGAGCTGTGATCTGCTGGGACGCTCGCACCCGCGAGACGAGGGACAACAAATTGTTGGCTCTCGTCTCTGGGAGATAGGCGCGAGCCGTCCGAGAATCCAGCAAAGCTCCTATGAATTCGAGTTTCTGCACTGGGAGAAGATGGGACTTTGGATAATTTATCACAAACCCCAGTAGCTCCAGGAGGCGAATAGTCATCTGCATGGACTGCAGGGCTCCTGCCTCGGATGTGTTCTTCACCAGCCAATCGTCGAGATATGGGAACACGTATACCCCCAGTCTGCGAAGTGCTGCTGCTATTACAGCCAAGCACTTCGTGAACACTCTGGGCGCAGAGGCGAGCCCAAAGGGTAGCACACAGTACTGGAAGTGACGTGTGCCCAGCTGAAATCGCAGATACTGTCTGTGAGCTGGCAGTATCGGGATGTGTGTGTAGGTGTCCTTCAAGTCCAGAGAGCATAGCCGATCGTTTTCCTGAATCATGGGAGAAGGGTGCCCAGGGAAAGCATCCTGAACTTTTCTTTGACCAGATATTTGTTCAGGGCCCTTAGGTCTAGGATGGGACGCATCCCCCCTGTTTTCTTTTCCACAAGGAAGTACCTGGAATAGAATCCCAGCCCTTCTTGCCCGGATGGCACGGGCTCGACCGCATTGGCGCTGAGAAGGGCGGAGAGTTCCTCTGCAAGTACCTGCTTGTGTTGGAAGCTGTAAGACTAAGCTCCTGGTGGATAATTTGGAGGTTTGGAAGCCAAATTGAGGGCGTATCCTTGCCAGACTATTTGGAGAACCCACTGATCGGAGGTTATGAGAGGCCACCTTAGGTGAAAAGCTTTCAACCTCCCTCCAACTGGCAGGTCGCCCGGCACTGACACTTGGATGTCGGCTATGCTCTGCTGGAGCCAGTCAAAAGCTCGCCCCTTGCTTTTGCTAGGGAGCCCAGAGGCCTTGCTGAGGCGCACGCTGCTGACGAGAGCGAGCGCGCTGGGGCTTAGCCTGGGCCGCAGGCTGTCGAGAAGGAGAATTGTACCTTCGCTTGCCAGAAGAGTAGGGAACAGTCTTCCTTCCCCCCAAAAATCTTCTACCTGTAGAGGTAGAGGCTGAAGGCTGCCGGCGGGAAAACTTGTCGAATGTGGTGTCCCGCTGGTGGAGCTGCTCTACCACCTGCTCGACTTTCTCTCCAAAAATATTATCCGCACGGCAAGGCAAGTCCGCAATCCGCTGCTGGATTCTATTCTCCAGGTCGGAGGCACGCAGCCATGAGAGTCTGCGCATCACCACACCTTGAGCAGCGGCCCTGGACGCAACATCAAAGGTTTCATACACCCCTCTGGCCAGGAATTTTATGCACGCCTTCAGCTGCCTGACCACCTCCTGAAATGGCTTGGCTTGCTCAGGGGGGAGCTTGTCCACCAAGCCCGCCAACTGCCGCACATTGTTCCGCATGTGTATGCTCGTGTAGAGCTGGTAGGACTGAATCTTGGCCACGAGCATAGAAGAATGGTAGGCCTTCCTCCCAAAGGAGTCCAAGGTTCTAGAGTCCTTGCCCGGGTGCGCCGAAGCATGCTCCCTAGAACTCTTGGCCTTCTTTAGGGCCAAATCCACAACTCCAGAGTCATGAGGCAACTGGGTGCGCATCAGCTCTGGGTCCCCATGGATCCGGTACTGGGACTCGATCTTCTTGGGAATATGGGGATTACTTAGAGGCTTGGTCCAGTTCGCCAGCAATGTCTTTTTGAGGACATGATGCATGGGTACTGTGGACGCTTCCTTAGGTGGAGAAGGATAGTCCAGGAGCTCAAACATTTCAGCCCTGGGCTCGTCCTCCACAACCACCGGGAAGGGGATGGCCGTAGACATCTCCCGGACAAAGGAAGCGAAAGACAGGCTCTCAGGAGGAGAAAGCTGCCTTTCAGGAGAGGGAGTGGGATCAGAAGGAAGACCCTCAGACTCCTCGTCAGAGAAATATCTGATGTCCTCTTCCTCTTCCCACAAGGCCTCACCATCGGTGTCAGATACAAGTTCACGGACCTGTGTCTGCAACCGTGCCCGGCTTGACTCCGTGGAACCACGGCCACGGTGGGAGCGTCGAGAGGTAGACTCCCTTGCCCGCACCGGCGAAGCTCCCTCCGCCGACGTGGTCTGGGAGCCCTCCTGGGAGGCTACCGCACTCGTTACCGCAAGCGGCACCGATGTTGGAGACCTCACCCCGGACAATGGGCCAGCCGGCGCCTGGCTCGACGGTACCGGTGGCGCAAGCACCCCCGGTACCGGAGGGGTAGGGCGCAACAGCTCCCCCAGGATCTCTGGGAGCACGGCCCGGAGGCTCTCGTGCAGAGCGGCTGTAGAAAAAGACATGGAAGCCGATGCAGGAGTCGATGTCAGAACCTGTTCCGGGAGTGGAGGCTGTTCCGGGCTGTCCAAAGGGACGCGCATCGACACCTCTTGAACAGAGGGCAAGCGGTCCTCTCGGTGCCGATGCTTACTGGGTGCCGACTCCCTCGGCGACCCAGAGCTCTCGGTGCCGACACGGGAAGGGGACCGGTGACAATGCTTCTTCGATTTTTTGGAGCAAAGCACGTCACCGGAGCTTCCCGGCACCGACGAGGAGGACGTAGAATCCAGCCGTCTCTTCCTCGGGGCCGAGGCCGAAGGTCGGTCGGTCTCGGGGGGGTTGTACCGCAGGAGCCCTCAGGGTAGGGGGAGACCCACCCGAAGGCTCACCGCCACCAGCAGGGGAATGGACAGCCCTCACCTGCACTCCAGACGAAGCACCACCGTCCGACGACATCAGCAGACGAGGAGGTCTTGATACCACCGACGCCGACTCAGCCCTCCGATGTCACCCCGATGCAGAGGGTCGATGCCTCGATGCACTTGATGCAATCGGGGGCAAGGATGAAGGTCCGGGCGCCGACGACGTCGAAGCAGTCGATACTCCCGATGCCGATGCCGACGAAGAGCCCGAGAACAAAACGTTCCACTGGGCTAATCTCGCTACCTGAGTCCGCTTTTGTAAAAGGGAACACAGACTACAGGCCTGAGGGCGGTGCCCAGCCCCCAAACACTGAAGACACGACGCGTGCCTGTCAGTGAGCGAGATTACCCGGGCGCACTGGGTGCACTTCTTGAAGCCGCTGGAAGACTTCGATGTCATGGGCGGAAAAATCGCGCCGGCGAGATCAAAACTCGAAATGGCGAAAATGGCACCACAAAAATAGGGGGAAGAAAAACTTCGACTGAGGCCTAATAGGGCCTACCCCGACGACGAAAGAAAACTTACCGGGGCAAAACTGGAAGTATGGGAAAGGAGAAAACCATAAAGGTCTCCTTCCGACACCTTTTTTTTTTTTTTTTTTAAAGAACGAAGTCGATAAACGACGCGCGAGGTCAACTTTGGGGCGCGAACGGCGAAACACGACCGTACCGAGCGCGGACAAAAGAAGACTGGCCGGCACGAGCCGGTTCGGGCGGGAAGACGGCCGCGCATGCGCGGTGCGCATCGGCGCGCGAGGACTAGCAAAGGACTTTGCTAGGAAGTGTTCCGATTGGAGGGGCTGCCGTGGACGTCACCCATCAGTGAGAACAAGCAGCCTGCTTGTCCTTCGAGAATGTATTTTGTTCTGTTAATACTATGCAAACACCAGTTATGTTGTCAAGTTGTCACTCAGTTTTATAGAAAGGTTAAATTTGAAAAGAAATAGGGCTTTGCTTAAATATACAAGAGCATTCGCGGGAATATGGACTGAACAGCTTATACTTCTTCCTAGGATGCCCTTAGTGATATACAGGGGCAGCTTTCAAATGAGGGGGGGGCAGGGAGGGGGAAGGGAGGGAAACATGGGGAAAGGGACAGGGAAGAGGCCTATCAGAAAGCTATGGGGAGGATCAATCAGAGGGAACCAATGGAAAAAAGGCAAAGAAACACACTAACTCAGACTCCAGCAGGCAATAGAGAGACCTATTATGACACTACATGGCAGCTATTAACCTATTACTGATTAGTGCCAGAGGGTTGAATATCCCGAGAAAGCGACAACTCCTGTTTAGAGAAATGCTCCGATTGCGAGCAGATGTGGTTTTAGTGCAGGAAACCCACTTATTACCCAGACACGAATACTTATGTCACCATAAGAAATATCCCAATATATATTTTGCGTCCAATGGCGACAACACGAAGAGTAAGGGGGTACTGATGGCGTTTGTGGGGGATAAGCCCTGGAACATTCTTAAAGTGATTAGAGATAGGGGGGGAAGATATCTCCTGGTGGTATTTTCATTACTGGGACAGGTCTTCACTGTAGTAAACGTATATGGACCGAATACACAGCAAGAGGGCTTTTTCTCTGAGATAGATCAATTACTCCAGAAACATGTAGAGGGCTCCCTCATGGTGGGGGGAGACTTTAACCTTACCCTACAGTCCCACCTAGACAATTCCTCGAGCAGCATACAGTATGGCCGAAGAGATAGAGCACGATTGCACGAATTTGTCAATCATTGGCACCTAATAGATCTGTGGCGACAAGTATATCCAAGAGAGCGTAGCTATACATACTACTCTACAGTCCACAAGTCATCCTCTCGGATTGATTACTGGCTAGGAGAAGCAGCGATAGCAGGGTTGATGGGGACACAGCAGATCTTACCTAGGACCTGGTCAGACCACTCCCCGGTTCTGCTGCAGTTGACATTACCTAGCACGCGAGGGCGACAGAAAAGCTGGCGTCTAGATGATGTTCTTTTGCAGGATCCAGCTAATTTAGCTAGCATTGAAAACAATATTAAAGAATATATCCAATTCAACGATAATGGGACAGTTTCACCAATAATAGTCTGGGAGGGATTTAAAGCAGTCATGCGGGGTCACCTCATAGCGCTGAAGGCACATATTAGGAAACAGTGAATGTCCAAGGAGGCGACTCTCCGGAAACAACTAGAACAGGAAGAAGCCAAGCTTCATTGTGGAGGGTCGGAACACGTGCAGACGTGCTTGGATGGTATTCGCCGGCTGCGGAATCAAATTTGTGATCTGGAGCTGGCGGATATCTCCGAGGGTCTTCAGAAGGCCCAACAGACCCACTACGAATTTGGCAATAAGGGCAACCGTCTTCTGGCTTACAGTCTTAAACAGCAAGCGAATCACAACATAATTGCGAGCCTAAGAGATGAGGGAGGGGGCACCCATACAGACTCTGATTATATAGAGCTAGCATTTAAAGACTTTTATGAGAAGTTATACACTAGAGGCGATGAGACAGATCACACAGAGATAACAGACTATCTAGAGGGGCTAGAACTCCCAAGGCTGGCGACTAGTGCTACTCAGATGCTAGCGCACCCCATTGAAATGGAAGAGGTTATTCACACTATTAAGGAGCTCCCAGCAGGAAAGGCGCCAGGCCCCGATGGCTTCACTAACAAATTCTATAAAATATTTGGGAAGCTCCTAGCCCCATTATTATTGCAAGTGTTTAATTCCTTGGAGGCCAGCTCGGGGCTCCCACCAACCTGGAATCTGGCCAATATTACGGTCATCCACAAACCAGGGAAGGACCCACAGCTCTGTGGATCTTATAGACCTATCTCACTGTTAGGGATAGACTATAAAATCTTCACAAAGATTCTGGCAACACGACTGCAAAAACATTTGCCCTTTCTGGTCCATGAAGATCAGGCAGGCTTTGTGCATGGGAGGCAAACATTCGATAACATACGTAGAGCCCTGCATTTGGTATACCATGCACAGGACACACAGTCTCCATTATGCATTCTGTCGCTAGACGCCGAAAAGGCGTTTGATAGAGTGAGCTGGTCCTTCCTGTTTGGAGTGCTAGATAAAATGGGATTCACCGGGCGCTTCCTTCACTGGCTCCATCTAATTTATAGAACTCCTCAGGCCTCCATTAGAATAAATGACAGACTGACAAAGCCCTTTAATTTATATAAAGGAACAAGGCAGGGATGTGCACTATCCCCCCTGCTTTTTGCCATTGTAATGGAGCCATTGGCGGTGAGGCTTCGGACACACCCAGAGGTTAAGGGGCCACGATTAGGTAGAATCGAAACGTGGATGCTTCTCTTTGCAGACGATGTCTTGTTAATGCTGAAAGACCCTGAGACCTCCTTTCCGAGAATACTAGAGATGTTAGATGCGTATGGGAAAGTCTCGGGTTTTAAGATTAATTTAGACAAATCTGAAGCGCTTGACATAAATATTCCTATTGAACAAAAATCCCATCTACAGCACGCAGCTCCGTTCCGATGGGCACCGCGATACATCCGATATCTGGGGGTTAATATTCCCAGAGACATTAAGGAGCTATTCCAGGTTAATTTCCCCGAGATAGCGAAGCGGTTGCTACAAGATTTGCAGAGGTGGGGAGGTCTCCAGCTATCCTGGGTTGGGAGGATAAGTGCAGTAAAAATGGTAATACTCCCAAGGATATTATATCTTTTTATGGCGTTACCGATTTCCATCCCAGACAGCTTCCTACGAGGCCTCCAGAGGGACATCTTCTCATTTATTTGGGAAAAAAAGACCACCGCGAGTTAGAAGAGAAGTTATGTACCAGCCAAGACAGCAGGGAGGGATGGGGGTCCCTTCTATCACCTTGTATTACCAGGCGGCACATCTTAGAACAATAGCGGCTTGGTTCACAGACACAGAGAAGTTAAGTATAAAGATGGAGCAGGGTTGGGTGGGTCCCTTCCCACTTAGGGCTATTCCATGGCTGGCTAAGCAGGAGTTGGATGAGCTCATCAAGGGATGTCCGCCACTGATGCAGTGGCCCTTACACACCTGGAGTAGGGTGCGAGAACAGTTTTTCCCAGGACGCAAGTTCTTTCGGCACATGTACCTTAGATTTGCTCCGCACTTTGCTCCAGGAAGGCATACCACAGCCTATTGTAGCTGGGAAGATATGGGTCTATGTACGCTAGGCCAAATGTGGGAGGAGAGTAAGATGATAACGTTTGAGGAGCTATGCAAGGAACATGGTCTATCCTCTTTGCAAGCTTTCCAATATTATCAAGTACAGGACTTTATAAAACGAAGGGCAAGGGATGAACTTGGTCTATCAGAAACTAAGATAGAAATGAGTATGATGAGAGGGGGAGGTAAGGGCAGTATATCAAGACTATATGAAGCGTTGCTTTTATACTCCAACCCAGTAGAACATTATTTAGCTATATGGAATGAAGCCCTGAGGGAAACATATACCTTTCAGCAATGGAAATTAACATTTAAATCTTTGCTTAAAGTCTCGATTTCCAGCTCTATGATCGAGAATGGACATAAGATATTATATTGCTGGTATTACACCCCACATCGCATTGCAAAGATGTTTAGAGGAAGTTCAGCTACATGCTGGCGACAGTGCGATGGTATAGGGGACATGTTCCACATCTGGTGGGCCTGCACACACGCCCAGACATACTGGACCATGCTTTTGAAATTTCTGTCTGAGGTCACTGGGATATCCTACCCAATGAAGATGGATTACTGTCTGCTACATTTTAAACCTAAAGGAGTTCCAAACCCAATAAATCAATTTGCTGGGCAGCTGTTTGTGGCAGGCAAGCTGGTATTAGCAGCGGCTTGGAAACAACCATCACTGCCGGGCCTTCGGAAAGTCCTGCAGAAATTAGACTATATTTGCCTTATGTCCAAACTTACAGCATTACGAAATGGTCATCTAGTGCAACATCAAAAGACTTGGAAGCTTTATGAACAATGGTTATCCTCCCGAGACAATACGGGACAGTAAATATAGGACATTAGTGAGTGGATAAAGCGGGAGGGGGGGAGGGGAAGGGTGGGAGGGGTTTGTGAAGCCAAATGAGTGGAACTAGAAATGGGGAATAGTTCAAGCAATGTGCCTAGCAATATGGTTGTATTAGAATTGTTCTATGTTTTGATATGTTTATATATGAAAATAATAAAATAAATGGAAAAAAAAAAAGAAATATTAGGAGAATAGAATGGGTCAGAGGAGGAAAACAAATCAAAATAGTGATTAAATGAATCAAAACAGGTGTGAGGGGTTGGTAATGATGTGCTGGTTGACATGATGACCAGAAATGTCACTTTCGCTTGCACCCCCCCCCCCCCCCCCCCCCAAATGTCTGGCTTACCCCGATGGTACTGCCTATTCCTGGGGGAATTCTGTGCAAAAAAAATGACAAATTCTGGGCAAAAATGTTGGCAAATCTGCATGCTATATATATATATATATATTTTTTTTTTTTTAGTTTTAAAATTCTTGAAATTCTTACTTTACTGGTAACTGTTTGTTTGTTTGTTTTTTGTGCAGAATTTCCCCAATTATAAGGGCTAGCCACTTCCCCAGCAATACCACTCTTCAGATTTCACTCTCTCCAGCTCTCTCTCACTCTGGCTTAGCTTGAACCCCTTACCTCTTCCCTTCCCTGGCAAGATTTAAATCCCAGCTTTCTCTGGCCCCTAGTTCATTCTTTCCACTTAGCCCCAATTCTTACCTTTCTCTCTCTCTCTCTCTCTCTCTCTCTCTCTCTCTCTTTGCTTTTTCTAGTTCTTTTCCCACTCTTCAGCTTTCTCTCTGTGCACAAGGTCTCTCCTCTCCCCAGCCTTCCCCACAGAACACAGTCACAACCTGTTCTGGACTTCCTGGGCACACACTATCCAGTTTACCAACTCCACAAAATGGCTCACAGCCCTGCTTTCGTTGAGCTCCCTCTTCCACTGAACATGCTATTCAGTTTGTTCAGGGAGCCCTCCTGCATGGTCCCATTCCTCCTCTCTCCCAGTAGCATACTGTTCCAACTTGCTCCAGACACCCCTCCCTTAACCCATACTCTCCCATCTTGCTCTGCTCCACACCCCACCCTATGACAACCTTCTCCAACTTCAACAGATACCGGCAGCTTCTTTGGATCTCTCCCCCATCCCCAACCTTAACAGGTCTTCCTCCCAAATTATGCAACATAAGGAAGAAGCAAGCAGCTGATCATCAGACTACTTCCTCCTTCTCTGCCAGCTTGTGCTCAACTACTTATTAGACTGTAGAGGACTCCGTACAGTTGTCTAGTTCAAATAGGCAGTTGATTCCATTCTGACAGAGGAGGAGGAAGTGGTCTGATGCACACCTGCTTACTTCTTCCTTATACCACATGATCTGAGAGGAAAAGGGTTGTGCAATGGATGGTTGGGAAGGTGTCTGTGAGTGTGTGCCATGAGGACAGGAAATCAGAAAACTAAGTTTTCTGCCTTCTGTTCCTGTGCGGAATTTTATGCAGGTGGAGAATTCTATGGAAATTCTACACTAGCCATTAGCGCAGCATTTATTCAGGTGTAACCACCCAAATATTCCTATCTAGAGATGCCACTGTCAAAAAGGCAGATGAAACTTAATGGAGAGAAATACAAATTGATGCATATAGGGAAGAATAAACTAACAGTGGATGAAAATATTTGTTTCTTCAACAAATATGAGTTAATCTAATAGAATTTACAACCGTAAATCAGAATATAACCTTGGAATATTTCTCTCATGTGGTACTGTTCTAAAAGTTCTAAAAGCCAATGGCAAATTAGGCTATGAAATTGACTTTGTGCTTTTGAAAGAAAAGGCCAAAACATATGTCAAATAGAAATAACAGTCTGTGGCATGATCTTTGTGCTCACTCCATATCACTGGGAAAGCAAATGGCCTGGATGGCCATTAACATTTGATCCAAGCTCTCACTGGACAACATGAAATCTTCCACCAACCCCCCCTCCCATAATGAGAATGGGTGTTTCTTATAGATTTTTGGATGCTGATTATAGAAATGGTATCAACCTTTTCTATAACGGGACTGCAGCAGTACCGCAAGTTGATTGCTGTGGCCATTTTGGATCCTGCCACAGTCCCGGGTGCCAACAAAGAGGATCAGTTGCCACCCGGCTACCATTGCACTTCAAGGGAACCCCCTGCTAGGTCTCGGGGAAGGATTGGGGGGGGGATGGTCCGGCTGTTGGGGGACAGGTCTGCTTATCAATTTGTGTGGGGGGGGGGGGTTAGGGTGGGAGCATTGTGAATGTCAGGAGGGGATTGCAGTTTGTGGAAAAACGTGTTGAGGTGTCAGGAAGGGGATCAGGGTTTGTGGACAGTGTGTTGGGTTGTGAAGAGGGGGTCAGAATTTGTAGATAGTGTGTTGAGGTGTCAGGAGGGGATCAGGCCTGTTCTGCAGGGGATGAAGCTACAAAAGGCAGTAAGAGGTAGGGAAAGACAGCATCATTGTGGCAATGGCATATGAGGTCTTTTTCCTGGGCCAACACCACATTATAACGTAGTGCCTCATAGCACGGGTGATTCCACGCTATTTGGCACTGCATATGTATTTACTGGGATTTATTAACTGCCTTTTTGAAGAGATTTACCCAAGTCGGTGTATAAGTTACATTGTGCCTCTATTGTAAGCTTCTGTCCTGTGTGGTAGGTAAGTGCAAGGCACGCCACCCAATAGGTGCAAAAAATGCCACACTTTAGCAAAAATGGCCCCTAACAAAAGATGGAAAATTCCTTACATGCTACTAAATTTTCCTTTTTGTAATTTAATTTCTGATAAAGAAATGTTAAAGCAATATTTTCTTGATATTTTCACTCCATTTTAGGTTGAACATAGAAATAGGAACTGAGACATCTAGGTCATGACACGTCAACTTCCACTAGTATATTAGAAAAGAATCTGCCGTCTTAGAGTCTTTCTAGAATACGTTCAGGTATGGACGTGTATGTGCCGTGTATGTACGTTCTGCAAATGCCAATCTCTAAAATACCAATGGGGTCATCTAGTGCAACACAAACATGTATGTGTGCTGTGTTGAAACCTGCATGTCTATATGCAATCAATTAAGAACAGAATCTGTAATCATTCAGCAGAATCAACCAGGGAGTGGAAAAACAGAGATTAATGGGGAAACCTCCCCTTATCTCTCCTGTAAAGCACTGCCTCAAACAAGAACTTTGAAAGAAAAAAACAAAAACCAAAAGAAACACCCTTAGGCATCCCTGGGGTAGCTATAAATAAATCCTGACAGTCATACATCATTTCTGTAGCGCTACTTGATGTACATAGTGCTGTACATAAAACACATATAAGACAGTTCCTGCTCAGAGATTACAGTCTGCTCAACAGATCTTACAATTTGTTCAAGACAAACGGGACAAATGGGAGGGGGAGTTGAGAATTCCATAAATAGGTTCTAAAAATTTACATGAGCAAATGTTTAGGATAATGCAACCATGTGCACATATACGTGCATAAATGCCAAAATTCAACTACATTCTACTCTACAAATAACAGCTTAATTTACACAGTATATATTTGAAAGGGGGAGCATACCTATGGAAGAGCACAGAAAGGCTCCTACTTACATGCACAACTTACAGAATACCACAAGTTATGCATGTTTCTCAACCACTGAGGCCCTAATACTTAAACCACTTCTACAACTGGTGTTAAGTGTCTGTGCCTTCTAGGTACCCAAGTTCCTTTATAGAATAACTTTCTAACAGACACCCTGTTATAGAACTTTGCCCTATAGGTGTCACCACTGTGAAATGACTAGCACTCATTCCCCCAAGAGTTATCAATGCTTCCACCACAGTACATATCAACCACCGAACAGCAGAGAAGTAAAAGATTTGACCTGGGAAACAAGCCTGTGCCCTTCACAAGGTAATGCTAAATAGTAGTAGTAGTAGTAGTAATGAATAGCTCTATCACTAAACTACTGGTCCAAACTAGAAGTTGGCTTTCTCAAGAGAAGAGTAAATTTAGAAAAGAGTAAATTTAGCGACTCTTCCTTTACTGTTCTGTTTGAGCCATTTCAGCAGTGAATTAGAACCTATTAAAATTACAATAATGGTGTCAAAATGTGTTCATGGTTAGTCTGGTCATTTTAAGATAAACAAGAAATCAGTAAAGTATATTCTAGTTTAAAAGAGAAAACCAGAACACCCTCACAGTAACATTTTAGCATGTGCAAAATTACCTCATTTGTAAACAATACACCAAGAGAAACAACATTCAACATTAAAGCTTACATCAAATTAAAGTGGCCTAGGACTATTAGATTAATGGAAAGAAGAAGCTAAAGAATCCTGATCAGAACTAGCCAAAAGACCTAGTGGTGAAACTCAATATACTGATGTTCTTACATTGGCCTGGAAAATCCATCTGAGCTGAAGTTAATAAGGTTGAAAGAGAACTATCCAAAGACTCAGCATGTTGCCTTAGAGTTTGAGCCAGGTCGAAGTTCCTTCAGTTTTCCAGCTACAGTATGGTTTGATCATCTAAGATAATGTATATTACTGTCCTTGTAATGAAATATAGATGTCTCCAGTGTAGGAAGCAGTGGACACAATACCTCCATCTATACAGAGAGATGAGAAAGATAAATCTGCTACACACCAGGAATCAGTCAACAAGGCTCAACAATGCAAGAACTAAAATGTATTTTGCCTGAGGTAACAAAAACAAAAATCAAAATATGTCAATGCCAAAGAAGATAACAATCAAGTAGCTTAATCTATAAAAAGCAACTGAAAATATTTGCTTTTTCAGTCTGTTTCATAGGTAACGTATTTATTAATGTTTAGCTATGTGAGTTCAAATATTTCTTTTTTCCTCACCAAAGTTGACAATACAATAAGAATATAAACAAATACAAAAATAAGACTATGGAAAATACCAATTCCTTAATTATAAGGTAGCTACATAAGCATCCAACACATTCCTCTTTGCTGTTTTGACAAAATCCTCCATCTGAAACTGCATCTTCAAATTTACAATACAGACACCGAATGCAACCAATGGTTTTCAGTCAGCAAGGTACGAGACGTTCAATTATTAAGCATTATTAATTATTCAAATCTGCTATTATTAGGAAACCCCCCAAAAAAGAATCTCTTCAAGTGTAGACAAGGAAGCACTGGGACCCAAATTATTCTATTCTGGAAGTCAAATGTTCTGCAATTTCAAAACTGGGACATCTTTTGCCAGAGACTCAGCTGTGGACAATAATAGAGGTGTGTGTGATAACATTCCTACATCCAGCTTACAGCTCCAGCATCTATTACCAAAGTTTCTATCTTTTTAAAATTTATATAGGGTGTCCAGTAAGATTTATGGAACAAAACATAGGAGGTCTGTCAGAGGGAGGCTGAAGAGGAGGTGTACTATACTTTACGCCAGATCTTGGACCATGTCTGAGAATGTAAAGATTGACCCAGCTCCTCCTCCCCAATACCAATATTATGCTGAGCTCCACCCAGTCACAGGAACTTATAAAAATTAGATCACTCTGTGGGGAGACTACCGTTGTAATATTACAAGCTCCAGAATCCATTCTTCTTCCAAGTCAGAGTCATTTACAGTATTCGTTAGCTGGTAATCGATATAGATGCTAGAGCTCTGCATACAAATTACACTTGGTTCTTTCTAAGAGTTGGCCTATGGTCCATATGTTGTCATTTCCATTGTTTCCAGTTCACAGGTTTCCCGGTGATTTTTTAAAAACCACAAAAGGGTTTTCAATAAATCAAGGTCATCAGGATCAATCTTACTGGCAAGTTCTCAAGAGGATGTCATGATTGCAAGCAGTTTACATCAGCCTTTATAGTACTGTGGCATTTTTTTCCTCTTTATAGAATGCTAGGTATTCTATAAAGAGGAAACAGTGCCACCATTTGCCATTGAAGACACCACCAGTTTTGGTTGTCCCATTTCCTTGAGCATGGTTACTCATTTATGCCCTTGCATACCAAAAAAGCTGTATGGTAGAGAAAAATCTGAAAAACAACTCCTCCTTTGAGTAGTGTTTCAAGCAGTGGAGTTGCTCTTTCGTATACTGATTTCTTGAAAATCAGTCTTGTTGTCATGTTTTGGACAGTTTGCAGCGATTTTAGTGTGTTTTCCTTGCACCCTATGTATGCTGCATTTTAGTAGTCTAGTTGCAATAGTACCGTTGATTGGATCAGTATCCGGAAAGATTATCTAGGGAAATAGTCTCTTATTCTTCTCAGTTTCCAAAGTATTCTGAAGCATTTTGATGTTACGGCTGATATTTGGTTGTCCAGTGTTAGATGTCTGTCGAGAATGATTCCTAGTATTTTAAGTTGTGTTTTGATGTGGTATGTTGGTTGGTTGATTGTGAAATTTTGGTAGGATGTGGGAGTTGTGTGGGCTGGATAGTACTAGGAATTTGGTTTTGTCTATGTTCAGTTTGAGTTTGAATGTTGTTGCTCATTCTTCCATGAGGTCCAATCCTTTGTGATACTGTTTTGGTAAGGTATGAAGATGGTGACGTTCTCTGCACACATAAATGGGTTGAAATCCATTAATTCCAGTTTTTTCCCAAGTAGCGCCATCATTACATTGAACAGTATTGGTGATGTTGGTGATCCCTGTGGTATCCCAAACTCAGAGATCCATGACGCTGATGTTTGGTTCAACATCTTTTCAATGTAGGATCTAGTCTTTAGGAAGCCATTGAACCATGTTGCAACCAGACCGCTGATTCCTATGTTGTTGAGCAGTGTCATTAGTGTGATGTGGTCTACTAGGTCGAACGCATTTGACATGTCAAATTGCAGTAGTAATACATTTTGTCCTTGGCATATTATGCTTCTGAATTTAGTTATCAGGGTGGTTATGACCGTCTCAGTGCTGTATTGTGGTCTGAAACCTGACCGGGATTTATGAAGAATTGAGAATTTTGTCAAGTATTCCATTAGTTGCTGTGTTACTAGACCTTCTATCATTTTGGTCAGTAGTGGTATTGAGGCTACTGGTCTATAATTTGTGATATCACGTATCTTGCTGGTAGTGTTTTTGGGGACAGGTGTGAGTACTATGTCACCTGTTGGAAATTGACCTCTTTCAAACATGAATGTGATGTGTTTGGTGAAATATTCGATGAACCAGTCTGGTGGGGTTTTCATCATGTAGTTGAGGCATTTGTCAAGTAGGCAGTACGCATATGCGCATTTTGTCAATAGTGTCTTTGTCTAGTTGGGGTGGCTTGACCGTAATCCATATTTTGTCTGCTGCGGTGTGGTTGTTGTGTGTTTCACAGTCCTGTAGGTAGTCTGTGATGTTTATTTGTTGTTGAAGTATTGTGCAAGCTCATCTGAGGTTGGTGGTGTTTCAGTTGTTGCCAATAAGGTTTTCAGTAATTTGTTCATGAGTTCAAATATTTTTTTCGTATAGGTCTGGTTGAGGTTCGTATATTTACTGTAGTGTTCTGCTTTCACTTTCTTTATGCTGTTTGTGTATGTTCTTAATGCTTTTCTGCATGTTATTGCCCAGACTGATATGAAATGGATAGTTCACCACATCTGAAGAATAAGTATATTGGTTCAAAGGTAAAGTTTCAATTTTCATTATCTTAACTGTATAACATGATACAGCGCTGAAATTGTCAATAAAGTTGCAAAATCTTTGGAATGAATTGCAGCTCCATTAAGGTGACATCAGCATACGCTGCTGCTAAATTCTGTTCCCTAATATCTGATGACATGCAGGTCTGGGGTACTTCTAATCTGAATTATCAAAGATTTCATAGCCAGATGTCCCTATACAGCCTGAAAGGAATGATTTAAAAAAAAAAAAACCTTGAGCACTGGCCATAGGATTAGCATATAGAATTTTTAGTTTCCAAATGAACCACTCTCCAAAACTCAACTAGTCAAGGACCCAGAATAAACTACACCATTCTGTTTTGCCAAAAGCCTTCAGCATCCAAGAACAAGGTGACTTCTCGAGTTTCATGGTACTATGTTATCTGCAGCAAGTCACCAAATAACTACATACATATTATAGGAACCCAGTTTGTTATAGGCCTACAAGGTAAGGATTAACTTTTGACAATCGCTGTGCTAAGATTTTTGACTAGATTTTATAAACAGTTGTATTAAAGAGATTGGCTGAGGTCACATGACCACCATGGCCGGGAGCAGCAGCAGGGTGATATGGAAGGGCACAATCGAAAGGGGCGCCCAAGTTTTCCTGAGGACGTCCTCGCAGGACGTCCCGGCGAAGGGGCGGGGAAACCCGTATTATCAAAACAAGATGGGTGCCCATCTTTCGTTTCAAAAATATGGTCGGGGACGCCCAAATCGCAAAATTTAGGTCGACCTTAGAGAGGGTCGTCCCCAATTTTCAGCAATAATGGAAACCGAGGATACCCATCTCAGAAACGACCAAATCCAAGCCCTTTGGTTGTGGGAGGAGCCAGCATTCGTAATGCACTGGTCCCCTTCGCATGCCAAGACACCAACCGGGCACCCTAGGGGCACTGCAGTTCACAAATTGCTCCCAGGTGCATAGCTCCCTTACTTTGTGTGCTGAGCCTCCCAACCCCCCCCCCAAAACCCACTCCCCACAACTGTACACCACTACCATAGCCCTTATGGGTGAAGGAGGCCACCTACATGCGGATACAGTGGGTTTGTGGCCGGTTTGGAAGGGCTCACATTTACCACCACAAATGTAACAGGTAGGGAGGGGGATAGTGACCACTGGGGGAGTAAGGGGAGGTCATCCCCGATTCCCTCCGGTGGTCATCTAGTCATTTAGGGCACATTTTTGTGGCTTGGTCATAACAAAAAAAGGACCAGGAAAAGTCATCCAAGTGTTCATCAGGGACGCCCTTCTTTTTTCCATTATAGGTCGAGGACGCCCATGTGTTAGGCATGCCCCAGTTCCGCCTTCACTACGCCTCCTATATGCCCCCGTGAACTTTGGTCGTCCCTGCGACGGAAAGCAGTTGAGGACGCCCAAAATCAGCTTTCGATTATGCCGATTTGGGCGACCCTGTGAGAAGAACGCCCATCTTGCGATTTGTGTCGAAAGATGGGCGCTCTTTTCTTTCGAAAATAAGCCTGATAGCTCCCGCAACTTTCTCAATAACCTACGTATAATCGATTCACTGCCTGCAAAATCCTTCCAGACCAATTCCAGGGAAATAAATAAACATCGACTCATAACTGGGGGTGACAAAGCAGCGACTGGAGTGGATTATGGCTTCAAAACCGCCAAGTAAAGAGTGGGACAAGCAGAAGCTCAAAGAACCTAAGATGGCGGAAGCACGCGAGCATTTGAGCCACCCAGTAAGCAACATGTGGATGACCGAGTTAGTAGCAGACGTGAATGCGGCAATGGAGGCTGCGTTAGACTCTAAATTGCTCGACTTCCTTTAAGTTTCATAAACGCTAAGATTGAATTGCTATGAAATGAGAAATTAATCCAATAATTGCTTTGCTGTAAAACTGGGCATTGTTGTGTGAACAAAAATTAGAGTGGAAATAGAAATTTGAAAGTTAAAAATTTTTTTTTGTTAATTTAGAAGGATATATTAAAGTAATAAAGTTATTAATAAAGAAATTATATGCAATATTTACACCACTAGGTATTTTTTAGACCAATGATGAAGGATACAACCCCAGGAGAAGACGCCGAAATTGCAGTAAGCATTTGGGTGTTTTGAGGTCTTTTTCCTCATGTTTTAATTTTAAAGTGGCCATATATATTTGGATATTATCACTGGACTCTTCACTAATTGATAGTTCAACATTTTAAGGTCATGCCGTCTCCTGTCCTCAATCTAACCTCCTCGCCCTAACCACGTCATGCTGATGGCTCTGCAGCATCCTCCTGCCCTTGCAGAAACAGTAAATCTGTCTTATAGAGCAGGACACTGGATATAATAGGCATTACTGAGACCTGGTGGCAGGAGGATAACCAGTGGGACACTGTCATACCGGGGTACAAAGTATATCGTAATGATAGGGTGGACCGGACTGGTGGAGGGGTAGCATTGTATATTAACGAGAGCCTTGACTCAGATAGATTACAAATTCAGCAGGACACAAATCACACCTTTGAATCACTGTGGGTTGAAATTCCATGTATAAAAGGGAAAAAAATGGTGATAGGAGTGTACTACCGTCCGCCTCGCCAGGATGAGCAGGTAGACACAGAAATGATAAAAGAAATCAGAGACGCAAACAAAATGGGCAATGTGATAATAATGGGTGACTTCAATTATCCAAATATAGACTGGGTAAATGTAACATCGGGACACGCTACAGAGATACAATTCCTTGATGAAATCAAGGACAGCTTTATGGAGCAACTGGTGCAGGAGCCGACGAGAGAAGGAAAAATTCTAGACTTGGTCCTTAGTGGAGCGCATGATCTGGTGAGGGACGTTATGGTACTGGGGCCGCTTGATAACAGTGACCATAATATGATCAGTTTTGACATCGACCTTGAAGTAACTGTACACAGAAAGTCAAATACGTTAGCGTTTAACTTTAAAAAAGGAGACTATGATAAAATGAGAAGAACGGTAAAAAAAAAAACTTAGGGGGGCAACTGAGAGAGTTAAAACTGTACAACAGGCGTGGATGCTGTTCAAAAATACCATCCTGGAGGCCCAGGCCATACATATTCCGCAAATTAGAAAAGAAAGACGGAAGTCCAAAAGACACCCGGCCTGGTTGAAAAGTGAGGTGAAGGAAGCTATTAGGGCTAAAAGAAACGCCTTCAGAAAATGGAAGAAGGAACCGTCTGAAAATAACAAGAAACAGCATAAGGTGTGTCAAAGCAAATGCAAGGCGCAGATTAAGAAGGCCAAGAGGGAGTATGAAAAAAAGATAGGATTAGAGGCAAAAAAACATAGTAAAAAATTTTTTCGGTATATTAAAAGCAGGAAGCCGGCAAAAGAATCGGTTGGGCCGCTGGATGACCGAGGGGTAAAAGGGGCGATCAAGGAAGACAAAGACGTAGCGGAGAGACTGAATGAATTCTTTGCTTCGGTCTTCACCGAGGAAGATTTGGGTGGGATACCAGTGTCGGAAATGGTATTTCAAGCGGACGAGTCGGAGAAACTTACTGACTTCACGGTAAACCTGGAGGACGTAATGGGGCAGTTCGGCAAACTGAAGAGTAGCAAATCTCCTGGACCGGATGGTATTCATCCTAGAGTACTGATAGAACTGAAAAACGAGCTTGCGGAGCTACTGCTAGTGATATGCAACTTATCCTTAAAATCGAGCGTGGTACCGGAAGATTGGAGGGTGGCCAATGTAACGCCCATTTTTAAAAAAGGCTCCAGGGGAGATCCGGGAAATTATAGACCGGTGAGTCTGACGTCGGTGCCTGGGAAAATGGTAGAAGCTATTATTAAAAACAAAATTACAGAGCACATCCGAGGACATGGATTACTGAGACCAAGTCAGCATGGCTTTTGTGTGGGGAAATCTTGCCTGACCAATTTACTTCAATTCTTTGAAGGAGTGAACAAACATGTGGACAAAGGGGAGTCAGTTGATATTGTGTATCTGGATTTTCAAAAGGCGTTTGACAAGGTACCTCATGAAAGGCTACAGAGGAAATTGGAGGGTCATGGGATAGGAGGAAATGTCCTATTGTGGATTAAAAACTGGTTGAAGGATAGGAAACAGAGAGTGGGGTTAAATGGGCAGTATTCACAATGGAGAAGGGTAGTTAGTGGGGTTCCTCAGGGGTCAGTGCTAGGACCGCTGCTTTTTAATATATTTATAAATGATTTAGAGATGGGAGTAACTAGCAAGGTAATTAAATTTGCTGATGACACAAAGTTATTCAAAGTCGTTAAATCGCGACAGGATTGTGAAAAATTACAAGAGGACCTTACGAGACTGGGAGACTGGGCGGCTAAATGGCAGATGATGTTTAATGTGAGCAAGTGCAAGGTGATGCATGTGGGAAAAAAGAACCCGAATTATAGCTACGTCATGCAAGGTTCCACGTTAGGAGTTACGGACCAAGAAAGGGATCTGGGTGTCGTCGTCGATAACACACTGAAACCTTCTGCTCAGTGTGCTGCTGCGGCTAAGAAAGCAAATAGAATGTTGGGTATTATTAGGAAAGGTATGGAAAACAGGTGTGAGGATGTTATAATGCCGTTGTATCGCTCCATGGTGCGACCGCACCTTGAGTATTGTGTTCAATTCTGGTCGCCGCATCTCAAGAAAGATATAGTAGAATTGGAAAAGGTGCAGCGAAGGGCGACTAAAATGATAGCGGGGATGGGACGACTTCCCTATGAAGAAAGACTAAGGAGGCTAGGGCTATACAGCTTGGAGAAGAGACGGCTGAGGGGAGACATGATAGAGGTATATAAAATAATGAGTGGAGTGGAACAGGTGGATGTGAAGCGTCTGTTCACGCTTTCCAAAAATACTAGGACTAGGGGGCATGCGATGAAACTACAGTGTAGTAAATTTAAAACAAATCGGAGAAAATTTTTCTTCACCCAACATGTAATTAAACTCTGGAATTCGTTGCCGGAGAAAGTGGTGAAGGCGGTTAGCTTAGCAGAGTTTAAAAAGGGGTTGGACGGTTTCCTAAAGGACAAGTCCATAAACCGCTACTAAACGGACTTGGAAAAATCCAAAATTCCAGGAATAACATGTATAGAATGTTTGTACGTTTGGGAAGCTTGCCAGGTGCCCTTGGCCTGGATTGGCCGCTGTCGTGGACAGGATGCTGGGCTCGATGGACCCTTGGTCTTTTCCCAGTATGGCATTACTTATGTACTTATGTACTTATGAGCCATCAGCATGACGTGATTGGGGTTGGGTGATCTTGCACTGCTTTATAAGGACGCCGTTGCTGCAGGCCCTTCAGTCCACACCATGAGACCACTACAGCTGTGGAAGAGAGCAGGTCAGGAGGGAGTGTCTTAAGCTCTGCTAAAAACTGGCAGGTGGCTGTTTTCTTTGTTTTGTCGGTTCCTGCTGGATGGACCTGGGAAGAAAGTGAGTGGGTCCAGGCCCACCCGTGGCTTTGCCCCTGAGGTCCTAATCAAATGCAAGTCTGTGCAGCACCACAGCTTAAAAGGAACACTGGACAGGGGAAGCAGACCAGATAAAGGGTTGCATCAGACTGAAAACAGACTGCAGGCCTTTATGTTCAGGATCCCTGCTCTAATGGATGATGGTTGCTAGTTAGTAGAGCAAGAGTGGAGGAGTGGCCTAGTGGTTAGGGTGGTGGACTTTGGTCCTGGGGAACTGAGGAACTGAGTTTGATTCCCACTTCAGGCACAGGCAGCTCCTTGTGACTCTGGGCAAGTCACTTAACCCTCCATTGCCCCAGGTACAAATAAGTACCTGTATACAATATGTAAGCCGCATTGAGCCTGCCATGAGTGGGAAAGCGCGGGGTATAAATGTAACAAAAAAAAAAATTATACCTAAAGCACTCAAATGAGATTATTCTCCTGCACAGTCTGTACTGCACATCTCTCACAGTTATATAATAGCTTACATGAAAAAAAAAACTGACTTCCGATGGAAGACAGAAGAGTATGCACGACTGATTAAACTACTGACCACAGAAAATACCAGTTAGTAATAAGTAACTTTACTGTCATCTTGTTGTCCACTGAAAATCATGCACATGAGGACTCTCAAGCTAAACACCACATCCATACTTTCCTTAAAACAAAGGGCTTTGGTGCGATAAATTGGCCCAAATGTTTGATTAGTATTAGATTTCTTACTACTGTGATCAAACTTTGTATATTTTGAGAGTCAGTATTTTCTAAAAGGATGGAAAGTCTGAACTGAATTCTATCTAGCCGTTCTTCAATTTTCTTCTTTGGAGGTAAAGCTATAGATACTGCAATGGCACTTGCATTATGTACTTTTACACAGCCTTCTAGACAGGCCTGCTTTGATAAAGCAAAGAGTCCTGTGCATTCCTGCTACCAGCATGTCTTGTGAGAGGACATTTTCTATTGTAGAAAGGACTATGGAAGACAGGAGAGCTAGACTAAATCCTGAGATTGTTGATCGTTTATTATTCATCCACAAATTAAAAAAAATTATAACAGTGCTTCATAGGGTATATTTCTCACCCAGTAGGACATACAGAGCAGGTTGTATTTTGATCCCCCTGGATATTTGAACAAGGTGGATTAGGGTTCCTTGGGGTAGTAGCAGTCAGATATTGTTGGGGTTGGAAGGGTAGAGGGTGGAGGGGAGGCTCGAAGATACATCGACACAGGTATACAATCAATAAATGAGAAATGTCAGATAGGAATAATAGGCAAGGGAAGTCCTTGTCCTATAGCACTTATAACTTAAGTGAGGAAAAAAAGGGAGATATGCAAGAGAGGCGAGGATGGAAAAGTTGAAGTAATAGCAGTAATAATACTGGAGACAGTAGGTTTTTAAGGATACTGACGGAAGAGCTTTCTGATAACCTTTCCTCTATTCGATCCCCTGTGTGCCTGAACCTTATTCGACCATAACATCACCATGCATTTGTTTCTCTAACAGACTTGGCGAATGCCTTTACGGTACTATCCAGCTTATTTCCGAAACAGAAAGACGCCCATATTTCGACCCAAATCGGGAGATGGGCGCCTTTCTTCCGTGGGTGCCCAAATCGGTATAATCGAAATCCGATTTTGGGTGCCTCCAACTGCAGTCTGTCGTGGGAACGAACAAAGTTGATGGGGGCGTGTCGGAGGCATGGTGAAGGCGGAACTGGGGCATGTTTATCGGCCGAGGAGAGATGGGCGCGCTCAGACGATAATGGAAAAAAGAAGGGCGCCAGAAGCGAGAATTTGGGTCACTTTTTTGGACCCTTTTTTTTCCACGAACAAGTCCCCAAAAAGTGCCCCAACGGCCCAGATGACCACCGAAGGGAATCGGGGATGACCTCCCCTGACTCCCCCAGTGGTCACTAACCCCCTCCCACAAAAAAAAAAGAACTTTAAAAACTTTTTTTTTTCCAGCCTGTATGCCAGCCTCAAATGTCATACCCAGCTCCATCACAGCAGTATGCAGGTCCCTGGAGCAGTTGTTAGTGGGTGAGTGGACTTCAGGCAGGTGGACCCAGGCCCATCCCCCCCTACCTGTTACACTTGGGTTGGTAAATGGGAGCCCTCCAAACCACCCCCAAAACCCACTGTACCCACAGCTAGGTGCCCCCCTTCAGCCATAAGTGCTATGGTTATGGTGTAGAGTTCTGGGGAATGGGTTTTGGGGGGGGATTTGGGGGGCTCAGCATCCAAGGTAAGGGAGCTATGGACTTGGAAGGTATTTTAATTTTTTTTTAATTGTTACAAGTGCCCCCTAGGGTGCCCGGTTGGTGTCCTGGCATGTGAGGGGGACCAGTGCACTATGAATCCTGGCCCCTCCCATGACCAAATGCCTTGAATTTGTTCGTTTTTGAGCTGGGCGCCTTCGGTTTCCATTATCGCTGAAAACCGATACCGCCCAGCTCCAACCGTATTATCGAAACAAAAGATGGACGCCCATCTTTTTCGAAAATACGGTCTGTCCCGCCCCTTCGCGTATCCGTCCTTGGAGATAGGCACCCATGGAGACGGGCGTTCGCGTTCGATTATGCCCCTCCACGTAAGCCACATTCAGCCTGCAAATAGGTGGGAAAATGTGGGATACAAATCTAACAAATAAATAAATAAATTATTTATTTCTATTTGTGATCTATAAAGAACAGTTGTACAGAATATTGTTCCTTTTTATATGTTTATGAAAAGATTGAAATATAAAATCATAAAGTGTTCGAGGCAATATCAATCTTTTAGAAGTTTTTTACAAAGATAGGCACATCCAATCAGGTAACTACCAATATTTAAAAAAAAGATCTCAAAAATCTCAATACCAATACCAATCTCCCACCAATCCAAAATAAAAGCCTGAGGACCTGCGAAGGTAGGCTAATTTATCCCTTAGCTTGTAAGATTCCAACCCATGAGGAATGTCTAGAGCTAGGCCTGAGCTAGGTTAATTAGGAAGACAATGTATAGTGAACATTTAGACTATGAAGCCTGTCTGGGACAGGTCTAAAGGAAAGAATATATGAACACAAGTGACTTGCTGTTCTTTCTTTACTCAGTCTGTGGACAGGCTGCTTCACTTGCTTGTACACACAAAGTATTTTGTATTACTTGCAACACTTGTGGTAGCTGTACTTGTGAGGCTCCAAGCCTGGCAGCTAGGACATGCTACCACAGGATTATATACGCTTAGCGGCATCCGTGCGTTGGCAAGTTGTGGAGTGTACATCTTCAGGCAGGACGCTGTTCAAGCACACCCTGCCATTACACAGTCAAGGCACAGCTGTCAGTCCTCACCTGGGAAGCAGACTGAGTGAGCAGGCACATGAAGCAGCAGAGGCTTCAATAATGAGGATGAACACTGGGTAGGGCTGGGGAGGCAGTGTGCTGGCTTAGGGATAGGAAGGTGAGGGTTAGTCAAAGGCAGAGAAGAACAGCAGGCATCCTCTGGTGAACTGACCAGGTGCTGATTAGTCTTCACACAATTAGGCATGTGTCATACTGCATCATTAAAAATATATCATATAATTAGGAAATATGCATTTGGTTCGGAAATCTTTATGTGCATAGAGAACACATAATAATATGACTCTATAGGAAGAAAGCCTCCGACGTGAGTAAAGTTGATTTACATGATTTAATCAAATTTAAAACCCACTAATTTCTGAAACAAAGAATGTTTATAAATCAGCCCCAAAAAATCTGAAAATGATTTTAAAAATGAACATATCTAAAAATAATAAGTTCAGACTTCCTATTTTCAACTTACAGAATTGTTGACAAATCTCCTAACACTCAGATACCCATCACATTAATTGCTGTAAAACATAAAAGTCCTAGGAAAATTGCAAAAGAAATGTCAATCTGGTCAGAACAAAGGTCCATCAAGGCCAGCCTCATATTGCCAACAGTGGTCAAGCCAGATCACAAGTACCTGGCTGGATCCCAACTAGGTTTATTGCTTGCAAGCAGTGGCTTTCTCAAATCTACCTGGCCAGTAATGGTTTAGTCACTTTTCACTCAGAACTTACAAACCAGGCTATGTTAACTGTCTTCATCACATAATTCAGAAATAAATTTCACAAATTGATTGCACATTGGATGAAAAAATGCTTTCTCCAATTAGTTTCAGATGTATTACCCATTAAGTTATGGAGTGTCCTATTTGAAGAGGTAACTGTTCCTTTTTGAAAGAGCAAACAACCAGTTTCCGTTTACGTTTCACACCATTCATGGTTTCACATCTCCTTACAACCATATGAATAGCCCTAACTTTTTAAGCCTTTCCTGATAAATTTCTTCACATTGTGTATATTAAAACAAAAACCCAAAACACAACTTAGCTTTAGCAGCAGGAGCAATCCCTCTTGCTAAAGCTAAGTTGTGCTTTATTTTTTTATATACACAATATGAAGAAATTTGTTGGAATTAATAAACACAATGATATATAACATACATCGGGATAAAGATTAAAACTATCATTATATATGAGAGAACATGAGATCCAAAATTAATATATTTTTCTAAAACAGAGGTTTTTCAGACCAATGATCGAGACTGTGAGCTGTGGAAGAAAAAGTGCTGTATCCCTATTAAGGGACAATCACAGCCAACTGATGTCTTTTTCCTCCATTTTTGCTCCTCACTCAAATGTGTGTTTGATTCATAGGTTTTCTGTAACAATAAGGAATGGGTCATTTGTTCCACTATTGTAGTTTTGATAATTGTTTTTCAACAATATGGGCTATTGATTACCTGAGTTTAAGTCAGTATATCACTGGTGGTGGTATATTGATGATATTTTCTTATTGTGGACAGATTCTGAGAAGGCCCTGGATGGGTCTGTACAGAAATAGTGTTCTTGTCACTGTACAATTCGGTTTGAGAGTGTGAGTCATAATGAAGAGATTAAACTTCTGGATGTTAAAATTAAATACACTAAAGACACTTTTTTTTCACTACAGTCTTCTCCAAACTACTACTACTACTACTATTTAGCATTTCTATAGCGCTACAAGGCATACGCAGCGCTGCACAAACATAGAAGAAAGACAGTCCCTGCTCAAAGAGCTTACAATCTAATAGACAAAAAATAAATAAAGTAAGCAAATCAAATCAATTAATGTGAACGGGAAGGAAGAGAGGAGGGTAGGTGGAGGCGAGTGGTTACAAGTGGTTACGAGTCAAAAGCAATGTTAAAGAGGTGGGCTTTCAGTCTAGATTTAAAGGTGGCCAAGGATGGGGCAAGAAGTAGGGGCTCAGGAAGTTTATTCCAGGCGTAGGGTGCAGCGAGACAGAAGGCGCGAAGTCTGGAGTTGGCAGTAGTGGAGAAGGGAACAGATAAGAAGGATTTATCCATGGAGCGGAGTGCACGGGAAGGGGTGTAGGGAAGGACGAGTGTGGAGAGATACTGGGGAGCAGCAGAGTGAGTACAAACCTACAGGCCATAATACGTTGCTGGATTTCAACAGTATGCACCCAGTGCACTTGAAGAGAAATTAACCATTCTCACAATTTCTGAATCATAGAATATGCCATACTACTACTAAATATAAAATTCAATCTGTTGATTTACAAGAGAAATTTATACGCAGGGGCTAACCTAAGGACACTGTAAAATGGGCACACAAAAGAGCTCTTTATAACAATCGGAATTTGTTGTTACGTTCTTCCACTAAGTCATCACAAGATCTGATGATGCTGTATATCCTTCGATATATACACATCTTGCTCCCAAATTAGCAAGAGTGATCAAGAAATACTGGAATGTGCTCTCGGTTCATGACCAATTCAACCAGATGCAATGGTTGGCCCCTGTGAAAGTAGTACAGGACCACAAAAGATGTGGCAACAGTGCAATCTGTACTATCACCCAGGAGGGGGAGAGGTTCTGTTGGAATAAGGGGCAACAGTTTATTGAGTGGAGTGGCCTAGTGGTTAGGGTGGTGGACTTTGGTCCTGGGGAACTGAGTTCAATTCCCACTTCAGACACAGGCAGCTCCCTTGTGACTCTGGGCAAGTCACTTAACCCTCCATTGCCCCATATAAGCCGCATTGAGCCTGCCATGAGTGGGAAAGCGCGGGGTACAAATGTAACAAAAAAAAATATGCTGTTCTTCTACCTGTACGTCCAGTTGTATTATCTATATGATTCAATATCCATTTGGCCTTTTATACATAGATCAGACTTCACGGATACTTCAGACATGAATGACAGAACATAAGTACTGCATCAAGGTAGGCAGACTTGAAGCTCCAAAGTTAAATACTGCATCGAAGGGGGGCGTGTCAAGATGGCGCCGTGAGCGGTGGTGTTAGAAGCGAGCTCCTGCCTACTAACTGCTGAAATTTGATTTAAATACCTGCTTTTGAGTTATGCCGCATACTAAACGTAAGGGGACGATCCGGGGGGTTCCCCTTCACCCCGCGACGTCCACACCGGCAAGTGGAGGTTTGGAGCGCTTCTTCCCCGCATTGCCCCGAAGAAGCGGAGCGGAGTCCTTAGCGGGAGGGACTGGTGAAGCGATCCCCCCGCAGGAAACAGAAATATCTCTCTCCCCGCCTTTCTCTACGACGCCTCCTTGTCCTGCAACTGCCTTGAGCGGGACGGGGTTTCTTTCGGAACCCGGAAAGGGTGATTCCGAAGAACTCAGAGGGGAGTCCAACTCTGTAAGGATATCTGCAGCTGCAGGAGAGACAGAGGTGAGCCTGGGTAAGATCTGGCTGAAGTTACTGGAAATAGAAAAAACCCTGAGACAATCTTCGGACGAGGTAAAGACTGAGTTTGAATGTGCAGGAAGTGAAAAACTCCTTAGATATGGCAAAACAAGACTTTTCCTCTAAGATTGATGCCTTACAGAGAGAGACAAAGCAAACTGATGATTTTAAAATGGCTGTGATAAAAGATAATATGGAAATTAGAAGAAAATTGGAACAAGTAGAGAACTTTAATAGAAGATTAAATCTCTGAATATTGAATTTTCCTAGAATATTGGGAGTATCTCCAAAAGATACGTTCCAGAGATACTTAAAAGAAAACTTAAATTTTCCCCAAGAAGTATTTCCTCCTTTGAACAAGATTTATTACATACCAAGCACGATGAAAAAAGTTGGGACAGAGAATTCAATAGATTTACAAATGTCACAGCCATTTTGGAGCAAACAATTGAAGAACCATCTGAAAGGGGGACGTTGATAATTTCTTTTGTATTTCAACAGGATTTAAATGCAGTAATGCGTCTTTACTTTAAATCAACTAACCGTGTATTTGCTGGCCAGAAGATCTGGCTTTATCCGGATGTGACTAAGTTTACACAAGAAAAACGTAAAATGTTTCTCTCTATGAGGTCAAAAGTTTTGGAATTGGGAGGTTCTTTCCTCCTGGCTTATCCCTGTAAATGTGTCATCAGGTTAAATCAAGTTAAATATATATATTATATGCCTGATCAGCTTCAGACCTTCCTAGACAATAAACAACGATAGAGTTGAGATATATATGGGACTGACGGAACCATATTAAATTTTATTTATATATTATGATTGTGTTATCTTCACTAAATTCCTACCCCCCTATTATTGAGGTCTAAGGAAGCCAAACTTTGTCTTTATTAGGACGTTTTTCAATTATAATTTTCCTGTATTATTATTCAATGGCTGTATTACACTTTTGCAGTATGATAATCTCTGTAATAAGTATATAAAAAATTAATAAAAATTATGAACCATAAATACTGCATCGATTATCGACATGCATTTCCTGAGATGAAATGCATGGTCAATTCAGGCTTCTATTCGCTGAGGTGCTATATCGAGAATGTTACATCAAAGGGAACAGAAGTGGATCTATAAGTTGCAGACTGTGGCACCTGGTAAATTGAATGGTCGGATTGAATAGCAAACTTTCTACTAATATTTACTGTATTAAAAGCAGTTTCTGTTTTTTCCTATTATTTTCCTTTTTCATCTTTTTTGAGTGGGCTTTTTAAATTTAATTAAATAATTTTAAAAATTTGGTACTTCCGATTGGTTACACACATTGTAAGCATATTTTTGTTCTCTACGCAATCTTATATCCATTTTCTGAATATGCTGATGCAGCATTGTTTGTGAAACAAGTGGCCCTTGTCAGGGTATTATACAAAGACCGTACCCTACTGCTCTGGTTTTGTAGAAGATGTTCCTAGTTTACTCTGGCTGAAGTTTTCTGCAGTTATATAAAGAGGAGTGAGTCTGTAAATTGGAAGTGGTTGAAAATTAAGTGAGAGATTATGGTCCTCTTGTTTGTTGAATTTTTATTTTGGTTTTTGGAAACCTTGAGCTTAATGAGTCACTTGTTTGCAGTTTTACATGTGTAATCATGGTTTTTTTGGGGCAGTCACTTTTTTTCCTTTGGAGTTCTTTGTGACTTCCTTTTTTTCCAGGTGCACATAGAAATACTATCTAACTCTGACTGGGGTTGGACCTTGCCTCTTAAGGCTGTTTTGCCTTACCCTCAAATGTTTGAGGTTTCATTTCTTTAAAGAATTATACTGCATTTGTCTCGTTCCAATCTAGGTTCAGTAGACCAAGGTTTGGCAAATAACTTATTTTTGTCGTTATTATAAAAGTTTCCTTATCTTATCTAAACTCAGAATTTTTACAATGGCTCATTTTAGTTCTTTTCTAGTTAATCTCCTCAGGTTATCATCATTTCTCTTTTTAAAAAATGAAATATCAGTTTCCATAGTATCCTTAGTATACTCTTAGCCATTTTGACAAATTTGATCACAATATGATCACTATTACCAAGTGGCCTGTAAGGTCTCTATTCTTGCCAGTTTCAGGACAACTGCTCCATGAAGCAGTTAGTTGTAACTCCTACAAACTTTAGCTCCCTAACATGGGAGATATTTAACTCTTCAATATTGGGGTATTAAAAAACTCTAGCACAAACAAGAAAGCATAGTCCATAATCCAGTGAGGAGTTAAGATCTTCCTCCAAATTTTTGTTGGACACTCCTACTGTATGTGAAATAAGGTTAGAGGAATATACAACTTGGTGGAACTGCTTGTCTGTATCTTTAAGATTTGGTTCAGGGCATTGCCCTTTCAAGAAAAGACTTAAAACATTTTTATTTCAACAAGCTTTTAATCAGTAATGCTGATATTTAAAAGTAAACAAAATCAACCTTATATCAGAAGTATATGTTTTATGTATTGTTTATATTTTTAACTAAATATGTTACTATTCTAAGCCACCAATAACTTTCTGGATTGGACGGGGTAGTAATAAATAGATAGGTAGAGTAAGAAAATGTTATTGAATACGCAACATGACCCATGTCTCGGCGGATTGCCTGCATCAGAGGCCATTCAATATCAGAGCCTTCTATTTAACTACTTCCTAGAGTTACGTAATTGATATATACACAGAGTTGATCAAAATTGCAATTTAAGTTGCAATAAAAACATCAACAAAATCAAAGAGATAAACCTGAAATAAACCATGAAAATCTATCTAATATGTACAGCTCATTTTGAAAGCAATTTTGGCTAAAGTGAGTGATGCAGTAAATTCTCCTGCAGCAGTGAATATGCAAAACCAACGAACTTATAGGGAAGTGTTCCACGTGCTTCAATAAAAAGTTTAACAGCCAAACACTTTTTCTTTGAGATTGTAGATTTATTGTTTTGTTGAATTACACATTGTGGTTATACCCCTTTTGTGGTTTAAGTGATGGCTATATGGTACACTACCTTCCTGTGTTGGAGGAGATTATTTTGAACTTTGAAAAAGTGTGTTTTTGAAGATTATGTGGTTTACGTAATTTTCAAAAACAATGTATTATTGTGGAGGTTTTTTTTTACCTAATAGACAAAAGCTACAGCCTTCAATATCACAGAGCTCTTTGGCATTTTTAACTGAGCTCTTTTTTTCTCCACATAAACATAAGAACATAAGAATAGCCAAGAACAATGGGCCATCTAGCCCAGTATCCTGCTTCCAGCAGTGGCCAATCCAGGTCACAAGTACCTGGCAGAACCCAAATAGTAGCAACATTCCATGCTACCAATCCCAGGGCAAACAGTGGCTTCCCCATGTCTGTCTCAATAGCAGACAATGGACTTTTCCTCCAGGAAACTGTCCAAATCATTTTTAAACACTACATCCTCCAGCAAAGAGTTCCAGAGTTTAACTATTCATTCAGCGAAAAAATATTTCCTCCTATTTTTTAACTATTTCCATGTAATTTCATTGACTGTCCCCTAGTCTCTGAAAGAGTAAAAAAATCAATTCACTTCTACTTGTTCTGCATCACTCAGGATTTTATAGACCTTGATCATATCCCCCCTCAGCCATCTCATTTCCAAGCTGCAGAGCCCTAATCTCTTTAGCCTTTCCTCATACGGGATGAGTTCCACACCCTTTATCATTTGGTCTCTCTTCTTTGAACCTTTTCTGGTTCTGCTATATCATTTAGAAATATGGGAACCAGAATTGAATTCAATACTCAAGGTGAGGTCGTACCATGGAGATACAGAGGCATTATAATATTCTTTGACTTATTTTGCATCCCTTTCCTAATAATTCATAGCATTCTGTTTCTTTTTTGGCCGCTGCCACACACTGGGCAGAAGATTTCAAAATATTGTCTACAATGACACCTAGATCTTTTTCTTCAATGCTGACTCCTAAGGTGGACCCTAGCATCAGATAACTATGATTTGGATTATTCTCCCAAATGTGCATCATACTGAATTTGTCCACATTAAATTTAATCTGCCATTTGGATGCCCAGTCTTCCAGTTTCCTATGGTCTTCCTGAAATTTTTCAGTAGAGAGGTGTGGTAGCCGTGTTAGTCCACTTTTAAAGGTAATCAATAGAAATAAAACAAAATAAAACATGGAAAAGAAAATAAGATGATACCTTTTTTTATTGGACATAACTTAATACATTTCTTGATTAGCTTTCGAAGGTTGCCCTTCTTCGTCAGATCAGAGATAAGCAAATGTTGGTAGATGACAGTATATATAAGTGAAACATCAAAGCAAATGAACTTATACATCAACTATACAAGAAGAAAATGATAAAAACCCAAAGGGATGAAATCATGAGGAACATAGAGGAACTACATCCACACTGTATAAGCCAACTTAAGGAGGACCTGCAGAACATCCAAGGAGAAAAACAATACATCGCTATCTGCAAAAAAGAACTAAAGCTGTCTTCTTTCCTGCAGAATCACAGAGTGAAAAAAACAGCTTATCGTGGAGCAGAAACAGCACTGCAGAACCAACATTCCCAGACAACTTGGATACACTTCTGAGGTATGTGATAATCAGAGCCCAAACAAACCAAGAATTCAAGGAAGTCTGCAGAAACCCTGCATACAAACCACTGATCACACTGTTGGAGATACAGATCAAATGGGGATAATAAACCTCTCAAACCATCAATTATCACAGCATGAAGTCTCTGTACTCTCCAAAGGACTTTCATTTTGTCCATCCAGCAAGCTGGACGAAATTCAATTATACTCAGACCTGGAAGAATTCTTTAGAAAACTGCGCTTGATGCCACATTTTCACAACAAAGGAAATCCCAACAGACCGGAATACAGTTTTAAACAAAAGAACACTTACTTCACCCCACAGGATGGACAAAACAACAAGCTGGACAACTACATAGAAAGCTTCAGACATAGGGTAAAATCACAACTTTCCAGCAAACAAAAGAAAATTCTGTACAATCTTACTCCACCAGAAAGAGCAGCCAAAGAACTCTACAGACTAACCCACATATTATCATCAAACCCACACACAAAGGAGGCTCAGTGGTGATGATGGACACAGAAAAATACATTGAAGAAGGGCACAGACAGCTCTCAGACAATACATACTATAGGAAACTAACTGAGGATCCCACACAGGATTAAACAAGGCAGCTGAAAGACCTGATCAGAACATTTCCTAAACAGCCACATCTGAAGAAACTCATACCAAACCAGCCTTCTGTGGGCACATTCTACATGCTACCCAAAATCCACAAACCTGGAAACCCTGACAGACCAATCATATCGGGTATTTGCACACTTACGGAGGAAATATCTGGACTCATAGAAGGAATTCTGAAACCTCTCATGGACAAAACAAACAGCTTCATACAAGACACCACAGACTTTCTGAATAAATTGAAAAATATCAAACAATTACCACCAAGTACCCTTCTGGTCACGATGGATGTAGAATCACTGTACAGCAACATTCCCCATGCGGACGGCATAGCTGCATGTGAGAAACTCCTAAAAACATCCACACTGGACCATCAATACTCACCATAAACCATTACAAAACTAATCAAATTAATTTTAACTCACAACTATTTCCGCTTTAACAATGATATCTATCTGCAAATAATGGGCACTGCGATGGGCACCAGGACAGCACCCAAATACGCCAACCTTTTTATGGCTGAGCTGGAAGAGACATTTCTGAATACATACCAGACCAGATCCCTAAAATACTACCGGTACATCGATGACATTTTTATGATTTGGACTGAGGGGGAAGAAACTCTGAAACAATTTTACAATTCCTTCAATACATACCATCCTACAATCAGATTCAAAATTGACTACTGCCCAGAAAAGTCAATTTTTTGGACACCACAGTCTCAATCAGCGATGGATATATACAAACATCCATATACAAGAAACCCACAGACAAATGCAGCTAACTCCACAACTCCAGCTTCCACCCTTCACATACAAAAAGATCCATTATTTACAGCGAAGCCACAAGATACCACCGTATCTGCTCTGACCCAGGGGACATAGACAGATAAGTTGAAATCCTGACTGCATCCTTCAAACAGAAAAACTACAACCCCAAAATGATCTCCAAGAATATTGCCTCCTCCCTCAAAACACCCAGGGAAAATCTGCTACAGTACAAAGAAAAAAAAGCCACAGACAGAATCCCCCTTATAGTGACATACAACCCAGAGCTGGAAAAATTAAGAAAAATCATAAAAGATCTGCAGTCTCTACTCCAGGAGGATGAATTACTGAACAAGATATTCCCATCCCCACCAGTGCTGGCTTTCCGACAGCCACCCAACTTAAAATTCAAGCTAATTAGAAGTAAGCTCCCAACACAGACTCAAAAAAAAAGAATGGCACACATCCTTGCAATATATCCAGCTGCAAACTATGCCAAAACATTTCACAGGACCCCACGGTCATTCACAAAGGAAAAATATTCAACATTAAGGAATCTTTCACATGCTCATCTCCCAATGTGGTATATATCATTCAGTGTAAAAAAAAAATGCAACGAAGGCTGCTACATTGGAGAAACCAGTCAGATGCTAAAGAAGAGATTTAATTTACATAGACACCATATGAAAAATGCCAGTACCAATAAAGATGTCACGCCTGTGGGGCAGCACTTTACAAAACCAGAACACTGTACCAGTGACTTCATGGTAAGAATCTTAAAAGGGAATTTTAAAACAATACAGGAACAAAAACACCTTTGAAGTCAGAATGATTAAATATTTTGACACCTACCAGACAGGACTTAACAAAGATCTGGGTTTTCTAGCACATTATAAACCATAAAATTGTACTGCTTTGTCACCCTCCTCTCTCCATGCATATCCCCCTGTCCCTCTTCCTGTCTCTCACCTATCCACCCCCATCCTGTTAGCCTGTCACTGGAATGCTTTGATGTTTCACTTAAATATACTGTCATCTACCAACATTTGCTTATTTCCGATCTGACGAAGAAGGGCAACCTTTGAAAGCTAATCAAGAAATGTATTAAGTTATGTCCAATAAAAAAGGTATCATCTTATTTTCTTTTCCATGTTTTATTTTGTTTTATTTCTATTGAAATTTTTCACAATCAACATGTGTTTTGACAACTTGGAATAGTTTTGTGTCATCAGCAAATTTAATCACCTCACTCGTTTTCCAGATCATTTATAAATATGTTAAATAGTACTGATCCCAGTAGATCCCTGCAGCACTCCACTACTCCCCCCTCCTCCATTGAGAAAAATAATCATTTAACCCTACCCTCAGTTTTCTGTCCAATAACCAATTCCTAATCCACACAAGACCATTGCCTCCGATCCCATGACTATTTAATTTTCTCAGAAGTCTCTCACGAGGCACATTGTCAAAAGCTTTCTGAAAATCCAGATATACTACATCAGCCAGCTCACCTTTATCCACATGTTTATTTACGTCTTCAAAGAAATGAAGCAAATTGGTGAGGCAAGACTTGCTGTGGCTGAGCCCATGCTGACTCTGTCTCATTAAACCATGTCTGTCTATGTGTTCCGTAGTTTTATTATTTATAATAGTTTCTACTATTTTCCACTGGCAAGGAAGTCAGGCTTACCGGTCTGTAATTTCCCAAATCATCACAAGAACCCATTCATGGTGGTCTTTTACTAAAGATTAGTCTGAGTTATCTGCAGCAGGGCCCATTTTATTCCTATGGGCTCTGCTGCAGATAACTCGAGCTAATCTTTAGTAAAAGACTCCCTTAAAAATCAACATTACATTGGCCACCCTTCAACATTCAGGTACTACAGACGATTTTAATGACAGGTTACAGATCATTAACAGATCAGCAATTTCATGTTTGAGTTCTCTGAGTACCCTGGGGTGTATGCCATACGGTCCAAGTGATTTATTACTCTATCTTGTCAATTTGACTCAGTACATCTTCCAGGTTCACTGAGATTTCTTCAAGTTCTTCTGTATTGTCACCATTGAAAACCATTTTGGTACAGGTAGATCTCTTATATCTTCTTCCATAAAGACCGAAGCAAAGCATTTATTCAAGTCTCTCCACTATGGCCTTGTCCTCCCCGAGTACTCTTTTTGCTCCTTCATGATCTAATGGTCCCACGGATTCCCTCACAGGCTTTCTGCTTCTGATGTACCTGAAAAAGGTGATATGAGTTGTTGTCTACACGGCAAGTTTTTCTACATATACTCTTTCAGCCTTCTATATCATTGCTTTTCATCTAGCTTGACACTGCTTATTTTCTTCATTTGAATCCTTGTTCCATTTTTTGAAGAATGATATTTTGGCTCTAAAAGCCTCTTTCACATCACCTTTAACCACGCTAACGTTTCCTCTTCTTTCCACTTTTGCTAATATGTGAAATGCATCTGGTCTGGGCTTCCATTTTTAATAAACATTCATGCCTGATTTGAAATCTTATCTTTTGTGGCCAACTCTTTCCGCTTCGTTTTAACCATTTTGCTCACTTTGTTATAGTCACCCTTTTGAAACTTGAATCCTGCTACAGTAGATTTCTTGAGTGACTTCACTCCAGATATCAGCTCAAATTTGATCAGGTTCTGATCATTTTTTCCCATCAGATCCAACAACGTTACTTCTTGTACCAAGACCTGCATTCCACCAAGAACTAGAACTAAAATAGCTCTCTTTTTGTTGGTTCTTGGACCAGTTGATCCAAGAAGCAGTCATTTATTACAACTAAGAAGTTTACCTCCCTAGCGCTCTGATATAGCATTTATCCAGTCAATATTGTGGTAATTGAAATCAACTAATATTAGGAATCTGTAGAATTCAACTTCACAAATCACAACAAACTTCTACAATATTATTTTGTATCTCAAGGAATATCAAACAATGTAATAATAAATAAAAGTGGAGGAAAAAAGACTTTATTTCTGATAGTGTCACAAGCAGAAAGTTTCTTTTTGAAAGTTGCAGATTTATTGCTATCTTAGATGGAACAGATTACAAGGAATTTTCCTCTGAAGCAGCCTGAAGTGGTAAAACAGGGAACACCTGTCAGGACTGGTAAAGTTGAATTGAAATGCATTACTTGAAGATTGATGATAGACTGTGTTCGCCAAGATAAGTACTTTGTATACATTTGTGGGAAACATTTTTCAAGGTTTTTTTGTCATTTGGACATATTTGAAACTAATAATAAGTGGAGTTTTTTTTGTGACTAATGATTATGAAGAGACTCCTATATCCATGAAGGTTTTGCCTTGCTAGTAGGTGTGTCTCTTTTTCATACTGAAGTCTTTTTTCTCCACTTTTATTTATTATTAAATTGTGTGATATTCCTTGAGATGTGGGGTAATTGAAATCACCCATTATTATAATTTTGTCCAATTTGCCAGCTTTCCAAATTTCTGTAAATATTTCTTCATCTGTCGGACGGTAGTACAGCCCTACCAGCAAACTCTTTCCCTTCACACATGGAATTTCTATCTACAAGCATTCCACGCTGCTGTTTGAGTTAATTCCCTTTAACATATAGGATAACCTCCCCCCCCCCCCCCTCCAATTTGATCCACTCTATCATTGCGATATAATTTGTACCCTGATAACAAAGTGTTCCATTGATTGTCCTTCTGCCACTAGGTCTCTGAGATGTCTATTATATCTACTTCTTCATTTAGTGCTGTATACTCCAACTCTCCCATTTTATTTTTTAGGCTTCTAGCATTTGTATATAGACAATCCCAACTGTGTTTTTTTTCTAGCATCTACACGCTGCTTTGAAGTTAACTGGGATAATTTGCATCCTTTACTCTGTTCTCCCCTTACACACTCCTGGCTTTTTTTCACCATTACTGAAACCTCTCTATAGGGATTCCCTAAACGTCCTGTTTAAATAGTATACTTAAAGGATACTACAGTTAGAACCATGCGCTCCTGGGTGACTGTATGCTACTCCCCCCACCCCCATTTTCTCCTTTTTAAAAGCTTTTTAATGCCCACATTTATTCATTTTCCTTCACCATACAAAACACATTCTTTTGAGTTGTACATATATTGATTTTCGTGGTAGCAAAAACATTTCATTACTGCTGTTTTATCAAAGAAGTCAGTTTACAAGAGTGAGACAACATAGATGTGTAAAAAAACAACAACCCTCTGTATCTGTATAAATGTGCATGCACATTTAAGTGCCAAGTTTAGAAAACTTACATATGCATATCCACAGGGCCCTGTTTACTAAGCCGCACTAGCGTTTTTAGTGCATGCTAAATGCTAGTCACACATATGTTCCTATAGGCAACTTAGCATTTAGAGCATGCTAAAAGCGCTAACACACCCTTAGTACTGCTTAGTAAACAGGGCACACAGATTGCAAAGGGAAGTGGGCATGGTGTGGGCGGATGTGTGTACTTCCAATTTTAAAGGGGGCATATGTATTTCAAAAACTTTCCACATCAGACTTTTCATCTTGAAACCATATGTATTTCAAAATATTTCCACATCAGACTTTTCATCTTGAAACCACCCTGCTCATTTGGACCTGGGGTTTTGAGGGCCTAGAAACACCTTAAAAAGCTAAATATAGGACAGTATATTCAATTTTTTTTTTTTTGGTAAGAGAACCTTTGTCCTGTATCAAACTAAATAAAAATATAAAAGGTATGATCATTTGCTAATTATAATTCAAAATTTACATTGATTGTTCATATCAAAATAATTCTATATAAACTATGCAATCCCAGAACATTTTAACACAAGTAAAAAAATATCTATTTAAGATGTTACAGCATGTTATATAGTGGGCATATTTAATTAAAACACAATGAAGTTCAAAACAGAAATAGCCAAGCATGTTGCTAAATACATATAATAAAATGTTCATGTAAATATTTTGCTAATGTGTATCTATAAAAGCAATATTTACATCAAGTGCTCATGGTTGACTTAGCTGATGTCTCTTCTCATAGCATAATAAGTGAGGAAAAAATGCCACTATTCTAATATATAGAAACAACATGTGACGAGGTATCTTAAATATTTCTATTTTGGACCTCACAAGCTAAATTGCTTTTGCTGGCCCCTTCCACCTCTCAGCATGGTTGACAGACAAATTGATCGAAACATTGGAAAATAATATGCTTGCAAAATTTCTCTGGCTGAGTTTTCAGTCTTTTGAATTTTTCATACAAGCACAAAATGAAAGATTGCCTCCTTGATTTTTCCTCCATTATGCTTACCATCTTATGTACTACAGGAACATACAATACTTCAAACAGCTGCATTACGCTGTAAACAAAATATATAACATTTTTCATAACACAGCCAAGCTCTGTGAAGTTAAGAGTCTGAGTAAAAGGAATCTTTGCCCTCACAATTTATGTTGCTCAAATTATAATGAATTCATACATTCGAAGCTGCCTTAGGGCATCTCATTAGAGATAGGGGTGTTTATTACAGGAAATATTGCTTATATCATTTAAGAAGCAAAAAGGTTAGATTATTTGATTAGAAATGTTGACAGTTGAAGTATGTAAGGAATATGTCATTCAAGCACATTTTCTCAACTTTAATATTAGAATCCTTTCATTTTTCATTAAGTCTTTAACCCATTTTTGAACTGCAAAAAGAATGAGTGCCACTCAAATTTGGTACTCACAGCATATTCTAAGTTTACAATGTAATTACTTTTAATTTAAAATTCGCATATCATAAAAAAAATCAATGATAATAGTACTCATGTCAAAATTCTGCACGACTGCGGAGTGCAGAATTTGCACAGAATTCCTCAGTTGCGCACAATGTAACCTTTTCCCACAGAATCTGTGGGCTACAGTAAAGGATGGACCTCCCTGTCGCTCAGCCGAATCTCGGTCCCTTGCCTCACAGCCTACCTGTGCATTCCGTGGTGGTCCTGTGGTCTCTTCGGGGGGGGGGGGGGGCAGGAAAGAACCCCAGTCTTTCCTGTCTGTGTACTATGAAGGCTCTCTTGATAAGATTGATAAGAAGGTTACCGAATTAGCCAATTGTCCAGGTAAGGATGTAACTGGATTCCCTGTAGGTGAAGAAAGGCCGCCATTACCACCTTAACTTTTGCAAATGTGCAAGGTGTAGTGGCGAGGCCAAAAGGCATGGTCTTGAATTGAACATGAACTCCCATGATCGCAAACCACAGAAATGTTCTGTGAGAAGTTCAAATTGGGATAAGCCTCCTTGAGGTCCAATGAGGTGAAAAACTTGCCTGGCTAGACTGAAGCTATGACAGAATGAAGAGAGTCTCCACATGGAAGTTCATCAGTCTGAGAGGCTTGTTCACCCTCTGAGATCTAGAACCAAGCAAAGAGTCTTCTTTCTTTGGGCGATAAAATAGATGGAATATCGATCTGTGCCCCTCTCTGCCAGAGGAACAGGGTGAATTGCCCCCCAGTCACCTTAAAGAGGCTAGGGTAGTTAGCATTACAACTCTTTGCAGAGTTGCCGCAAGGAGACAGCATGAAAAGATCTGTGAGTGGTTTTGAAAATTCTACCTTGTAGCCATGGAGAATGATACTGAAGACCCATTAGTCTGCAGTAATGGTGGTCCACTCCTTGTAAAAGTGGGAAATACGCCCACCTATCTATGTACAAGGAGTGAACCTCGACCCTGTCACTGCAAGGGCTGCAAAGAGGGAGAAGTTCTTGAGGAAGTGGAAATAGGCTTCTTCCCTCTTCAAAAGGAATACAGAGTCTGAGGAAAGCGAGGTTTTTAAGTGGAAGTACTAGCCTTCCCTGGTCTATACCGCTGCGCTTCTCAAAAACGAGACTTAGCCACCCAAAGGTGAGGCTTAGGCTTCTCCTCCTGTAGCTTATGGACCTTGGAATCTCTCAGGTCTTTAGCAATCTTCTGCAAATCCGCACCAAAGAGTAGTTTCCCCTGAAAGGACAACTTCACCAGATGAGATTTGGATGCCACATCAGCGGCCCAATGTCTCAACCATAGCCAGCACCACCCTGCAACAGCCAAGGCCACACCCCTAGCTGACACTCGGAAAATATTATAAAAAGGACAACCCCGATTCTAGGGTACAGAGAAAGTCTGGAGCTGAGTCCAATATGGACAATTGTTGAATCCACGATAAAGCAACCCTGGCTACAAAAGAAGAAATTGCTGCCTGAGAATTTAACGCAGCTAGCTGAAAGGCAAGTTTCAAGGAAACCTCAAGCTTGCGGTCATGCATATCCTTTAATGCAGTGCCACCCTCAACAAGGGTAGTGGTATGTTTAGTAACCGCCATAATAAGGGCATCCATCTTAGGCAGAACAAACTACTACTACTACTTAACATTTCTAAAGCGCTACTAGGGTTACGCAGCGCTGTACAATTTAACATAGAAGGACGGGTCCCTGCTCAAAGAGCTTACAATCTAAAGGACAAGTGAACAGTCAGTCCGATAGGGGCAGTCAAATTGGGGAAGTCTAGATTACCTGAAAGGTAAGAGTTAGGTGCCGAATAAAACTGCTCTATATCAGATGGCAGAAGGGGATATAATTTGGACATAGAATGAGCCACCCAGAGGTTTGAATCAGGGGTCTCCCACTGAGCTGCAATAAGCTCCAGCATAGTTTCATGAATATGGAAAGATACAGAAGGCTTCTTAGTGCCTGATATATAATAGATGGAGCAGGACCAGAGGACTGAGAAGCAGGGGAAGAAATGTTTAAAGCCTCCATAGATTTTGTGATCAACAGAGGCAACTCTGCTCTCAAAAATAGCCTAGCTACAGTAAGATCATCATCCCCATCTGCCTCTGAAATGTCGAAGTCAGGGCCATCAGAAGAACTAGGTCAGTCAGAATACACAGATAAAACCCTCCTTTGAGTCCCAAGGAGGAACATTTAGCAAATCCTACAAAACTGAAAGTTTTTTTTATTTCTTAGGAAGCTGCTCCTCAAAAGCAACATGAGGGGATGAGAGGCAGTTTGAGCTGATTTTCTTAAAAAGGTCTGGTGTAATAAAAGAACAAATTCAGGCAAAAACGGCAGGGCAGAGAATTCACTTGTATTTTTAAACATGTCAGCTGTGTAGCATACAGATGTACACAGAGGAAGTATAAATAATGTAATAACTTTTTATAGGTAGAGCAGTCATTTGTTATAAATCATAATCAATGTATCATTTGGAGGGGTTAGTTATAGGGACACCCAAGCACATGTTCTATCCGCAGAGAGATTTTTTTTTTCTGTAATACATATTTATTTATTTATTCTTCAAGTCTGGTTGTAAAAGGCATGTTTGTGCTTTTTTATTTTTTTTTTGGGGGGGGGAGTTCATGTTTGTCTCCCAGTTGTGTGTTTATATATAGTTGAAGTTAACCAAGTCGATGTCAAGCTTCCTAATATGATTTGGTAACAGCATTTTCTCAGTTATTACCCAAATATGAACACAATTATGTTAACTAATAAGTTTTGGATGTTAATGTATTCTATTATTTTGTCTCACTGTATTTCCAGTTTTGACACAGTATAAGTCATCAAACCAATGGACTGCATTAAATGAAAAAGATGGCATGTGGGAACTTGCTCCTTTTGTTTTGTGGAATGCAGTGGTATATTATAGAACTGGGTTGAGAGCCCCTGCTCTAACCTGTACTGTTAGAGGGAACACTGACCATGATGCTGCCAGCCAGCAAACCCATGGGCTTTATAACCTTCTTGTCATCAATTCCCCAATTCTCAGTGCATTGAAAAATACCAAGGCCAATCTAAATGGAGTTGTCTCAAATGCTGTACTGCACACCTATGCAAAGCCATGACATAAATGGAACAGTATTTCATGTGTTATTCGGAGTCTCACATCTTGCCTATGCCTTTCCTTCCATGCCCATCTCTTTAAAAAACTACTTAAGGGAAAACACAGTGAAATCTCCCAAACCTCATAGTTTAGCAAAGCATTTAAACCATGCAATATGCTCTCTAACCAGCTCCCCTCAATAAACCTCTCGCTTTGGCCTTTGTAGTCACCCTCTAACTCCCCTGTTCTCTTAAGAAATTTCATAGTCCTATATCGCTGTCTATAAGTCCTCCAGTTTTCCCATTATACTAATCCTTCAGAAAGTCCCACACTGCACTATTCTAAGCCACCACAAATCCTCTGGCACTGGTATGCCTCCTCCTCTGCTTGTGGGGCCAGCTCCCTAAGACAAGACAACTTAAAATGAGAAAATGAGACAGTAATTGCATCATTTATCCCCGGTATATGCCATGCTCATATGGTCAAATTCAAGTTCAGGCACTGTAAAACAAGCTCCCTCAACTAATTGATTACTGTCACATTTTGGGGCCAGTTTCTTGATCATTTCAACCAGCCATTTGTTGTTGCACCAAACCACCACTTTCTTGTTCTTCAGGCTTCTCCCCCAGAGAGAGTATCAATAGAATCAAGACCAACTCCAAAACAATTATGTTCCTGGGCATTCATTCCTCCGCTTACCTGTCCAGCCACTCTGCTACAAGCTAGACACCCTGACAGCAGACTTTCACCCCCAAGTTATCTGAATAAATATTAAGGTCCTCAGTAGACACCAGTACACCCTGCTATACAGACACACCACTAACAGATTCATGAAAAATTCCCAGACCCAGAGTTCCTCTCTGATGTCTCTTGGGATAGTGGTGGCACATCACCCTTGCCATATGGTAGAGAAATACCCATCCCATGGGTATCACTCTACAGGCAAAACTCAAGTGACCAAGTAAGGACTGCAATTACTTCAGTGTAACCCTCCTCATGGATTCCACGCTACCAGGTGTTAAGGAGTTAAAGCTCAATGCCTAGGAACATTACCAATATGGTCAGTCCCTTAGCCTTGTCTCTAACCAAGGCAATACCAAAGTCCCCGACAACACCCTGAAATTTATTCTGCAGGTTTGTGCAAGCTACTGTGTCTACCAAGCCAAAGAAAAGAAAAGAAAACCATCTAGGTAGTGGATAATATTTACCATTACCTGATCTTTGAAACGTTACTCACTGCACAAAAGTGTTAAAAGGTTTCAAAGCAAGCATAGGAGATGGAGCATCTCATGGGTGTATACTTATTAAAATAGTTCCTCTGCAATTGAAACCCAACAAATGGTTAACTGTTTGTATATACCAGAAGAAACCTAAAGGCAGACTATGCATGTCTCAGTCTCCAGTATCTCTTCTACCACCTCCCACTGCCTGACTGACAAAGCATATTTTGCTGAGGTAGGAGATCCTGAATCTAAATTTAAACACCTCATATAGGGTTAATGCTTCTCAGGTTTTGTGGTATTTTGTCAACCATGAAGCCATGCTGTGTAGCTGTACAAGGTATGGGGCAGGTCCTGGGCAGTCATCTGTACGTTTGATTGCTGTGTTGGCTCATAACCAAATTTCCTACTGCATTTTGTTTTAATATGCCCACCCCTGCAAACTGCACATAGGTGTTTAAACAATTATGTTCCTGGGCATTCATTCCCCCAGCGATCTGTCCAGCCACTCTGATATAAGCTGGACATACTAGCAGTAGTCTTTTCCCAGAGTTATCTGACTAAATCGTAAGAGCAAGTTGCCCAGCTGAATCTGTAGTGCATGTCTCTCAGTGGTGTCCCTAGCATGCTTGGACACACCTGCTATCACTCCCACAACTTAAAAGACCTGGCCATCACTCCCACCCCTTGAAAGGACTTAGGCTTGGTGCTATCTAAGCCCCCTGCCCTTCCTCTCCATCTCCATCAACTACATTCACAGATCTATATCCTTACTTCCCCACATGAGATCCATCTCACTCTCCATGTGCCTATAGGATTTCTCACCATAGTTTGACCATCCCTAGCCCACAAATAACCCTGAATGATCATATCCGTGTAACCAAGTCAGATACAATTGAAGGGTCTTTCAAACAGGTGATACATGCTATTACAGTGCTTCCCAAACCTGATCCTGGAGGCACTCCAGACAGTCAGGTTTTCAGGATAACCACAATATTCATATGTATAAATTACAACAATCGCTGCTTATTATTTAACTCTTTATTAAATACAAATATTTATCAAAATACTTAATTATAACATCTTATTAAACACTGTTATTAGAAATCCCCAACACATTCACTCAATCATTCATACCATTTCAATCCATTCCATTAAAAGTACAAAAAAATCTCTTCATATCTAGCTCCAGCGCCCTGGTGTTGGCAGTGTATTGATTTTATACAATACAGCAAACTTCATTATATGAATGACATCATTAATGTAATTCACAATATAACATCACATTCATATGTCCATATATATAAAATCTTTGCTGTTTCTCAGTTCTGTTTTGTCCAGAGCTTCATCTGTAATTTAATAGCTATTGTATTCCACAACAGTCTCAAAACAAAACTTGCTTCTCACTACCGCCAAACATCACAGCAGCTCCTAGATCTCAATAGCAACTTTATTCCTCTGTGGCACTTGCATCAATGCTCATCGAATTATCACATAATTATGTCTTGAGATGTCCACATATAGACCCTCCACATATAGACCCTACATGATCGTGTTTCGTTTCTAAGGCGTCTTCAGGGGTCTTAAGATCTACAAGAAATAACAGTGCATCTTCACACACTAATATAATTTTCTGTCTCACCTCAAATACCCAATCATAAACATTCTTACCGGCTCTACCAGGCGGCCAAACTCACAGTCATCGGTGTGCCAGTGGGGGCGTCTCAAAGCACGCTCACACATGCGCATACCGAGGCTAACACAAACAAGGTTTAAATACCCTCCTACATATTTAACCACTCAACTTCTTTATTTAAGCCATTAGGGCTCACCGTATTCCAAAGAAATATTAGGCGTTCTTTTTTCAATAACATCAAACGTATATTCCCTCCCCTATCAGATCTAATATGATCAAGAACTACAAATTGTAAATCCTGTATTTCATGTTTAACTTCAGCCCAATGTGAGACTAGTGGAGCCTCTGCTCGACCAGTGCGAAGATTACTTAAATGTTGGGTTATTCTAACTTTGATCTTTCTAGTGGTTAAACCAATGTACCACAGATTGCATGGGCATTTAATCCCATACACACAATTCGCAGTCTCACAATTGGTATGCTTTCGCAAACAATATCTCTTGCCTGTATGGGGGATGATTACTTCTTTGACTTGCATTGCATAGCGACAGTATACACAATGACCACACCTCACATGACCACCATCCTCAGGTCCCTCCATGCAGCCACCGCCACTTTTCAATTGCTCGCCCAAATTTCTACCTCGAGAAAAAGCAAACCGTGGAAACTGCTGAAAAATCTTATGTATGCCCAATATGGACCAACTTCGTTTTATAATTTGGACAATCTGATTGGATAATTTAGTGTAGGGTATCCTCTGTGGCACTTGCATCAATGCTCATCGAATTATCACATAATTATGTCTTGAGATGTCCACATATAGACCCTGATCTATATGCAATATTACATTATCGCAGTCACCACCCCCTGGCTTTGAAAAATAGTATACCGACAAGCCAACTACTGCGGGTTCGCAGATTATGTAGTTCTCGATATGAATATACTCAACAAGCCCAGCAGATGATTGCGAGGTTTCAACAAAGAGGCTATCCAAGAAAAATTTTAAGACAAGCCGCCAAGAGGGCATTTAATAATCATAAGGAGTGGCAGTCTCAGAATGTGGGGAAACAAAAAAAGGAACAACTAACTTGTGTGTATAAAGTTGCTAATGAGATCTAGGAGCTGCTGTGATGTTTGGCGGTAGTGAGAAGCAAGTTTTGTTTTGAGATTGTTGTGGAATACAATAGATATTAAATTACGGCAGTGGCGTTCCTAGGGGGGCTGGCACCCGGGGCGGATCGCCGATTCGCCCCCCCCCCCCCCCCGGGTGCAGCGCCCAAGCATGGAACAACGGAGGGCAGGCACGTGCGGCAACCCCACGGTGGCGTGCACCCGGGGCGGACCGCCCCCACCGCCCCCCCCCCCCCCCTAGGAACGCCACTGAATTACGGACGAAGCTCTGGACAAAACAGAACTGAGAAACAGCAAAGATTTTATATATATGAATATGATGTTATATTGTGAATTACATTAATGATGTCATTGTATAAAATCAATACATTGCCAACATCAGGGTGCTGAAGCTAGATATGAAGAGATTTTTTTGTAGTTTTAATGGAATGGATTGAAATGGTATGAATGATTGAGTGAATGTGTTGGGGATTTCTAATAACAGTGTTTAATAAGATGTTATAATTAAGTATTTTGATAAATATTTATTTAATAAAGAGTTAAATAATAAGCAACGGTTGTTGTAATTTATACATATTATGTATGCAACCAGTCATTGAGTATTAACTTAAGTGGAGAATTGTGCAATTAATATTCATGAGAGAGATTTGCACATAGCGGAGGCAGTGCATGCAAATCTCTCTCATGAATATTCATTGTGATTATCCTGAACACCTCACTGGCTGGAGTGCCTCCAGAACCAGGTTTGGGAACTACTGTGCTAACAGAGAAAGCAAGGTACAATTGTCTATATTCCTTGGAACCTTCAGGGTCGGCTGCTTGATTCCTTCTTACCCTTTTGTCTTTTCAGGTAACCATCCAATAGACTCTATGCCAGTCTCAAATGTCATACTCAGGTCCATCATAGCAGTATGCAGGCCCCTGGAGCAGTTTTAGTGGGTGCAGTGCACTTCAGGCAGGCGGACCCAGGCCCACCCCCCCTACCTGTTACACTTGTGGTGGTAAATGTGAGCCCTCCAAAACCCACCAGAAACCCACTGTACCCACATCTAGGTGCCCCACTTCACCAATAAGGGCTATGGTAGTGGTGTACAGTGGTGGGTAGTGTTTTTTGAGGAGGTTTGGGGGGACTCAGCACACAAGGTAAGGGAGCTATGTACCTGGGAGCAATTTCTCAAGTCCACTGCAGTGCTCCCTAGGGTGCCCGGTTGGTGTCCTGGCATGTCAGGGGGACCAGTGCACTACGAATGCTGGCTCATCCCACAACCAAAGGGCTTGCATTTGGTCGTTTCTGAGATGGGCATCCTTAGTTTTCATTATCGCCGAAAATCAGAAATGACCAAGTCTAGGGACGACCATCTCTAAGGACAACCTAAATGTCAAGATTTGGGCATCCCCGACCGTATTATTGAAACGAAAGATGGACGTCCTTCTTGTTTCAATAATATGGGTTTCCCGGCCCCCTCCACTGGGACATTTTGCGAGGACGTCCTCAGCAAAATTTGGACATCCCCTTCGATTATGCCCCTCCATAAGACCTAAGGCTGGGATTTGAAACAGCTGGGGCTGTCTCATATGAATGTCTGATGCTTCCCTGTTACCCCTTTATGAGTATATTAAGTATTAAATGTTGCTCTAAAATTATTTAGAAGTTGGGGGATAGTATTTGAGTGGGATTGACAGCTGGGCATCCAGTCCTAAAATAGTGAGAAGCCCTTCCCATGTCTCCGGCGCTAGAGAAGCAGGAGGGAGAGACCTGATGTAATGGCACAGCTGAAACAAAGAAAAGAAGTCCCCCCCCCCCCAACCCATACTGTAATTGCAGGTTTTCTAAAGACTTGGGAGCAATTGGAGGAATAAAGAATTGCCAGCGAGTCTTCAGGGGGACAGGTTTAAGACATGTTTCTTGGGCATTCAAAAGATAACTGAAATGTGACGTTGAGAGTGACCCACTATAAGTTCTTAATATGGATATATATATCCCCATACAGGGCTTTTTGGGCATCTATGAGGGAGGATGATGTATGTGCGAAATGCACTCACTCTCCTGCAGTCTTGGGACACATGTTTTGGACTTGCCCACCTATTTTAGAGTTTTGGAGGCATGTGTGTCTGCATGTCTCACACCTTTGGAGGGTTACTTGGCAACCGAGCCCATCCCAACTGTTTGATATCTTTACGGTTTCCCCATTTTTGCCCAAGGGGTTGAAGCCATTTTTATAAAAGGGCAACTTTCATTAGTAAGAAGGCCATTCTTCAGCATTAGATAACTGCAGAGTTTCCAATGCTGCAACAGTGGCGTTCCAAGATGATTTTTCTTTGTTCATTAGAACGCAGAGGTGTTGGTGACCTATCCTCCTTCTAGGGGAGACTATTTTTGTCAGACTTGGTCTCTGTTATGGGAATCTTTAACGGGAGTAACAAACAGTAGAATCCTGAATGCTTAGACCTTATGAGTGTTGCATGTTGTTGGGATGGGGGTGGGGTGGGTGGGTGGGTAGGGGGAAGTCTATTTTATAGGAAGGCAGAATCACTGTGTTAGTAATGTGTGGTTAATTTTGACTTTGTTACATGAATGTTTCCAACAAACCTCATTATATGGAAAATGTTTCCATGCGCGTTTGATCGAAGCAGTGTTGGTTACAAATCAAAATTGCCTTTGTACTTGCTGTGCCTTTTGGTAAGTTGTCATAATAATAAAAAGATTGAAACATAAAATTATTTAGAAATTTATCATTTTTGTCGCAGTGGTTTCCCCTCATTATTGCAGAAATCTAAATAATAGCAACATTCCATGTTACCAATTCCACAGTAAGGGACCTTAAGAAAATAGAATTGACTGAGGTCTACTAACAAATAAGTGTACCACTAAACTCCAAAAAAGGTAGACTGTAGGTTCACTACAAATTTGGTATGTGGGGGAGAAAAGGTCTCATACTTGTCACAGGGTCATGATTCGCACAATCAGCACCCAATCTATGGATGAAACCCTTTTTTTGTGACTGGCTTAATCAGAGACAAAAAAAACCCCTTCCAATCAAATGTATGTCTACAATTGTGCAAAGAATAGACCCGACAGAAAGAGTGTTATTACTCACTGCCATTGCCTGTCATAATAAGTACATAAGTAATGCCACACTGGGAAAAGACCAAGGGTCCATCGAGCCCAGCATCCTGTCCACGACAGCGGCCAATCCAGGCCAAGGGCACCTGGCAAGCTTCCCAAACGTACAAACATTCTATACGTTATTCCCGGAATTGTGGATTTTTCCCAAGTCCATTTAGTAGCGGTTTATTGACTTCTCCTTTAGGAAACTGTCTAACCCCCTTTTAAACTCTGCCAAGCTAACCGCCTTCACCACGTTCTCCGGCAACGAATTCCAGAGTTTAATTACGCGTTGGGTGAAGAAAATGTTTCTCCGATTTGTTTTAAATTTACTACACTGTACTTTCATCGCATGCCCCCTACTCCTAGTATTTTTGGAAAGCGTGAATAGATGCTTCACATCCACCTGTTCCACTCCACTCATTATTTTATATACCTCTATCATGTCTCCCCTCAGCCATCTCTTCTCCAAGCTGAAAAGCCCTAGCCTCCTTAGTCTTTCTTCATAGGGAAGTCGTCCCACCCCCGCTATCATTTTAGTCGCCCTTCGCTGCACCTTTTCCAATTCCATTATATCTTTCTAAAGATCCGGCCACCAGAATTGCATCAAAAACACTTTCAAAAATTTAAAAAGAAAAATTTTCTTTGCACAATTGTAGATACACATTTGGTTGGAAGGGGGTTTTTGTCTATGATTAAGCCAGTCACAAAAAAAGGGTTTCATCCATGGTCATGATTCACACAATCAGTACCCAATCCATAGATTGGGTGCTGATTGTGTGAATCATGACCCTGTGACAAGTATGAGATTTTTTCCCCCACATACCAAATTTGTAGTGAACCTACGGTCTACTTTTTTTTGGAGTTTAGTGGTACACCAATCCCAGAGTGAGCAGTGGATTCCCCAAGTCTATCTCAATAGCAGACTATGGACCTTTTCCTCCAGAAACTTTTCCAAACCTTTTTTAAACCCAGATACACTAACCACTGTTACTATATCCTCCAGCAACAAGTTCCAGACCTTAACTATTCATTGAGTGAAAAAATACTTCCTATTTATTTTAAAAGCATTTCCATGAAACTTCATTGTGTCCCTTAGCATTTGTACTTTTTGAAAGAGTAAAAAACTGATTCACTTCCACTCGTTCTACACCACTAAGGATTTTGTAGACCACAAATCATATCTTCCCTCAGCCATCTTTTTTTCCAAGCTGAATAACCCTAACCTCTTTAATCTTTCCTCATATGAGAGGAGTTCCATCCCCTTTATCATTTTGATCGCTCTTCTTTGAACCTTTTCTAATTCCACTATATCTGTTTTGAGATACGGCAACCAGAATTGAATGCGATACTCAAGGAGAGGTTGCACCATAGTATTCTTGGTCTTATTTACCATCGCTTTCCTAATAATTCTTAGCATCCTGTTTGCCTTTTTGGCCGTCGCCACACACTGGACAGAAGATTTAGGCGTATTGTCTACAATGACACCTAGATCTTTCTCTCGGGTGCTGACTCCCAAGGTGGCCCTAGCATCAGGTAACTACGATTCAAATTATTCTTCCCAATGTGCATCACTTTGCATTTTTCCCACATTAAATTTCATCTGCCATTTGGATGCCCAGTCTTCAAATATACTAAGGTCTTCCTGCAATTTTTCACAGTCCGCATGTGTTTTAACAATCTTGAAAAGTTTTATCTCATCTACAAATTTAATCGCTTCACTTGTTCCGATTTCCAGATGTTAATAGCACCAGTCTCAGTACACATCCCTGCGGCACTCCACTATTCACCCTCCTCCATTGAGAAAAATGACCATTTAAAACTACTCTCCGTTTTGTGTCCAATAACCAATTTCTAATCCACAACAGAACATTGCCTCCTATACCATGACTCTAAATTTCTCAGGAGGAGAGGCCCTGACGCTGGCAGAAGGCTGACTGACTTGCCGGTGCTGCGCAGGAGGGAGAAGGCTTCAGGGAAGTACAAAGTGACCACGCGGATGGGAGAGACGGGCAGAAGAGAAGGTGAAAGATGCAACGCTCGGGGGGGGGGGGGGGGGGGAGGTTTAATTGACCAGAGTGGAAGTGAGCCTATCTAGTCCACTTTAACAAGGGAGCCAAACTTACTTTCTTTGTGCCATCACTATCCAGCAGGATAGGCAGTGTCTTGAAAGGTGGAGGATAAAGGATTTTTTTTTTAATATTTATATCACACATTATCCCAAGCAAAGTTGGATTCGGTATGGCTTACATTTGAAAATACAGTGAGACAGAATAATAGAATTTAGTTATATCATGGGAATAAATAGATGGATGTGTCTGAAACATTTAACAAAGTTGAAATTAGAATATATACCCAACTGGGCATTTAAAAGTTTGTCCTTTATTGATACCACATGTTCAGAAATCATAGCCATAAGTATAGACAGTTATTCAAAGATTATCACATGGGAGGGGAAGTAGGGTTACCATATGTCCGGATTTACCTGGACATGTCCGGGCGTCCAGACGGGTTTTGCCAGTCCGCCCGTTTGTCCGCGGACGGGCGGCGGGCCTATCCTAGCCTCCCCTTCCCTTACTTACTATCTACTGCCCTGGTGGTCTAGTGACCTCCTTGGGGCTGGAAACAGCCCCCTCTTTCCTGCCCAGAGCGCTGCTCTTGCCCTGCATCCTGTTGCTGTGACGGTCTCAGGATTCAAAATGGCCGCCGAGAGTTGAAGTAGCCTCGCGAGACTTCAACTCTCGGTGGCCATTTTGAATCCCGACACCGTCACAGCAACAGGATGCAAGGCAAGGACAGAGCTCCGGGCAGAAAAGAGGGGGCTCTTTCCTGCCCCAAAGAGGTCACTAGACCACCAGGGCAGTAGATAGTAAGTAAGGGGAGGGGGAGGGGAGGTGATGGTGGGGCAGGACAGGTGAATATGTGACCCGTGGGGCTAGGACGGTAATATGTGACGGGGGCGGGGCGAGGATACGAAGGGGAGGGGCGTGGGCAGGGGGCGGGACATGTGTCCTCTTTTTGAGAGGACAAAATATGGTAACCCCAAGGGGAAGGAGGTAGGGACACAAAGAGGGCACTACTGGAAAGGGGAGGAGGAGATAGGGACAGAGAGGGGCACCACTGGAAGGGGGATATTGGGACAATGGTGAAAATGGGTGAGATGGGGACAAAGAGGTAATGCTGGAAAAGGGGGAAAAAGGGGGGAAATGGAAAGGTCAACCTGGAAAAGGAGTGGCCTAGTGGTTAGGGTGGTGGACTTTGGTCCTGGGGAACTGAGGAACTGAGTTCGATTCCCACTTCAGGCACAGGCAGCTCCTTGTGACTCTGGGCAAGTCACTTAACCCTCTATTGCCCCATGTAAGCCGCATTGAGCCTGCCATGAGTGGGAAGAGCGCGGGGTACAAATACAGTGGTGGAAATAAGTATTTGATCCCTTGCTGATTTTGTAAGTTTGCCCACTGACAAAGACATGAGTAGCCCATAATTGAAGGGTAGGTTATTGGTAACAGTGAGAGATAGCACATCACAAATTAAATCCGGAAAATCACATTGTGGAAAGTATATGAATTTATTTGCATTCTGCAGAGGGAAATAAGTATTTGATCCCCCACCAACCAGTAAGAGATCTGGCCCCTACAGACCAGGTAGATGCTCCAAATCAACTCGTTACCTGCATGACAGACAGCTGTCGGCAATGGTCACCTGTATGAAAGACACCTGTCCACAGACTCAGTGAATCAGTCAGACTCTAACCTCTACAAAATGGCCAAGAGCAAGGAGCTGTCTAAGGATGTCAGGGACAAGATCATACACCTGCACAAGGCTGGAATGGGCTACAAAACCATCAGTAAGACGCTGGGCGAGAAGGAGACAACTGTTGGTGCCATAGTAAGAAAATGGAAGAAGTACAAAATGACTGTCAATCGACAAAGATCTGGGGCTCCACGCAAAATCTCACCTCGTGGGGTATCCTTGATCATGAGGAAGGTTAGAAATCAGCCTACAACTACAAGGGGGGAACTTGTCAATGATCTCAAGGCAGCTGGGACCACTGTCACCACGAAAACCATTGGTAACACATTACGACATAACGGATTGCAATCCTGCAGTGCCCGCAAGGTCCCCCTGCTCCGGAAGGCACATGTGACGGCCCGTCTGAAGTTTGCCAGTGAACACCTGGATGATGCCGAGGGTGATTGGGAGAAGGTGCTGTGGTCAGATGAGACAAAAATTGAGCTCTTTGGCATGAACTCAACTCGCCGTGTTTGGAGGAAGAGAAATGCTGCCTATGACCCAAAGAACACCGTCCCCACTGTCAAGCATGGAGGTGGAAATGTTATGTTTTGGGGGTGTTTCTCTGCTAAGGGCACAGGACTACTTCACCGCATCAATGGGAGAATGGATGGGCCATGTACCGTACAATTCTGAGTGACAACCTCCTTCCCTCCGCCAGGGCCTTAAAAATGGGTCGTGGCTGGGTCTTCCAGCACGACAATGACCCAAAACATACAGCCAAGGCAACAAAGGAGTGGCTCAGGAAGAAGCACATTAGGGTCATGGAGTGGCCTAGCCAGTCACCAGACCTTAATCCCATTGAAAACTTATGGAGGGAGCTGAAGCTGCGAGTTGCCAAGCGACAGCCCAGAACTCTTAATGATTTAGAGATGATCTGCAAAGAGGAGTGGACCAAAATTCCTCCTGACATGTGTGCAAACCTCATCATCAACTACAGAAGACGTCTGACCGCTGTGCTTGCCAACAAGGGTTTTGCCACCAAGTATTAGGTCTTGTTTGCCAGAGGGATTAAATACTTATTTCCCTCTGCAGAATGCAAATAAATTCATATACTTTCCACAATGTGATTTTCCGGATTTAATTTGTGATGTGCTATCTCTCACTGTTACCAATAACCTACCCTTCAATTATGGGCTGCTCATGTCTTTGTAAGTGGGCAAACTTACAAAATCAGCAAGGGATCAAATACTTATTTCCACCACTGTATAACAAAAAAAAAAAAAGAATTTGTAAGGCTGACTCATGGAACATGGAAAAAAAGACTATTCCCACACAACAAAGGTAGAAAAAATTATTTTTATTTAATACTTTGTAAGCACTGAGATGTACCTGCTTTGTAAAATGTACATTTTTTTTCTATTTTTATTTTGCAAAGTACAGGAGAAAATGCATTTCTGTCTCTTTTTTTTTTTATCAGTATTGCACTGTTTACAGTCTGGCTTCCTTGGGCTGGGGGTCTCTATTTCAATTTTTGTTTTTTTTGTTTTTTTTTGGGGGGGGGGGTGGGGGTTGTGGCTCCCTATTCTGCATTAGATTGGTAGCATGGAATGTTGTCACAATTTGGGTTTCTGCCAGGTGCTTGTGACCTGGGTTGGCCACATTGGAAACAAGATACTGGGCTAGATGGACTATTGGTCTGACCCAGTATGGCTACTTTTATGTTATATAGATGAGGGTCTGTCCATGTTCTGCATGTGTGACTGACGTGAAGGATTCTGCCAGCATGTAGTATCTGTGTAGCAATGTGTAACAGTGCAGCTTGTTCCATTTTCCCCAATAGTAGGTATATTAGTGCTCCAGAGCCCAGTGTAATATATATATAGCACTGTCTTCTGATAGGTGGTTTAGGGCTGTTATGGTGTGGTACGCTTTGTGTTCTAGGGCAGTCCTGGAGTACCCCCTTGCCAGTCAGGTTTTCAGGATATTCACAATAAATATGCATGACATTGATTTGCATATACTGCCTCCATTACATGCAAATCTTTTTTCATGAAGTGTTTAGGGAAACACTTCTCTAGATCCCACTGTAATATTTATAGCATTGTCTTTTCATAGGTGGGTTAGGGCCGTTTTGGTGTGGTAAGTTTTCAGTATAGGTTGTGGGTGTCTTTTTGCAGGGGTTTGTGTTATTTCACAAAGTGTCTAGCCCTATTTGAAGGAGGCTCTGGGGCAAGGGCCACCAAAGGTCACCCAAAATAAAAATGCTCAAGACTAGTGTTCTTCACATCCTGTAGAGTCGCCACACAAGCAAAAGCCCATCTGATTTAAACAAGATGTCTAGCAATGGAAGGACTGGGTGTGCTATTCCAGAGGTGATGATCACGATTTGAATATTTTTATTTGAAGTTAAGAAGACAGGTTGCCTGCTCTGGCCAGTCCAGGGACCTCTTCTGCATCCTGCCTACTGATGCAACTTACTGTTTCCTCGTAGGCAGGACGCAACAGAGACAGCCTGTATTAATCATTGCCCGCCACAGCCGCTGAGCAACAACACAGACACTGCTGTCTAGCTGACACCAACTGGCGCCTATTTTATAAAAGTCTGCTCCCCAAGATCAAAACCTGGTACAGCTCAAACCTTCTGTCAGGACAGTTACTGCCTGCTGTGTGTGAAGACCTGTGAAAAGGCATTTTTCTCAGTTGTAGGCAACAAGTACAAGACCTGTAGGTACTAGAATCGAGAAATTTTGGTTTTGTATCTTGCCTGAAAAAAGTTTTCCCTGCACTGCAGGCATAAGTAAGGAACCTGCAGGTACTTTTACTGAATCTATTGGGTTTGTGTCTTATAATTCTTCATAAATCCTTTCCTTTGCTACACACGAAAGAGAGAGAGAGAGAGAGGGAGGGAGGGAGGGAGGGAGAGGTTACCATTCTGTCATTTGGATAAAAAAAACTGAGGGGGAACATGTGAGCAGGAAAGAGCACTAAAGTATGCTACAAAAGCTTTCTAAGCTCTTCTAGGCTCTGGGACAATACATACACACTGGCATTGCCAATGATGGTGGCATCTAAATGTGGCTGACTTATCTTGCTTGTCCATTTATTTATTTGTTGCTTTTGTATCCCACATTTTTCTACCTATTTGCAGGCTCAATGTGGCTTACATATTACCGTTAGTGGCGTTAGCCGATTCCGGTCTGAACAAACACATGGTTTGAATGAATACAAAGTGATAATGTGGTGGAATGAGGTACAAGTAGTGTTCATTGCAGTCTTTGGTTACATTGTGTCACAGGTGTCCATGGAGAAAAATAATATCTAATTATTAGATGTCACTGTCAACAGATTTCAAAGTCTGGATTTACAATCTAACCATAAGGTGCCACTGTGCTCCTTGATCACTAGGAGGTCAAGCACACAGCAACCAGTAGCAAACCATACATTTTGGCCTATAGGTGTCACTCTACATAGCAACCAATAAGATAGCTCAAGAGATCAATCACTAGGTTACACAGTAAACTTTACAATGAAGAAAATGAAATGCATAAGTGTATGGCAGCAGTGTGTGAGGAGGTACTTGGTAGTAAAGAATGCAGAGCATGCCTTATAGAATTATTTTCAATCCATCTATGTAGTCTGAGTTTTGTTTATATTTATGTAGGTGTTGTGTATGTGTCTCTGTTTTGTGTGATGTGCATCTATGTATATGTTTTATGCATATGGATGTGTGTTTTGTCTATGTTGAGAGTGTGTATGTTCTTTGTGTGTTTCATGTATGAGGAGAGACTTGCTGACCTGAACATGTATACTCTGGAGGAAAGGAGAAACAGGGGTGATATGATACAGACATTCAAATATTTGAAAGGTATTAATCCGCAAACGAACCTTTTCCGGAGATGCGAAGGCGGTAGAACGAGAGGACATGAAATGAGATTGAAGGGGGGCAGACTCAAGAAAAATGTCAGGAAGTATTTTTTCACAGAGAGAGTAGTGGATGCTTGGAATGCCCTCCCGCGGCAGATGGTGGAAATGAAAACAGTAACGGAATTCAAACATGCGTGGGATAAACATAAAGGAATGCTGTTCAGAAGGAATGGATCCTAAGGAGCTTTGCCGAGATTGGGTGGCAGAGCCAGTGGCGGGGATGGTGCTGGGCAGACTTATACGGTCTGTGCCAGAGCTGGTGGTGTGAGACGAGACTGGTGGTTGGGAGGTAGGGATGGTGCTGGGCAGACTTATACGGTCTGTGCCAGAACTGGTGGTGGGAGGCGGAGCTGGTGGTTGGGAGGCAGGGATAGTGCTGGGCAGACTTATATGGTCTGTGCCCTGAAAAGGACAGGTACAAATCAAGGTAAGGTATACACAAAAAGTAGCACATATGAGTTTATCTTGTTGGGCAGACTGGATGGACCGTGCAGGTCTTTTTCTGCCGTCATCTACTATGTTACTATGTGTCTGTATGTGTGTGGTTTGCATGTGTGCATTTCTGTGTGTCTGGGAATATGCAGATGTGGGCACCTGTGGCGGGAGGGGGAGGGTTATTTTTATGTGTCTGAGTGTATGTATTTATATTGTCTGTCTGTGTGTGACCAGGAAAGTAGAAAAAAGGGAAGAGGCTGTTTGAAAGCATCAATTCTCTAACTACTATATTCAAGTTTATCAAAGTGTCCACTGCACAAGCGCACCAATCAAATGCATACATATGGACAAGCTGGCCCAGCAAACAGACCAACCTGGCCTCTACAAAAATTGATTTCATGCAGAACATATCTAAAAGATTACCCATAAGAAACAAATATCTTGTAAATTCTCTAAAGCAAAGCACTACAAAATATTAAAAAAAACTGACACTGAGCAATTTTAGAAAATATTTCTAATTAAGAATTACAGAAGTGTCTATAAATAATTCTACAGTAGAAAAATACATTAAATAACTCCGTATTCTCTTTTCATACTAAGCATTTTCCCTATAAACACAAAGGAGAAAAAAAACAGACCCAAGTTTAGGCATGAGCCAGATGAGGAACTCGTTCAAGGTGCCGAAGCTGATGGGTGCCAAAAACCTGCCTCATCATTCACAGTGATAAGAGCATGTTCATTTGCTCTCACTAAAGTTGGTTCAGGGTGCCACAACCCCTTGAACCAGCTCTGAGGAAAAAAATACCCTTCAGTATATCTTGCTCTATGTACTCCAAACATGAGCTTCTTACATAAAGTCCTACCCAGTAATAAGTGTCAAGCCACAAAGACTCTCCCAAATATCCCATTATCGATTAATCTGAGGATTCAATGCAAAACTGCATGGTCCATAGGTGTTATTGGCTAAGGACAACAACATCAGCAGAAAAACCATATACTCCCCATCATCTGATAGAATTATCCACATATCTAAAATTTTAACTTGGTTATATTGTTTATCAGCAAATGGATGAATCACCCTCTGTTTGCTTTTCCTTTCACTCTAGTTCAAGACATGCAATTATTTGAACAGTAAAAATGCTGAACTGCACATAACCAGTTCAACAGAAATACAGAGAATCCATCCAAAACAGGCAGCCTATAATATGTTATATAATCTCTTTGATCCTTTCTTATAATTAAGCATCTTATTTTGAACCTTTGATTTACCGGTACATGAAACCCTCCTATAAAAACATATTACACAAAAACAGTTAGCATATCATTTAAAATCATCTTATTATCTGACTCTTCTAGGACAAAGGAAGGTGTAGCAGACTTGCAGGCTTCTTTTCGAAAGAGAAGGGTGCCCATCTTTCGACACAAATCAGGAGATGGGCGTCCTTCTCCCAGGGTCACCCAAATCGGCATAATCGAAAGCCGATTTTGGGCGTCCTCATCTGCTTTCTGTCGCGGGGACGGCCAAAGTTCCCAGGGGCGTGTCGGAAGCATAGGGAAGGCGAGACTGGGGCGTGCTTAACACATGGGCTCCTCTGCTGATAATGGAAAAAAGAAGGGCATCCCTTACGAGCACTTGGCCGACTTTACTTGGTCCATTTTTTCTTGAGACCAAGCCTCAAAAAGGTGCCCAAACTGACCAGATGACCACCGGAGAGAATCGGGAGATGACCTCCCCTTACTCCCCCCAGTGGCCACTAACCCTCTCCCACCCTAAAAAAAAAAACTTTACAAATATTTTTTGCTAGCCTCTATGCCAGCCTCAAATGTCATACCCAGCTCCATGACAGCAGTATGCAGATCCCTGGAGCAGTTTTAGTGGGTGCAGTGCACTTCAGGCAGGCGGACCCAGGCACACCCCCCTCCCTGTTACACTTGGGATGGTAAATGTGAGCCCTTCAAAACCCACCACAAACCCACTGTACCCACATGTAGGTGCCCCCCTTCACCCCTTAGGGCTATGGTAGTGTTGTACAGTTATGGGGAGTCGGTTTTGGGGGGGGTTGGGGGGCTCAGCACCCAAGGTAGGGAGCTATGTACCTGGGCGCAATTTGTGAAGTCCACTGCAGTGTCCCGGCATGTGAGGGGGACCAGTGTACTATGAATGCTGGCTCCTCTCACGACCAAAGGGCTTGGATTTGGTTGTTTCTGAGATGGGCGTCCTCGGTTTCCATTATCGCTGAAAACTGGGGACGACCATCTCTAAGGTTGACCTAAATGTTGAGATTTGGGCGTCCCCGACCGTATTATCGAAATGAAAGATGGGTGCCCATCTTGTTTCGATAATATGGGTTTCCCCATCCCTTCGCCGGGACGTCCTGAAAGGACTTCCTCAGGAAAACTTGGGCACCCTGTTCAATTATGCCCCTCTTAGTAATAAAAGCAGGTACAGAAACAAGAGGATACAAAAGTAAATGACAGCATTGTTTAAAATGAAAGCTATCAATACATCCCAGAATGAACTGTACTGCCCACACTTTGAGAAGTATAGCAGTTGTTATATATTCAGCTTAAGCATTTAAACAGTAAAGCTTACTATCTTAAAATATCTTTGAAACTAGCCTTAGTATTCTAGGTTAGGTCTGAGAAATGCTAGAAAAGCCGTACAATTTGGCTTTCATATCTTTGAATTGGTATTTCAATGACAGATGTGTGTTGTGGCAAAAACCTCTGTCAGAACAAAATTAGGTGATCTATCATTTTAAGATATGGTCTTCATATACTGTTTACTCGAAGATATCACTTGCCTCAAGCCAATTTTGACCAAGAACATTCTGTGATATGGAAGTGATTTGTATATCATCATTTTTGTGATAAATGTAGCTCTTGAACACAAAATAACCTACCATTCCACAGTATTACAGTTAAAACTCCTATACCAGTAAATCTGTAGTAGTGTTTTTATTACTGCTCACACATCAAGACTTTAGTGTGCTTTTCTCCTGCTGAATATGATCATTGTTAAATTAAACCTAAATGATAGAGCTATATAACATATTTAGCATTTTTTTACTTTAATTTTAATATTCTATTCCTATAAAAATCTGTTAAAAACATAACACATTTTGTCAGTTTAACTACAGCATATTCTATTCTCATTTTAAAAATATTATATATGTTTTTCAAAGAAAACAATTTTCACATTAAAAATATGCCAAATGCATAACGATTTGCAGTGTCTTTACCATTTAGTACAATCCATTCTGGTTTTTGACAATACTAAGCTAATACTCATTACTGTACTAAATACATGCTAGGTTCTTTTTAATCTGACCCTACAGTTTAAAAAAATAAAACATAGCAAAGCTTGCCAATCCCACAAACATGTGTAACTTTTATTTAGTGAATTTTTTAAAGCAAACTTATTAAAATAAGCTCTCTCTCTCAGCTTTACAAAGTTCTTTTTTTTTGTGTAGCTAAAGTCCTCTCTTTGATTAAAAGATCAGGTCAAGAGCAGCTCATCAAATGTGAACAATAAATTATTTTTTGTATTTATTTCAACTATTTACTCATGCACACAATTTTTACGAGTTTACTAAACCAAAATAACTACAGTGCAGAATCAGAGTACAGTTCCCAGTACTAAAAACAAATAACATTCTGTTTAATTTCACAGGATGTAAGGATGTATAACCTGATTTCACACAAGTCACTTAACCCTCCATTGCCCCATGTAAGTCGCATTGAGCCTGCCATGAGTGGGAAAGTGCGGGGTACAAATGTAACAAAAAAGTACCATAAGCTCCATCTCAGAAATCAAACATATGGGTAATAATCAGCTGGTGTGGCAAGAACTTTTTTTGAACACCACGTTTTAAAAAATGTATATTCAGCATAACTACAGTGCAGAAACATAGCAGATCAGATGAGGAGAGTACATCACCAAATGTATTCACCACAACATATAATAAAATACTAAAAGCCTGACACGGCTATATTTCACCCTCATAAGGGCACTATCAGGGGCATAAAAGAACTGTTATTAAATACACAAAAACTTATGTGAGTTAAAATCATAAGAACCAATATGAATAAACACAAAAATTCATTCTCAAAATATGACAACCGTGATTAAAAACAGGAATAAAATATAAATGTTGAGTTAACATAAATATGACATATTAACTGAGTACACCTACAATCTACATGCTTCCTAAGACACACAAGTCATTGCAGTCACCTTCTGGTAGGACCAGTGCATTTTTTCTACCAAAAAAGGTGCCGGTACTCAAATCCTAGGCCATCCTTCAGGGGTGGGATGACCACTGAGGGACCCACCCCACAATATCCAGGCCCCCTGCAACCATTCACAGGATCTATCACGAGGCAGAATTGGTGTGTAGAGCCTGAGCTCTTTCATTAAAACTTGGGGTCCACAGGTCAATTTTAGCAATGGAAAAGGTGCCGGTACTCAGTACCCCCAAGTACCCCCTCAAAAAAAGCCCTGGGTACGACAATCTCTTCAGCAACAGGATCCATTATTGAGTCATTATCCATTTTTTGCTGATCGGTTTCTAAGTCCTTTTCTCAGTATAATGCCTTCATAAAGAAGAGAGTCAACCAATATGATTAATACTGCTAGTAATATGAATTGTACAGGAGATATCCAATTGGTTACATTTGATGTTGAGTTTCTCTACACTAATATCCCACAACAAGAGGCAATACAGGAAATAAGAGAGACAGACAAGTGAGATTTCTTTTTAAGAATCCCAACTGAAATTATAGTTGAGATTGTTACACTGGCATTAGCAAAGAATTCTTTTGCATTCGATGGTATTTTTATCAACAGATCAAAGGCACCACCATGGGTGTCACAATGGCACCATCTGTTGGAAACTCATATATGGCTAATTTTGAACACCAGTTTTCGACATCAGTGTAAGTCTAATATTCTTTTATGGAGACGTTACATCGACAAAATTTTCATTATCTGGCAAAATACTGTAGCTGATCTTAACGAGTTCCATGCATGGCAAACAAAAAAAGAAGTTTCACACTTCTAATGCATTTTGACAACAAAAGTGATTACTGGACATTCAGATTATTTTAAATGAAAGTTTTTCGATAGAAAACCTACTGATATAAGCAGAAATTAAGTCTTGCCTGAATTTTCTTTTGATTAGTCCTTCCCACTATTTCAGAACCTGTGGGATAGCTGTGCACTCAACAAGCATGTGGAGATAGAGAACTGAAAAGTGAGCTGAGACATATCTCTCTTAGCATCCAGTCGAGGTCCTCAGTATTTACATAAACAAACAGTAAGGAAAAACAAAGAATAAACACAGCAATCTTTAAAAACACTAACCAGGCCAGCAAACACGTGTGGACCTGTCTCTCATCTCTGGACAGCTTGCAGAGAACAAGAGATATGCAGAATACACCATGCAAAGTGACAGCCATTATTTAACCCATTAATTAGCACTGACTAAACATCTCAGAAACCTCAGGCAAGCCTTTGGAAGAGTGAGGACTAACAGAAAGAAAATTATCAGGTAAGACCTAATTTTTCTTTCCACTATGTAGCTTCCCACTATTCCAAAACATGTGGGATGTTCAAAAGCAATCCCAAGAGTGGGTGGGATCCTGGCATCACTTCCACCTTGAGGTAAGAAGCCCCAAAACTGGCTTCCAAGTGTGCCGCAACATCCACCCTGGATGCTTGGCAAAGGTATGCAGCATTAACCATGTTGTCACCTTGCAAATATCCACTGGAGACAATAAGGTAGTCTCTGCCCAGGATGTTGCTGTACACCTCGTAAAATGAGCCCAAAAGGCATGAGGAGCCTACTTCACTGCAAGCAAATAAGCTGGCATGATAGTAGCCATCTAACAATTGTGGGCTTGGAAGCCAAAAGGCCAAGCCTCTGTTTATCCAAAAGCACAGTCTGCCTGATTTGTGAAACTCATTCGTGACTTCCAGATATCTAATGAGGACTCTACGCACAACAAGAAGCTTCAAGGGCTAAGAGAATTATTTGACCCCAGTGAAATGTGATCCTTTTCAACATGTGGCCTAATATGGGGCAAGGCGGGAAGGTATACAGTAGATGTGTCTCCAGCCAGGGCCGCAGCAGGGCATTGATCCCCATCGAGCCCGGTTCTTTCCAATGGCTGAAGAACTTGGGCACTTTGGCATTCCTTTTCACTGTCATCAAGACCAGAAGCAAAGAACCCCATCGGTCCACTATCGGCTGAAAATCCTGGCTGGATAGTTCCCATTCTCTCAGAACCTATGAATGCCTGATGAGGAAGTCCGCTTCCATATTCAAGGACCCAGTGATATGAGATGCAGACAAGCAAAGAAGATTTCTCTCCATCTAATTAATGAAGGAGGCCACCTCCACCACCACTGTAAGCTGTGGGTCCCACTTTGCTTGTTGATATAAGCCACTGCTGTTGCTTTGTCAGAGAAAACACAGAATGGGGCCCCTGCCAGAAAGGGAGCAAAGCTCAATAAGACATTCTGTACTGACCTGAGCTTCAAGCAATTTATCAACCACAGACTCCTACTGCTTCCAGGTGTCCTGTGCCAAATGAAACTTGTAATCAACTCCCCAATTAAACTTGCTGGCATCTGTGCTATCAGAAAGGGAGCACCAATGGTCAAATCCTGGGGAACAACAACCACTGAATACTCCATCTGGCATTTGTCACGCAAGGAAGATGAAGGTCATACCTTCTATGACACCGGTGACCAGTGACTGAGAAGAGATTCCTGTAATGGCTGCATATGAGCCCTTGCCCATGGCACCACTTCCATCAACTCTTGTCACTGAACTACCTTCAACCTCCTGCATTCCATGAGGATGATCCTCTCCCATGCTCTGTAAATAGAACACATAGATACTCCAAGGTCTGCGATGGAGTTAGTCTGCTCTTCTCTAAATTAATCACCCAACCTAATGAATGCAAAAGATGGACAAAAGGTGCCTTCCATCTTTGGGACAATGAAGTAGATGGATTATATGCCTTATCCCTGTTTGGCCTGGGAAACTGGAACAATAGCCTGGAGGGCCAGCAAGGATTCTACAGTGGCATGAACCTTGACCACCTTGGTTCCCTTTCAACAAGGAGTCATCAAGATGAGAGGATTGACCAGGCAGGAGAACTTCAACTTGTAACCTTCTGTAAGAATAAACAGAACCCACTGGTCTGACATGATTTTGGCCCACTCCTCCTGAAACTCCTGAAGACGTCCTCCTACTGGAGGAAGAGAAGACTGGACAAGCATCACATCACTGTGAAGCTCAGGAGACATTGGGCAATCTAGATGACTGAGAACACTTCTTCCTCTCCGCACAAAAGACTGGCATATACACAAAAGATTGGCATACCTGAAAGCAGGACATCTGACCATACTGCTTGACCACCAGATCGGTACCGTCTGCTGTCTCAAAATCGAGATTGAGGGCCCCATGAAGACGGATGACCAGAGGCTATCGGCTTATCGTCCAGCAACCACTGTCTGTTAGGTTTCCCCCAGTTCTTTCACAAAGTTACTGAGATCTTCTTCAAATAGCTACTTGTCTCAAAAGAGCAGTTTAACTAGATGTGACTTTGACACTGTATATTCCACCAATGCAGCAACCAGAGCTTCCAATGTGCTGTGACAAACAAAGACATACTGCAGACCATAACTCATAACATATCATAAATAGCATCTGTCAAGTAGGCCAACCCAGCTTACAGCTGGGTATTATGCTGCCAGTCTTGTGTTGCTGATTGCTGATGACAATTCAGGCATTCTCTTCTATGAACGAGCAACACACTGTCGCTTGAAAGACCAAACAAGCCACTTTAAAAGCTTCCTATCCAGTAGGTCATTTAGGGCAATGCCCCCTTCCACCACCAAGGAGGTCTTCTTAGTCACCACCTTAACCAGGGAGCCCACCCTGGGAAGCTGCAATTATCTTTCTCCTCTGGAACTCACGGGTAGAGGTGAGTCATGGCTCTTCTCACTCTCAGCAACGCATCCAGTGAAACGCATTCTGCTGTAATCAGGTCCTGAATGTCTGGATGCATCAAGAAGGACTTAAAAGGACCTCTAAGCTCTCTCGTGACTGACAAAGATGGAATTTCTGATGCCAACATAGAAAACTCAAGAAATAAGAGTACTGATCTCCTCTTTATAAAACAGCCTCAAAACTATCGGATCATCCTCCTCCACAGGAGGAAGCTATTCCTCCTCTAACGGCTCCTTCATAATTACATAAGTATTGCCATATTGGGGCAGACCAAAGGTCCATCAAGCCCAGCATCCTGTTTCCAACAGTGGTCAATCCAGGTTATAAGTACCGTCAAGATCCCAAAACCGTACAATACATTTTGTGCTGCTTTATGGTTTATGGACTTTTAGGATGCTATCCAAACTTTTTTTAAACCTCGCAAAACTAACTGCTTTTCCCACATTCTCTGGCAATGAATTCCAGAGTTTAATTACACATTGAATGAAGAAATATTTTCTACGATTTGTTTTAAATTTACTATTTTGTAGCTTCATTGCATACCCCCTAGTCCTAGTATTTTTGGAAAGAGTAAGCAAGCGATTCACGTCTACTCGTTCTACTCCACTCATCATTTTATAGACCTCTATCATAACTCTCCTCACCCGTCTCTTCTCCAAGCTTAAGAGCCCTAGCCTTTCCTCATAGCCTTTATCATTCGTCGCCCTTCTCTGTACTTTTTCTAATTCCACAATATCTTTCTTGAGATACGGTAACCAGAATTGCACACAGAATCCAAGGTGCGGTCGCACCATGGAGCAATACAAAGGCATTATAATGTCCTCATTTTTGTTTTCCTTTCTTTTCCAAATAATACCTAACATTTTATTTGCTTTCTTAGCTGCCGCCGCACACTGACCAAAGGATTTCAACGTATCACCGATGACACCTTGATCCTTTTCTTGGTCAGTGACTCCTAATGTGGAATCTTGCATCACGTAACTATAGTTCAGGTTCCTCATTAAAACATGCACCACTTTCCACTTGCTCACATTAAGCATCATCTGCCATTTGGATGCTCAGTCTCCCAGTCTAGTAAGGTCCTCTTGTAATTTTTCCCAATCCCCTTGTGATTTAACAACTTTGAATAAGTTTGTGTCATCAGCAAACTTAATTACCTCACTAGTTACTCCCATCTCTAGTTCATTTATATATATATATGTTAAAAAGCAACGGTCCCAATACAGACCCCTGGGGAACCTCAATATCTACACTTCTCCATTGAGAATACTGACCATTTAACCGTACTCTCTGTTTTCTCCCTTTTAGCCAGTTTTTAATCCACAATAGAACACTACCTCCTATCTCATGACTCTCCAATTTGCTTCCACTTTTCCACTCCCATCAGACTCAACACATGCTCAAAAACTTGCTCCCAGAGCCTTTTAATATGAGGGCATATCTACACCAAGTGCAAATAGTTCCCTTCCACGGATCCACTTTTAAGGCAGAATCCTGAAGCAATCACTCCAGCCCTAATGGTGCATTTGGAGTGCATGAATAAGTGGTGCTGAAATTTAAAGTGAAGCTCTTTCCAAACCATGCTTTCTACCAGATCCCACACCCCAAACACATTGACAGCATGTCATCTGAATCCAGCTCAATATTCAACTTGCTGTTCCATTTCTGAACTGCGGTCTGCAATGGGTCCCCTATCATTTCACCCAATATGTTGTATTTTTTGTTTTTTTTATAACCAGGATATCAGATTGCCTTTCTTTGGTTATATATATACTAGCCGTTAAGCCCGTTAAAACGGGCGAGATTTGTAATTCTCATCTCCATGTACAGCAAACCTCCTCTCTCCCCTGCCCTCCCCTCCCCCGATCCATGTCCAGCAACCCTCCTCTCTCCCCTGTCCTCCATCGATCTATGTCCAGCAACAGTGCTCTCTCCCCTGCCCTTCCCCCCATGTCCAGCAGCCCTCCTGTCTCCCCTGACCTCACCCCGTCCACCAACCCTCCTCTCTCCCCTGCCCTCCCCCCATATCCAGCAACCCTCCTATTTCCCTTGGACTCCCCCCACCCTGTTCTCTCCCCTGCCCTCCCCCATGTCCAGCAACCCTCCCCTCCGCCCTGCTCTCTCCCCATGTCCAGCAACCCTCCTCTCTGCTCTGCTCTCTTCCCATGTCCAGCAACCCTCCTCTCTCCCCCCTGCCCTCCCCCCATGTCCAGCTACCCTCCTCGCCGGGCCCCCTGCACTGACATGAGGTGAGAGGCGCTGTTATGTCAGTGCAGGGGGCCCAATACGGAGGGGGGAGGGGGCGACGTCGGGGATGGGGGGGAGGGTGGAGGTTGGTGCGCCGGCGATGTTCCTTTCCTTCGTCTCCAGGCTCTCCAGCGGCAGGTCGGCAGCGTCCGTTTCCCTCTCTGTTCTGCCCTCTGATGTCATCACCTCTTGACATGAGGGCGGAACAGAGAGGGAAGTCTCTACTGCGCATTTGCGGGTGAGTCGGTCACTTGTTTTTTATATGTTTGATATATATATATATATATATATATATATATATATATATATATATATTCAAAAATCCTTCTTTTGGAATATTCCTGCATTGCTTTTCAACAAAATTATCTGCATAGTGCATCATCTGCAAACAGCCAAATAACTCATGTTGCCCTAAATAGGCCCTTCCTTCATGGGCCTTAAAACAACCACATAACCATTCCCCTCCAAAATGTGCCCTAATCTGATGCTTGAAAAAACCGTTTGGGAAAAAATAAGTTACAGTCAGCCTATTCTAAATCAACATTTGTACAGTGTGGGTAGATTTTGCAGACTAAATATGGAAAGGAAATGCTTGCCGGTATAACAAGCTTCCCAAACCTGTCCTGAGGATTCAATGCTAGTTTGGATTTCAGGCTATTCACTATGAGTGTGCATCCCACATGAGAGGTTTGTATTTAATATATGCAAATGTACTTCATGCATATTCATTGTAGATATCCTAAATACATGACTGGCTGTGGGTTCTCCCAGACAAGTCCCAGAAGCCCTGATTCTATGTCTTCCAGTGATCACTCTGTGATGCTTTCCATTCAAAGTTCTCAGAAAGCCTGCCATTATGCACTTTGCAAACAAGCAAAAAAGACATGGGGGTGGGGTTAAATGGAATCTAGTTGCAGTTGCAACCCTAAGGACAAAGTATGGGGGGGGGGGGGCAAGGTATCTTCTACACAGTGGCAAATACAATCCTGGCCACCTTTCCTGGGGCAGACTACATAAGCCGTGCTGGCTGCTGTCATTTGGTATGTTACTACTTAAGTAGTAAAGAGAGACCAGGAACAACCAGTCTGAAAAATAAAATGATCAGAAAGGTACAAAACATTATTTTAAGTTTTTAGAAAATTGAAATTGTCAGCTTTGAAAATGTGCATTTCCTCTATGATTTTGTTTGGTACAGAAGGAAAAAGGAGAAGCAGGGGTCCACATGGAACACCAAAAGAAAATAGCAGACTAAAAAAAAAAAAAGTAAATAAATAACAAATATAATCCCCAGAAAGATGGAAATGAAAATTCTTTATTAAAACATTTCCAGCTATATTTGAGCAAATCCTGCATCAGGAGTATGCAAATCTATATAGTATATAAATAAATATTCATGGATCACTAAAGTCATTTACATCAATCATCCACAGTAAAAACCATAAAAAGTTTAGAATAAGCAATGCATAAAAATATCATTCATAAGGGCTCTTCTACAAAAGTCACATAAAATAATATATATTAATTCTTAAAACCAATACAAATTTAATAAAGACTTGCACACAGCTCTTCTAACAAATAAAATTTGCTCCAAAATGGAATCTCTTGGATCCTTTATGGTAGTCTCATGAAAATAAAGAGCATACTTTTACCGACCAATATTCGCGCCGACAGTTGTTGGTGTTTTTTTTTTGGGGGGGGGGGTGGTTACACTTGCTGTTGTTGGCTAAACTAGACCTGGATATTCAGTGTGCCATGTGGGAACACTGGCACTGAATATCCAGGGCTAATTTTCTTGTAGGCTAGCTGGCAGAGTTTATGCAGGTCCTGGCCGATATTCAGCCAGGGCCTGTATAAAACAGTTACGCAGGCCCTTGGTAAACATCATTCAAGACCCACATAAAATTAAAAAGTGGCCTTTCCCACTGATTCCTCTCCACTCCCACCCCCTTGATGAGCTCTGTGAGCCATCTCTCATCCCCTCCAATATGCTGCATTGTCTCCATCACAACACCCCCCCACCTATCAGTCAGAATAGGTCCCCCTCCAGGGCCTATCTGACCTCCCTGGTGGTCCAATGGTATGATGGGGGAAGGAGTAAACCCCTCCCCCCTCACTCCTGTCTCTAACAGCAGCTTCCTGAAAATGCTCCTCCCCCATCGCTCCACTGGACCATTACAGAAATCAGGTAGGCCCGGAGGGGGGCACACCTATCCTGCCCACTTTTCCTGGGGCCGGTCAGAGGCAATATTAGCGGCAGCAACAAGCGATTTAAGTGGGCAGGAATCTCTCCCGCTCACTTAAATCACTTTGAATATCAGCCACTTAGTTTTTATATACATTGTGAGCAAGATCACTTCCAGACAACTCTACAATAGCCTTCAGCTTCTGAAGTCAAACTCAAGTTGCGTCATTCATTTTGCACAATAAAAGCTGCTCTATATATATTTGAATCTCATTATTACTTAACCTGCACTGCGCTAAAAAGATAGTGTGTCAGATGCAAAATGTTGCCATTTGTTTGTTATCTAGCAAAAAAAAACCCTACCTTTATTCCCTTAACTCATAGTAATTATGGCATGAATACCATAAGATTACTTCATACCATACTTTCACTGCATGAAAGCAGCATTTGAAACATATTTAAAAAGTTTAAAACAAGAGATACATACTTAAAATGCGAAAGGCAACCAATACTAAAACAATTCTTGCTCTTACATAAATGTTATTTTTTATGTCATTCTAATGTATAGGGTGATATACAACTAGGTGTACAGGATTCAATTTGCATACTAAACTGCTCCTAAAAGATTTCATGTGTTTCAGAATTGTGTAAAAAGAAACAATATGTATCTCATTACAAGTATTTCTAACTCTTAGACAATGACTCCATACAGAAAATGATGTGGCTAATGAAGTAGAAAACTCTAGCAACAAATCATTTAAAAGTTTTATGCAGTGTATTTCTAAAAAGAGGAGGAAATTTTAATCATAAGCAAATGCAATCATTTATGTTAAGCAATCCATGGACTAAGTCAATGTACCACAAACAGCCATTAAGCAAAAATTATGACATTAAGGAGAAAGAAAACACAGTGATTTGCAGACTCTGCATTTTATATTTGTAACAATCAAGCTAATAACTTTTCAAACACCTAACAAAATATGTGAGAGTTTTGTCACGCACATAACTAGTGGCTTTAATTCAATATCATGTACACAAATCTAAGAAATTTTTAAGTAAGGTTTCTAGTCATTGATGAATGTAAGAAGACATAACTTACATGGACAAAGTGGATCTGGAAAACAAGCAGCATCACAATGTGTGCATGCATGCTGAAACTAACTGGGATGACTGTGCACAGGGTGACCTGACTCATGCTCACCGTACCCTGGGAGGTGGTGTATAGTATAATGGCAGCATGGCAAATAGCACAGTTTGCCAGGTTCTGCCAAGTTGCACAGTCACATGAATTCCATGCAACTAAGCTAACCACTAAAGGGTTTTGAAGGGCTTCCTGATCAGGCAATCCACGTTTCTCCAAGCTGCCCTTGTATGGAACTCTCCTGAGGACATGAAGCTCACTGGCTTTGCCCAAGTGACAGCCATGATTAGTCATAAGGATTCAGACGCATGCTGATGAGGGTCAGGGCAGCAAGAGAGGATAGCGGATGGGATCTGAACAGCATTGTACCCTCTTCCTGTTGCCTCCCACACTGATGTACCATATTACTATTCTTCTCAAGTTTTCTTCACTCCTTATCTGCAATATCTGCCAGATAGCTGTCAAAAACAAACAGCAAAAAAAAAAAAACAGTGAAATATTTAAAGAGACAGCATGCCAGCCAGGTTTTTTTTTTTTAAGAAACATGCCCTGAAGGTCCAGACCTGTGGTTATGGCTTGCTATATGCCTTAAAGGGGCACAGCTGCAACCCATCACAGCACAAAGCTAGTTTCTGTTCTCAATTCGCTTACAGAAAGTTGACCAGGCTAAGACCTGGTCAGGAGGTGAGATTTTTAGTACAAGATCCTTGGCTTTGCCCATCAGAGTGGTGAGGGGCATGGGTGCTTCAATAGGAAGGTAAAAATGGGGTGTAAACTTAGCAAGAAAGTAGAAGAGCACTGGATCTATGTGGTGGCCCTGCCACAATTGGCTGTCAGATTTGGCAGAAGCCGGTGATAACAGGCCATGCACTTCTTTTAGTGAAAGGGGCACCTGTGTCCAAGAACGCTGAGTGGAGGCAGAGAGCACCAAGACAGCCAGATGATAACCCCCGTTTCCAAGATCCTGTACTGTAGGTAGTTTGAGAAGCTCCAAGACTCACTCACAACAGTTACAACCACTCACATCAGCCAGGTATTCAACTTGAAGCCTTTGTTGTCAAGCTGTATGGTTCCCAAGTCCTGTCCACTGGCCACATTGGTACCATTAGCAGAAACTCTAGTTGCTACAAAGAAAAGTATTCCCAAATGGATGACCTAACATCTCAAGTATTGCAAGCACCAATGGCAGATGGAAACTAGGTGGGTATAGCAAGCCCTAGTTGGATATATGGTGTCATCCAAAAGAAACAGGAGAAGGACTCCAAAGCATGAAAAACCAAGCACAGCAACAGAAGCACAATAGGCTTATGGACTTTTATTTTAGGAAATTATCCAAACCTTTTTTTCCCAAGTCATTATTGTCTTTTTTTGCCAATGGATTTTCCCCAAGTCATTATTAAGATGGACTTGGGGAAAATCCATTTCTTATTCTAGGATAAGCAGTAGAAAATCTATTTTACTGTTCTGGGATCTTGCCAGATACTTGTGACCTGGATTGTTCACCGTTAGAAACAGGACGCTGGGTCTGATGGACCTTCAGTCTATCCCAGTATGGCAACACTTATAACAACCCGTTCCGATTGATACTGCAAATGCCTACCTGGAAGACAAATGAGCCAGGCTGGCCTTTATGGACACTAGGCCTTGGTAGCATGTCTCCTTGGTAGAAGCCTTGTTGAAGAAAGCTAAATGAGGACTTTTGACTGCAGGCATGAACCTCATTACCTTCATTCCCCTGGGCCTCATGGACAGAGAAATAGTATTAGGAGAACCAATATGGACTTGAGACTGGAAGGGGCCTTATTATGGTCCATGGGACCAGAATATCAGCAAAATAGAATTTAAGAACCATTTTCATGCAGGAAAATTATCTTTAGAATGAAAGACTATTTTTTTTCAGATTTCATGCCCACAGGCCATGGCACCACAAGGTATCCATGAAGCGAAGCACTCTCCTTCCTTCCTTCCTTCTCAGATCAGCTGACATGCCCAGGGTATGACTTCCATTGTGGTCCACTTGCCCCCAAATGTAGTGGCAATCCAACTGACATCAAATACAGTGGTGTCTTCAACTGTTGACTAACAGACTTTTTTGAATTGGGTCTAAGATGCCTAGCAATGCCCTGCATAGCAGACTCCACAAGAAAACCAGGAACCTGGAGCAAGCTGCAGAATTTGAGAGAATAACTGCCCTCGACAATATGTGTCCTGGAAGTAGTGTCACTGCAGAGTGGTAAGGCTGCTACCATCAAAAAAAAAAAAAGCCAACAAGCACAGGCATGAAGGCAGAGTTTAGAGTTCTGCGTCCTCTAGAACCTGGATAGTGGGGGAGTATGAGTCTGGCTCTATTACATATGAGTAAGACCCTGAATCACTCTTAATGAGGCGAAGAGGGTGAGAGCTCTACCCATTAGGGCACCAAACAAGGGTCTGTCTGCAGTTTAAGCTGGAGTGGTTCTAATATGGCAGCAAACTGACAACCCCGGCTTGGTTGTGAAATTTTAGGGTATCACGAGAGGACTCCTTAAGCATTACTACATCTGTCTAGCATCTGTACCAGCTTGACCCAGGTGTGGCAGCAGAATAGTTAGTCTAAGTATTATCATATTACTGCCCAAAGTGCTGGCAGACTTGCTTTAAAATGAATGGGTTGCCAAGCAAAGCAGAGCCCAGCCAAGAGCTAACTAGCAGAAGGAACTGCATATTGGTTGCACAAGACAGACCAATGGAAAAAGTGCAAATTTATAAGGTTATATAAATTATGGGTAGAACTTGCTCCAATTTCTTTTCAATTCTAATTCTTCAATTGACCAAATTTCTCTGGCAATGTAAAGTTTTGGTTCTTCCCCTGTGTGTGGACTATATTAAATTGTCAAGTTATAATTAGTCTTGTATGGAATGTTTATTTTCCTGATAACTTTATGTTGACTGAAGTCTGTATTTTGGATTAAAATTTCTTTGTTAAAACATTTAAAACTAGCATAATAAATGCTGTTGATTAATCGCAGTTAACTATCATGATTAAAGGGATAATTTAAAAATTTAACAGCATAGTAACATACATAGTAACATAGTAAATGACGGCAGATAAGGACCTGTACAGTCCATCCAGTCTGCCCAACAAAATAAACTCATTTTACATGGTATGTGATACTTTATACTCAAGTTTGATTTGTCCTTGCCATTCTCAGGGCACAGACCATAGAAGTCTGCCCAGCACTGTTGTACCAAGTTCTGAAGCTAACATCAAAACCCCTTAAAATTTACACTCCAGCTCATCTATATCTATTCAGTCACGATCACAGTGTAGACCGTAGAAATCTGCCCAGCACCGGTTTTGCTTCCCAATTACTAGTAACATGATGGTCCATATTCAGCCCATTCAGTGTATTTTTAAATGCTTACCACCATGGACTGCAAAGAGAACTCACCCCTTTCAGGTATCGCCTTCCCAAAGAGCCCTACCCAAAAAGACGCCTCCCTCCCAAATGAAGACGCTCATAAGCTTAAGGATCCCTGGTGGTCTGAGGGTAATGAGTGAGAGTGCGATCCCTTTTGCTCTTGCCAGTGCCAGCTCTGTGTCCAAAGTGACAGCCATGACCTCTAACACACCTTAAATATATTGTCTAAAATTGTGTTAAGAGGCTTGGGTGGGAAGCACTTTTAGAAAGCTGATCTACAGCTACTTTGAACCTTCCTTATCCATTCACTGCTGGAGGGTCTAGGTTTGCCTTGCCCAGGATTGCCATTGCTGCTGCAGACTCCCACAACACACACACACACAAACACAGCATATCCTACAATTTGCACACATCCTTAAAAAACAGTATGGGGGGGGGGGGGGTAAGAAGGAGTTAGAGAAATGAGAAACTGCCACTGTGTCAGCCATGTTTATATGCAGTCCCGTCTAATTCTATAATTTTATAATGGGATGCCACAAGCAAAAAGCAATGATAACATTAAGCAGCACAGATTCAGACATTTAGAAAGTATTATTTAGATCCTCAAATTCCTAAGCGTACTAGTTGCTGAGAAATCTGTGTTCATTGTTCTGGAATTAAAATATTCTACATCTACATGTATTTTAACCTTTTAAATCTGAAATATTCCACTGTTTCAATACAAGATATAATATTTTAAGATCTGACAAAGATAATTCATGAAATTAATAATTTTCTTTGCAATTATATCATCACGATGTTAGGTATATCACACATTATATCTGTGGCTAAAAGAGCAGGGTAGTTTTCTTACTAAAATATTATCTGCATGTGTTTAAATAGTCCTTGTTTTATAAAAAGAATTAAGAACTACTTCCTGAAACATTATAATGTAAGGTTCACTGGTATTGGTCAAGCATATACCATTCTATCCTATCAGGATGATTAATGGAGGCACCTTTTTCACAGAATGTCAGACTCTGCCTTTTTAACAACTGACCTTTCATAGAATACTACTGAACTCATAATTCCACTTTTGTTCAGTTTCTTATTAGTGGAGTTAAAATTAATACTTATGGGAATGATGGCTAAGGTGATGCACAGTAAATCTTATAGCACATTAGCCTTCTGTGCTAGCTATCCAAAGAATAGTACCTGCATTCGTCTATTTCTATAGCATAAGTATTCTGCTAAAACTCTGTGTCCTTTGAAAAGACAAATTAGATCAATATTTAACTCCCTTTCAGCTACAAACTTGTATACACCTGGAAAGACTTTAGTTGAAAAAATTAATGACTTCTGTAAAATAAATACTTTACATGTTCTGATACTACTAAAAACTTCCAGGTTGACAAAAGACATGATAGAATTACATTAAGGCATGATTCTAAACCCAAATCTTGGGGTATATTATGCCCAGCCAGCCAGGTTTTCAGGAAATCCACAATGAATATGCATGAGATAGATTTGCATATCAACAAGACAGTACATGCAAATCTAACTGGTTGAGAGTTCCTCTAAGGACTGGGTTGAGAACCACTACACTAGGGGACAATTAAGTTAAACATGTACACTAAACGTGTTTAAAACAAGCATCATGCTGGCTTAGAAAAATGGTGCATGGAGCCCAGCATCCAGGGTCCTAACAGAGGTCAATCTGGCCACATGGAAGAACATGATAGATCCCAAAGGGAGATCCAATCCATGCAGCCTGCTCCCAAATGTAAGTGGTGGTGAACCCAAGTCTGCCTATTAGCATTAATGGACCTTAACTCCAGAATTATATCTAAACTTTTTTAAGTCCATCTACACTATTTGCCTTGACCACATCTTTAGATAAATCTCATAACTTCACTGTCCCCTAGTCCTAGTATATTTTCAAGGTTAACTTAGTATTTCTTATTAACTTGTTTCACACAACCCCTGACTTTACGCATCTCTATCATAGCTCTTTTCAATCATCTCTTTCCAAGCTAAAGAACCTAACTTGTTTATCGTTTATTCAAAAGGGACCTAATCCAAATCCTTTATCATTTTTAGGCATATTTTGCTCTATCAATAGACCCTATTAAAGAAGGTCTGTCTGTCTCTTTGTCTCAACAGTTGAGGAAGGGAAAGAAGCCATGGCAGCACTGCCATCTGCAAAACCCTGCAGACCAGGAAGAAAGATGAGAAACTGGGAGGAAGGGAGAGAGAATGAAAAAGGGGGGGGGGGGGGGGGGGGGGGATAGAGGGGGAAGGGAAAAGAGAGTGGGGAGAAGGTGAAAGATGGGCAGAGGGAATGGAGGGCAGGAGCAAGAGTGCAAACGGGATAGATTGATGAGGTTAAGTGCATACGGGCAGAGATCCAGATTATCTGCATGCCAAGAGAAACATACCTCCAGATGAACACGCTCCCCCCCACACACACATATCCTCACATACCACTGAACCACACCACAACCCTTGTACTACACACACACTCCCTCTCTCAAGACAGATACAACTATACATATCACACCACTCCGTCACCTTATACAACCCCTGCTATTGAGACGCATCTTACCATGTCTCTTTGTACTGACTCTTTCCACAGACATGCTTGAGTTTGCAAAAGGCATTTTGTTACATTATGTACTTGCTTTACAATTTATCATCACCCTTCTCTGTAACTCTACTAATTCTTATTTATGTATTGGAATGCATTAACCATCTTTATGAAGGGACTCACTCAAGGTGGTGTACAACAGGTACAGTTTCAATTTACAATTTTGTTAACAGCATAAGAGTAAAATTACTAAATATAAAAATAAATACAATAAATGAGGTAAACTTGAAAACAGCAAAATTAAACCTAATAGGAATACCATGAAACAGTATCAAAAATATACACACTTAACAGCACTGAAATTCAAATAATCCAGGTAATCTCCAAGGAGAGCAGGCCATTCATTCTCATGTATAAGTGATGTCATCCACATCGCCAAGTGTGGGGCTTAACCCTTTAGTGTCCAATGTTCCCGTAATAAGCCATATGTTTTTTATTTTTTATTTTTATTTGTTACATTTGTATCCCACATTTTCTCACCTATTTGCAGGCTCAATGTGGCTTACATAATACCGGAGAGGCATTCGCTGACTCTGGTGTGAACAAATACAAAGTGATGATGTGGTAAAATAAGATTCATGTGGAACAGTCACATTAAGGAATCGTAAAGCATAAGAATTGTGGTATGTGCATTACGTACTTTAGTTTTGCAGTGTTGCAGAGTTCAGGCATTTAAGTTGGATTGGTAGGATAAGCCTTTTGAAACAGATTAGATTTTAGTAATTTCCGGAAGTTTAGGTGGCCGTATGTTGTTTTCAAGGCTTTTGGTAGTGCATTCCACAGTTGTGTGCATATGCAGGAGAAGCTGGATGCGTAAGTTGATTTGTATTTAAGTCCTTTGCAGCTTGGGTAGTGGAGATTTAGATATGTTCGTGATGATTCGGATGTATTTCTGGTCGGTAGGTCTATGAGGTCTGTCATGTTTCCCGGGGCTTCGCCGAAAATGATTTTATGAACCAGGGTGCAGATCTTGAAAGCAATACATTCTTTGATAGAGAGCCAGTGTAGTTTTTCACAGAGGGCTTTTGCGCTATCAAATCGTGTTTTTCCAAATATATGCCTGGCTGCCGTGTTTTGGGCGGTCTGGAGTTTCTTTAAGGTTTGTTCTTTGCATCCCGCATAAATTCCACTGCAGTAGTCTAAGTGACTCAGTACCATTGATTGTATCAAGTTGCGAAATATTTTCCTCGGGAAGAATGGTTTCACTCGTTTGAGTTTCCACATTGAGTGGAACATTTTCTTTGTTGTGGATTTCACTTGGCTCTCTAGTGTTAAGTTACGGTCCAGTATGACGCCAAGGATTTTCAGGCTGAGATAGGGAGGGTGTGATCTGGGGTGCTGATACTTGAGGGGTTGTAAACACTGTATTGGGAGGAGAGGATGAGACAGTGTGTTTTTTCTTTATTGAGTTTTAGTTGAAATGCATTTGCCCAAGAGGCCATGATGTTCATAAGGGATGTATATTATGACATTGTCTGCATAGATGAAAGGGATAAGGCCTTGGTTGGATAGGGACTTAGCTAGTGGGGTCATCATTAGGTTGAAGAGGGTTGGTGATAGTGGTGATCCTAGAGGTACTCCACAGTCTGCTTTCCACGGTGATGATATGCTTGAGTTTGAACTCACCTGATATGTTCTTGTGGTTAGGAAACCCTTGATCCAACTAAGTATATTTCCACAAATCCCGAAGTAATCTAGTAGTTTTAGTAATATATTATGGTTTACCATGTCAAATGCACTACACATGTTGAATTGGAGGAGAAGGATGCTTTTGCCTGTTGCTATTTCCTGCTTGAATTTGGCTAGGAGGGTAATTAGTATTGTTTCCGTGCTGTGGAGGGGGCGGAATCCTGATTGTGATTCATGTAATACAGAGAATTTGTTTATGTACTCAGTAAGTTGTTTGGTTACCATGCTTTCCATTAGTTTGATTACCAGTGGGATGGATGCTACTGGATGGTAATTGGTGATATCGTTGAACAGATTGATAGGAACATTGGACACTAAAGAGTTAAACAGCTAAAAATAGCATTTTGAAGCACATGCAACATCCCCACCATGTGCAAATTCCTTCCCATCCACCATAAAAGCGTGGGACCATCAGTACAATAGTATAGCATATGAAAAAAAGGAGACAACTGCAAGGGGAGGTGGGAGGGTATGTGAGAATGAATGGCTTGCTGTCTTCGGTGAATACCTGCTACAGGTAAGTATATTCGAATTCTCTGCTGAAAAGCAGGACATATTCTCACATCTGGGAATCCTTAGGTATCAGGCTCACCAAAAACAACCATAGATCAATAGGGCCTCACAACGGCGAGGACAAAATAGTAATTAACCAGAAACTATATACAACTGTGTGAGAGTGCAGTCAGCAACAGAAGAAGACGACAGACCTAGGAGGATGGAGTTGGATTCTAGACCCCAAACAAATTCTGCAGAACTGTCTGTCCAGACTATTGCGTCTGGTATCCTGCTCAAGGCAGTAATAAGAAGTGAATGTATGCACTGAAGATCATGTTGCAGCCTTGCAAATTTTTTCAATGGAGGCTAACCTCAAGTGCGCTACCAATGCAGTCATGGTTCTGACATTATGATCCTTGAGGTGACCCTTAAGAATCAGCCCAACTTCGGCATAAGTGAAAGAAATGCAATTTGCCAGCCAATTGGAGATTGTGTGTTTCCCAATGGCAACTTCATTCTGTTGGGATCAAAAGAAAAAAAAAAAAAGATGGGTGAACTGTCTGTAGGACCTAGTCCTCTCCAAGTAAAAGACCAATGCTCACTTGCAGGCCAAGGTGTGCAGTGCACTTTCGTCAGGATGGGCATGTGGTTTGGGAAAGAATGTTGGAAGAAAAATTGACTGGTTTAGATGGAACTCCAACACAACCTTAGGCAGGAATGTAGGGTGCATACAGAGGACTACTCTGTTATGATGAAATTTCAAGTAAAGTGGATCCGCTACTAGGGTCTGAAGCTCACTGACCCAGTCAGCTGTAACAGTCACCAAAAACAAGACATAAGTACATTAGTATTGCCATACTGGGACAGACTGAAGGTCCATCAAGCCCAGCACTCTGTCTCCAACAGAGGCCAATCCAGGCCACAAGTATCGGGCAAAATCCCAAAACAGTACAATACATTTTATGCTGCATATCCTAGAAATAAGAAGTGGATTGTTCCAAAATCCATTTTAATAATGGCTTATGGACTTTTCTTTTAGGAAGCAATCCAAACCTTTTTTTAAACCCCGCTAAGCTAACTGCTTTTACTACATTCTTTGGCAACGAATTCCAGAGTTTAATTACACTCTGAGTGAAGAAATATTTTCTCTAATTCGTTTTCAATTTACTACTTTGTGGCTTCATTGCATGCCCCCTAGTCCTAGTATTTTTGGAAAGAGTAAATAAGCAATTCACGTCTACCTGTTCAAATCCATTCAGTATTTTATAGACCTAAATTATATATCCCCGCAGTCGTCTTTTCTCCAAGCTGAACAGCCCTAGTCACTTTAGCCTTTCCTCATAAGGAAGCTGACCCATCCCCTTTATCATTTTCTTTGCCCTTCTCTGTACCTTTTACTAATTCCACTATACCTTTTTTGAAATGCAGTCACCAGAATTCCAAACAATATTCGAGGTGCGGTCGAACTATGGAGCGATACAAAGACATTATAACATTTTTGTTTTCCATTCCTTTCCTAATCTATATAATAATTGGTCACTCTGCTTCCCCGGATGGCTGGCTGGCTGGGTTCATACCAGCATGCAAATGAGCTGACATCAGCTCACCTCCAGCGTTCCCTTCCTTCTCAGTGTCCCGCCCTTGCAGAAAGACAAAATGACATCAGAGGAGACCGGGACACTGAGAGGGAAGGCTGGAGGTGACACGAGCCGGGCCTGCCGCCGCTGCGACCTGAGTTAAGATGAACGGCTTAAAGACAGGGCAGCAGGAAGGACAGAGTCACTGACCATGGATGTGAGGGGAGGGGAGGAGAGAATCGCTGGACATGGATGGGATGGCAGGGCAGAGGAGAATCGCTGGACATGGATGGGATGGGAGGAGAGAGGAGAATCGCGGGACATGGATGGGAGGGCAGGGCAGAGGAGAATCGCTGGACATGGATGGGATGGGAGGGCAGGGCAGAGGAGAATCGCTGGACATGGATGGGATGGGAGGCGAGGGGAGAATTGCTGGACATGGAGGGGAGGCCAGAATCGTGGGACACGGAGGGAAGGGCAGGGCAGAGGAGAATCGCTGGACATGGATGGGATGGGATGGAAAGGGAAGGGAAGGAAGAACTGCTGAACATGGAGGGGAGGGCAGGGGAGAGAGGAGAAATCACTTAGACGAGAGTCTTCCTAGGTCCCGTTTCATTTTTCACAAAACGAGCTTTGTTGCTTGTATCTAATCGTCTATTTGCTTTCTTAGCCGCCGCATCACGTAGCTATAGTTCGGGTTCCTCTTTCCTACATGCATCACTTTGAACTTGCTCACATTAAAAGTCATGCGCCATTTGGATGCAATGTTTCCCAGTCTCGAAAGGTCCTCCTGTAATTTTTCACAATCCTCTTGCGATTTAACAACTTTGACCCGTCAGCAAATTTAATTACCTCACCAGTTACTCCCATCTCTAGATCATTTATAAATGTTGAAAAGCAGCGTTCCCAGAATAGACCCTTGGGGAACCCCACTGTCTACACTTCTCCACTGAGAACACCGACCATTTAACCCTACTCTCTGATTTCCACCTTTTAACCAGGAGTCAGTGTACCATATAAAGAGATGAGAGTAATGTAGAAGACGCAATGTTGCTGATGGAAGATGACAAGAAGGAGACAGACAAGCTGACTGATCTCCTAGGCCAGTGATTCCCAAACCTGGTCCTGGAGGCACCCCAGCCAGTCAGGGTTTCAGGATACCCACAATGAATATTCACAAGAGAGATTTGCATGCACTGTCTCCATTTGATGCAAATCTATCTCATAAGTATTCATTGTGGATATCCTGAAACCCTGACTAGCTGAGGTGCCTACAGGACCAGGTTTGGGAATCACTGGCCTAGGAGATCAGTCAGCTTGTCTGTCTCCTTCTTGTCATCTTCCATCAGCAACATGGCATCTTCTACATTACTCTCATCTATTTATATGGTACACTGGCCCCTCAACATATCCTACCTCCAGTTGCTTTGATTGTTCTGGCATTGCAACTCCTTGCTCCCTTATGACAGATCACGAAGAGGACAGGCATACTCTGATTCCATATTGAGTATCAATTCTGACTCTATAAGCTTAGGGCCTGACATATCTGTTTGGGCATCCTTCCCGGGTTTATTTTCATTAATGAGGGGCTATCTTTGTTGGCAGTAAGAGTATGTAAGATTCTCTTCACCTTGAAACACTTGAGTCTCATTATAACGTCTCATTAATAACAACCTTAAGGTCCTCTGTCGTGCTCTTCTCATTTTGAAGTGGGGTAGCCACTCCTGCCACTGGCATAAGTTTACACCTCTTATGAGGGTCTATCATGGGAACAGAACATGTTAGTGGGTAAATCGATTTTGAGATGGATATAAATTATACCTTGGGTCACAATACATGCATGATTATGCATCCTCAGAATCTTAAGTTGTGCCAGTATTCTTGGAAGCATAAACACATGTAGTCTATTATTGGTGAAAGACCTGTGGCCTGACAAGTTTAGGTAGCTTTGCTATAGTGTGTTGTAATATTAGAAGATTAAGCATTTTCTGCCGGATTCTCTATATCGCTCCTTAATTTCTGCATGGAAATTAAAGAGTATTCTATAACAATACACAAAACTTATTTGGTTGACTAATCAGCGCTGTCAATCGAATGTTAAGCAATTATCAGCAATAATTGGCATTAAGATGTATGCATGAAACTTGCTAATTGTATTCTATAACGTAGTACGTGTAAATGCTAAGTCACATAGTTGAAAAGGGACATGCTCATGGGCAGGGACATTTCTAAAATCTATGTGCATGGTTACAGAATGTGCCCACTCGTGCCTAATTTAGGCATCAGGATTTACGCCAAGTAAAACATGGTGTAAATGGCCACAACTAAATTTAGCTGTGTGGAGAGGCGCTAGGCATAATTCTATATACTTGAAATTTAAGCCTATTCTATAAAACTTAGGTATACCTAAGAGAATACACCTAGGTGTATTTTTTTTCTGCGTGTAATTTTCAGGCACCATACATGGAACCTAGCCCTTTATGTCTATTTTCTTTGTGGTAATATTTTTAACTTGTATTTTATTCATTTTCTGTAAACTGCTCCATACTACGCGGTATATAAATTTTGAAAATAAATAAATTCAAGATTCTAATTCATAGAATTGGCCAGCACAGTAGAAGATGAGACCAGCTAAGGCTAACGAGCCTTTGGTCATATCACTCAGTCAACTACATGGGAACTCATTATACATCTCGAGTCACCAGATTAACTCCTATACATAGGGATGAGCTCATAGGCGCCCCGCCCCGTATAAGAGGCTTGGGGAGGCTAGCCCAACTGTGACCTTTCCGTCGCCGATGCTGCTGCCCCCCGCCGCAAGCCCAGCGCTGGCAGCTCTCGGATGGTGCTGGTCCCTCCTTCCTTCCCGCCCTCAGCTCCCCAACTGGCAGTCCTCCTCCTCTCCGTCCGTCGCCCCCCCCCCTCCCGCACGCGCACACACCCACCCTTTTCCTTTTCGTGGCAGTGACATCGTCAGTCAAGAAGAGGCACTGCGGGCTCGCCTACAGCTTCTTTCTTCCCTCTTCACACAGTGTCCCGCCTTCTTCGATAACGCATTTCCTGTGTGTGAAGAGGGAAGGGAGAAGCAGGAGACGAGCCTGCAGTGCCTTTTCTTGACTGACGTCGCTGGCACGGAAAGTAAAATGGTTAAAGCAGAGAGTTGTCTTTGTATAAGAAATTCATCCAATGAATTAACGGGGAGCGAGTCACCTATGTGTGGCTTAGTCACAGGGAGGCATTGTTTACCTGAGTGGGGACTGCTCATCATAAGCTTCAGTGATGACCCTGCTGGCTGTCAGTTATTTCTGGTAGCAGCTGGGAGTCACAGTTTGACTGTAGGTGTTGTGGATCATGTGCTTCAAATCAGTAGCATATGGAATAGCTTTGATAATGTTCAGTGGGCATGAGAAGAGCTACAGTATTGTAGGATGTACTGTCAGACAATATACAGAACATAAGAAATTATCGTAGAAAGAATTTATGCACAGGTTTTTGATTTGGCTTAATGTGTCTTGCCTGAGGTTACAACAGTACAACAGAATGTGACAGTAGCAGAGTATGAACTTGGGTCATCTACTTCCCAGTCATTGTTGTTTGTTGTATCATAAGTCAAGACATCTGATTCTTTCTTGGATTTTCTTTTCCTTTCTTGTTATATTGGGTGGATGGGGATGTGTGTGTTTATATATAATATGTGTGTGTGTGTGAATTCATCAACAGTCACTGCTAACAATCACTGCTGGAATTCAAACATGCGTGGGATAAACACAAAGGAATCTGGTTTAGAAGGAATGGTTCCATGGAATCTTAGCGCAGATTGGGTGGCGACGCCGGTAATTGGGGAAACTGAATGGGAGCTGGGCAGACTTCTACGGTCTATGCCCTGATCGTGACTGAATAGATAGGGATGGGCTGGTGTAAATTTTAAGGGGCTTCGACGTTAGCTTCAGAACTTAGTACAAGAACAGTACTGGGCAGGCTTCTATGGTCTGTGCCCTGAGAAAGGCAAGGACAAATCAAACTCGGGTATACATGTAAAGTAACACATACCATATAAAATGAGTTTATCTTGTTGGGCAGACTGGATGGACTGTACAGGTATCTGCCGTCATTTACTATGTTACTATGTTAAACGCGCGGGGGGAGGGGGCTGTCGAGCTGAGGGAGGGCAGGGGGGAGAACAGATTGCTGGACATGGAGAGAAGGGGAGGACAGGGTGAGAGAACAGATTGCTAGAGAGGAGGGAGGGCAGACGCTTTGTAAAATCACCTCGATGTTGCAATCTAGGCACTTGCTACAAAACAGTGCATCGTAGGAGTTAAAGTCATGCTGCAATTGATTACAATGTGATAAAAGTGGGGCTCCATCTTGCCGAATCATAGGCAAGACCAGTGTTCAATTAATCTCGTCTTCAAAGATCTAGAAGTTTGAGCTATAAAGAGGAGATCGCATGGGCATTGAATCAAATAAATCATGCCAGCAGACTCACAAGTAGTAGCACCCCTTAAGTTTCATTTTACCAGTTGGGCTAGATTAACAAAAATCCCAACATAACCCGGCAAACAGGGCAGTGGCCACATTTTCGATGGCCACCACCCCCCCCCCCCCAGCTTGTTGACTACTCCTTGACCAGACATCGTTCAGACATAACCTGTCCCCCAAATTCACACTGCGCTGATAAGACAACAGGAACTTAACATGCTGAAAACAGCTAAGTGCTTTTAATACCAGAAAGTGTCTCTTAACCGCTTTACTAAATCTCTGTGAAGCTGTAGTATATTTCATAACAAAAGGCAAAATATCTTCATTATGATGTTTAACACAATATTGCAGTAGAGATTCTCAAGGATTAAATTAGTCTCATGTAGAGGCACGTTTAATTATCTTCTCAAGATAACCTCTCTGAGTTAGTTTACTACCTAAATCTTGTGCCTTCAGCTTATAATCTTCATTAGCCCTACAAATCCGCTGATAATACAAGAACAGAGCAAATGGGATATTAACCCTTATACGAGATGATATTTAATTTGAGCAAGTGCATGTAGGGAAGAGGAACCTAAACCATGATACAAGGTGTCATTGTAGATGATATGCTGAAACCCTCTGCTCAGTGTGCAGTGGCAGCTAAGAAAGCAAATATAATGTTAGAAATTATTAGGAAAGAAGTGGAGAACAAAACTGAGAATATTATAATGTCTTTTATTGCTCCATTGTGCAACCACACTTCAAATATTGTGTGTAGAAGGTACAGAGAAGGGTGGTGAAAATAATAAAGGAAATGGGATGTTTCCTTGTGAAGAAAGGCTAGAGAGGCTAGGGCTCTTCAGCTTGGAGAAAAGATGAGTGAGGGGAGATATGATAAGAAGTCTATAAAAAACTGAGTGGAGTGGAACAGGTAGATGTAAATCGCTGGTTTATTCTTTCCAATAATACAAGAGCTGGGTGGCTTAGTAGCAATGAAACTACTAAGTAGTAAATATAAAACAAATCAGAGAAAGTATTTATTTACTCAGTGTGTAATTATGCAATGTTTAAAACAGGTTTGGCTAAGTTCCTAAAAGTAAAGCCCATAAAACATTTTTAAAATGTCCTTTTGGGAGAAAATCCACTGCTTGTTCCTGGGATAAGTATCATAAAATGTGTTTTACACTTTTTTTGAGATCTTGCCAGGTACTTGTGACCTGGATTGGCCACTGCTGCAAACAGTACACTAGAATTGATAAACCTTCAGTCTACCCCATACAGTGATGCTTATTGCATAAAATGTTCAAGTGTTTGACAGTTTTAGGGGCACTTTTACCAAGTTGCAGTAAAAAGGGTCCAGCAGTAGTGGTGGTTGCCGTTTTTCCCATGCGCCAGGGCCCAAAAAAAACACATGGCCATGCGGTGAGCTTGCACTTACGGCATAGGGTTACCATATTTTGTCCCCCCAAAAGGAGGACACATGCCACGCCCCCTTTCACACCCCACCCCATTTCATGCCCCCCCTCCACCCCGTCACATTTTCCCCTTCCCCCTGTCACACACCCCGTCACCCCCCTCCCCTTACCTTACTACTGCCCTGGTGGTTTAGTGACCTCTTTGGGGCAGGAAAGAGCCCCCTCTTTCCTGCCCGTACGCTGTCCTGCATGCATCCTTCCTGTTCGTGATCTCGGCGCCAATTCAAAATAGCCGCCGAGAGTTGAAGTCTTGCAAGGTGACTTCAACTCTTGGTGGCCATTTTGAATTGGTGCCGAGATCACGAACAGGAAGGATGCATGCAGGGCAGCGCTCCAGGCAGGAAATAGGGGGCTCTTTCCTGCCCCGGAGGAAGAGGTCACTAGACCACCAGGGCAGTAGTAAGTAAGGGGACGGGAGGCTAGCAATCTGCCCGTTTGTCCGGATTTCTGGACAAATGGGCAGGCTAGCGGGCAGGCTGTCCTATAGTAAATCCGGACATATGGTAACCCTATTACTGCGTGACCACGAGGGAGGAGGGAGCATGTACTGCCACCCAATGAGGTGGTGGTAAGGGTTCCTGCGCTACCCCAGCAGTAACCGGGAAGCGATTACTGCTGGGTAACCAGCTGCAGTGTATTCTTTTATATCCAGCAGTGCTGGAAATGGCGCTGGCTGGAGGAAGAACTACCTCTGGCGGCAATTCTGGGTTGCCATGTGGCAACCCTTTAGTAAAAGGGCCCCTAAAAATGTACTCCTTAAAACTTACATAGTCTGCGTTTTCCCAATATATTTATCATTACCATTGCAAATGAATATATAGTTAATAGTGCTAAGTTTTAAAAAGTAATAATTACAATTCATGGTGAGTTTTATTCAACTAGGATAGGGACACCATCTGGACCAGTAGTTCTCAATCCATTCTCAGAAAGTCAGGTAGTGCATGCAAATTTATCTCATATATATTCACTGTAGATACCCTGAAAACATGAAAGGCTGGGTGTGTCCCAAGAATTGAGTTAAGAACCACTGAACTAGACTAAATAAAGGCACATCGGAGCCACGGGGTTGAGATGTAGAAGTCATGAATCTCCAAAGTTCACTGAAAATAAGGTGCTACTGAGCCACAGCCCCTCAGCCTTGGGTATGCTGTAATAAGTAAAGGGGTCTCAACAGCCGGATGATTGTAGTCGTGACAGCTAAATTGAGATCCCAATCACCAAGGTCAGAGGGTGGGTACAATCACTAACCTCGTCTCCTAATCTCTAAGACCAGGAGAGGAAAATAAACTAAAATTTTAGGATCTTTCCTGCCCAAACTCCCAAAATCAGATAGCAATCAGATGTTTTTTCATGTAATTAAATAACATTTATTTAAGACTTTTCAATATAATAGTAATCGCAATTCAATAAAAACAATAAATATTTCTTAAACCCCCAAATTTACCATACATTCTTTTTCTTTTTCTTACAGATCAAATTTCAGTACTGCACCAGCTTATATATCAGATAAGTTCTTTATTTTCTTTTCCTCTTTATTTCCTTAACCTTTCCTAATATTGTTAAGTATTCCCTTAAAAAGTATTTTTCTAGAATGTGATTCTTTGTGTTCACTTTTCTGTTTTACAGAGGACCTCTACACCCAACTTTTCCAGGTACAGGTAAGTATTTTGTTTGATTTATTTTCTCTTCTTTTTCAGGTTACCTAACCCCACTGTTTTCCCTTTACCCCCAGTCACAGAATTCCCTGTACAGTCACTTAGCTGTAGGCTGTTCCTCTTTCTCCAGTGCGCCGGTGAACCTTTCTTGCATTGGGGCCCTTGTAATTGTAGTGTCAGCTGTTCCAGAATTCTTTGCAGGTGACGGCTCTTCCTCCTAAACCTCACTCTATAATAAAATAAATGGAAGCAATACCCTCCCTTCGCTGACCAGGTACCAGGATACCTAGTGTCCGTAACAATTTTATACTGGGGCCGTCTAGCTAATAAAATCAAAATAATTAACCAATTCCCTATCCTACAAACTTACACTCTCTAATTAAACTTTTATTTTATCTAACTTTCCTATTAAATATGTTTGGCAGTCTTCATTCAAACATACCTCTCATTCCACTACTATACTCTTAATTATAATCTTAACATTCCATACTATACCCCTATACCTATCCTCTCTCTATTAACTTAACCTTTAAACTCAGTTAACTCTCCTAGATTCTAATATTAATTCAGACTATTCACTATACCCCAACTTCCCATATACTTTATTCACTATTCACTATTCCAAACCCCACAACTTTCTAAACATACCCCAAATTCCCAAATCCCAATAAAAATGAATATTAACTCTAACCTATACTCTACACAGCCTATACTCTAACCAATATCCTATTTTTCAATACTTTCCCAATATTTTCTCAAACCTCTACCTCTTCCTTCCCTGAAACCACTCTCACACACTCCCAACAAACACCACACCTCCTCTCACCTTGACTCCAAAACACATTCTGACCAACTGCCAGGGTTGCCAGGTAGAAATTTTTTTTCCAGCCCAATCCGGGCCAGAAACCAGCCCAAAACCCGCCCAAACACAAACCCCGCCCCTGACACCCCCACCCCCGCGTCACCGGCCCCGCCCCCGCCGTCATCGGGCCCGCCTCCCCGTCATCAGCCCCGCCTCCCACGTCATCGGGCCCGCCTCCCCGTCATCAGCCCCGCCTCCCCGTCATCGGCCCCGCCTCCCACATCATCGGCCCCGCCTCCCACGTCATCGGCCCCGCCTCCCACGTCATCGGCCCCGCCCAAAACGTCACTAACCCCGCCTAAAAACGTCACTAACCCCGCCCCCCGCGGCCGAAAAAAATCAAAAAGCCGCCCAAAAAGCCGCCCGGAAGCCTAAAAAACCGCCCAAAAAACCGCAACCCGCCGCGGGCAAAAATTTCCCGCGGCGGGTTGCGGAAAACCGCCCAATTGGGCGGTAAAACCGCCCACCTGGCAACACTGCCAACTGCCCAAACCCCGGTGCCAAGGAGACCAGCACTGGCTTGCCATTCTGCAGTCAGCTCAGCCAATCACCATCCCTTTTTAAAATTCTAAACTGGCCAAGCTGACCTGCGGAATGTTGACCAGCACTGCTCCAGCACCATTTTGAATAGAAAAAATCCTAGCCCCCCTACCGTTTACCCAAAACCCTTAAAATTTGGCCCAAAAATTAAATCCCCCATTCACTATCCATCCCTGTTTTTCAATTTTAAAAATCCCAAATTCCAATGTCCGCCCTCAAATAAACTGTTCTAAACCCCTCCAAAATCCCTAAATCAGACCAAAAACCATCCCAAAAATTTCCAACTCCCCTCCCGGACCTACCCTATCGAATTTAAAAAATTAACCCTTAATTAACCCCTTAAAACCAGACCCCTCCCAAAAGACCCCTTTAAAATATTAAAATTCAAAATGTAACCCACTGGAAAAATCAGGAAAAATCCCCTAAACCCGAAACTGAAAACCAAATTTAAATTAAACCAATCCCTGATTTTTTAAAAATCAAAAACCCTATTTGTACAATTTAAAAATCAATAAATTAAAATTTCGGGTTAAAAACCCCCTTACCTGATTGTAGATTTTCCCCACACGTGTAGCCTTCCCCTGGTTCCGGTCCCGGACGTCCTCACACGAAACCGGATCGAAAACAACAAAATTACCGAAGCCCGGGCCAAAATTTAGGCCCCGGCTTCGGCCTAGACGGAAAAACGCGCGCCGCCGATATGTGCATGAGGCGCGCCGCCTCATTCACACGCACGCCGACGTCTTCTCCTCTTGCCGGACATTAACAACGCTGGCTCTTCCCCGCAGCGCTGCCCATGCATCCCGGGAGACCGGAAAACTTCCGCGCTGCCTCCTGCAGCGGTCCTCCGGCCTCCCCGACGTTCAAACACGGCTGAACTCCATCGGAAGCGCATCCGACCGCGCTCCCCCTCAGCCCCATTTTATCCTTCAGGCCCGGGAACGTGCTCCATCGCTCCCGGGTCCAAAAACTGTCCATGCCCACTCCCGGAACGTCTCTCCCCTCCTAATGGGCCCCGAACACCTCCTCACGCCCCGGGGACTTCCCCAACCGTCCCCGGAAGCCAACTCTTCAGCGCTGCCTCCCTGCAGCGCTTCCAGCCCCACACCGGCCAAAAAAAACGCAATGCTGCCCCCAAGCAGCATCTCCCCAGCCACACTTCTCTCCCTCTTGCCCACTCTGACCCCAAATCACCCCAGCAGACGTCTCTCACCTTGTCCACCCCAGAAAACCCATCCAATGACCCCGAAGCTGGTACTGCACCCAAGATGATTCCCCCAGGTAAGAATTAATTTATTTCTATTATTTTTTCCTTTCCCTTCTTATCCTTAACCCCTTGTTACACTACACTCTAATCATTACCTCACCTCTAATGAACATAAAATAATCTCAAACTACCATGCAAAGGAAAGTAAAAAAGACTGTTCTATTATTAAATATTGTTTTAAATTTTAAAATGCCTGAAAATGCAGCAAAGGAAGACAAACATGTACTGGCAATACCCCTTTCAAGAGGACTGTAAAGCTCTTTAATAGTACATAAAATACCCAAATCATAATTTTGGATTCTGCCTCAAAAATTATGTTATGTTAAAGATTGTGTATTTTTTGTACACCCTAAGACGGAAAGTCCTGTGGAATTCTGAGTACAAACTGATAAATGTATTTTGCTTTATTGTAACATTAATACTGGTAATTTTTCTCTAAGAAACCTAAAAAGAAAAAGTCTCTGACCAAAGCATCAGAGGGATATTAAACTGTGGAATGATCTGCTGATGCAAATCATTAAATCTATTTGCATTTGCTTACTGAACCCTATCACAGAAATTAAACTACATACAATGGGAAAAAGGGCTGGTTGTGCATGGTTAAGAAGAGGCATCTTAGAAGATCCAAGCTCTATATCATTAATTTCCCCACTTTCTCTCATTAACAAGTAAAATGTTTTTGCTGCTTGAAAAGTTTTAATAAATAGAAAAAAGCAGGGTAGCTGACATAAGTTTGTCATGTAATACACCTAGGGTTTTAATGTGTTTACATAAACTGATGAAGTAGTAAAAGCTTCAGAAAAAAATAAGCATAAATGCTATGAAAAACTCTCTTCATAAATAAACTATAGTAGTCTACATTGGTAAGGCTATGTCCCAGTAACACCCATAGAAGTTTGGTCATTTGTAAGATAGTATAATCATCTAATTCAGTTTTTTCACATCATGCTTTTTGATTATTTACCATCCTCATTAACGCTGCTTTTCACTCCTAACCACTACTCACTTGCCCTGTACCCTTTTATCCCCACCTCTTTAATTCCCTTACCTCTTAGTTGTTCTGTCTGTTTGCCTGTCCTATTTAGACTGTGAGCTCTTTGAGCAGGGACTGTCTTTTCATGAATGGTGTACAGCGCTGCGTATGCCTTGTAGCGCTACAGAAGTGATAAGTAGTAGTAGTAGTAATATACATGTTCCCACACTCAATCCAATATGCAGACCAATCACCACTCACACATCGATAAACAATTACCAAAACAAATGTGACTATTGCCATAACATACAGTCACTTATGTCTCAGTGATCTTATTTGGAGAGTGTCGCCAAACTGTCAGCATCAACCCAGCTTGTTTCTATAGCCTATAGTATCCCATGGACTACCCTCACTGCCTGCAATGTTGCTTGCTCCTGTTTCCTTTATCCATGCCTGGCTTTCTGCTTAAGAAGTAAAGGGTAAGCTGTTTGCAATAGACACCTCCTAACCTCCTACCACTGATCTCCTTATCGGTCTCATTCATGCTTAAATTCATCCACAGTTTTGGTTGCCACTACCTCTGCTGGTAGGCTTGTGAAGCAAGAATTACCCTTTCAGTAACAAAGTATTTCTCAAGTTTTGTCTAAACCTTCCTCCCGGCAACTTTAGATCATCACCCTGTGCCACTGAATTTCTTTTTTTATGAAAAATTTCATTTAATATTTCCATCAATGCCCTTTCTTCCTCTGGCAATTACCCTTTTGAAGGGACTATTTACTAATCTATGTAAGCTGTTAGGGTTACCATATGGCTCCAGAAAAAGGAGGACGGATTGAGCCAGCCGGGTTTTCTCCTTGCGTGATAGAGGTAGATGGAAGATAATATATTTTATTACACGGAGGAATATCAGTTGAGGAAATTTTTAATACCTCTTGTAAATACTTCTTGAAGAAATCATGAGGTGTCATTACTGAAGATTTAGGAAAATTTAGCAGTCTAAGTGTTAAACGCCGATTATAATCCTCTATTTGTTCTATTTTGCGGTGTATAAACAGTTTATCTTTAACTAGTACATCAACTGTAGATTTTACTTCATTAACCGCTTCTTGTACCTGAAGAATTTGATTTGCTGAATCAGTTTTGACCTTATCAAGGGATTCAGATAATTTACTCACTATTGATGACATTTCCTTAGTAGATCTTTAGCCACTTCAACGGTTAGGTCCTGGACAGCTTTCCAAATAGCCGCCATTGTCACCTCCTGGGGAGATTCTTGCTCCTTGTTAGTTTTCTCTGCATGTTCAGGGAGATAGCCGCCGAGCGGGTCTGCGGTATGAACCACTTCGGTTTCCATCTGTCCCACCAACTCAACTCTGGACTCTGTAGGACATGGAGGAGGGTTCAGCTCTGGCGGCGATAGGATAGTATCCGGCCCCAAGAATGACGACACTCCTCCATCGACAGTCAGCACGGGGCTTGCCAAACTGGTATCTAGTGAATAGCTCCGCATATAGCGGTCAAGCATCTGCTGAATAGGAGACAATACCAGGGTCATTGGCGGTTGAGCCTTCGTCGTCCCTTTCCTTTTAGAGTGAGGCATTCTGAGAGGTAAACGATACAAGAATATTCAGCATCTCACCGAACCGCTAGTGCTACAGTTTAGGACGCCATCTTGCCACCCCTCTCCCTGACCTCGAATCCTGCTTCTTCTTTCTTCTACTGACTCTCCTTGTAACATAGTAAGTGATGGCAGATATACACCTGAATGGTCCATCCAGTCTGCCCAACAGTCACATTCATTATCAATTCAAGATAAAATAAACAGAGCCAGTCACACTTCTACGGTCTATGTCCCAGAAACACCAAAGAAAGGCCATATGCAAGTATATAATATCATGTTCATTATATACTTGATCATGGTCTTTCTTTGGTGTTTCTGGGACAGACCATAGAGGTGCACCCGGCTCTGTCTTTATGTTCCAACTACTGGAGTTGCCATCAAAGCCCACTCCAGCCTATCTGAATCCATCTTGTCATTTACAGGACACAGACCATAAACGTCTGCCCAGCAACATCCTCACATTCCAAATTACTTGAGTTTCAACTGAAGTTCTCTCCAGCCCATCCTACAGCAAGATTTCTATATGCGGAACTCAGACCATTCAAGCCAGCCCAGCACCAGCCTTAGCTGATACAGCCAAAGTTGCCATCAAAGCACCACTTGACATGCAAACACATATGCAATCCTTTAAGTTTTGTTTTTTTATACCATTCATTTTCTGATTAGAGATTCTCTATGTTCATCTCACACCCTTTGGAATTTCACCACAGTTTTTTTTCTCCACTACCTTCCTTGAGAGGGCATTCCAGGCATCAATCACTGTCTCTGTAAAAAAAAATTTTCTGACATTACTCCTGAGTCTACCACCCAGTAACCTTGAGTCATGTCCTCTAGTTTTACTATTTTCCCTTCTCTGGAAAATATTTGTTTCTATATTAATACCTTTCAAATATTTTAACATCTGTTATCATATCTCCCCTGTCTCTCCTCTCATCTAGGATATACATATTCAGGTCTTCAAGTCCTCACAAATGTCGCTCATAAATATATTGAACAGAATCGGCCCCAGCACCAATCCTTGAGGCACTCCACTATTTACCTTTCCTTCCTCCGAGTGAATTCCATTAACTACCACCCTCTGGCATCTGTGTCAAGCAGTTCCTAATCTAGTTCACCACTTTGGGTCCTAACTTCAGCCTGTTGAGTTTATTCAACAGCCTCCTAAGAGGAACCATGTCAAAGGCTTTGCTGAAATCTAAGTAGATTACATCTAGAGCATGTCCTCGATCCAATTCTCTGGTCACCCAGTCAAAGAATTCAATCAGATTTGTTTGGCTCAATTTACCTTTAATAAAACCATGTTCTCACAAATCTTGTAACCTACTGGATTCCAGGAAATTCACTATCCTTTCCTTTAGAATTGCTTCCATTACTTTTTCAATAACCGAAGTGAAGCTTACCGGCCTGTAGTTTCCAGCTTCTTCTCTGTCACCAGTTTTGTGAAGAGGGACCACATCCGCTGTTCTCCAATCACACGGAACCACCTCCGTCTCTAAGGATTTGTTAAACAAATCTTTAAGAGGACCCGCCAGAACCTCTCTGAGTTCCCTAAAGTCAATTCACCCTCCCTTTCCTCAGGTAGAACTTAGATTTTTTAGTTCCACAATTCATATTCAAATACTTTTGCTCATTTTATACCTACCATCTTATATTAAAGTAGTTCTTTGAGAAATGATCCAGATCTCCCCCCCCCCCCCCCCTATACGGTTGTTCTGTTACAATACATTACAATGGTAGGTTAGGATGATTGCTAGTGCAATAAAGCAACAGATATGTTACTGTTAGCCTTCGTATTCCCCCCCCCCCCCCAAAAAAAAAAAAAAACCTCTTATTTCTCTCCTTAAAATCTAAATCAGACAGAATATTTTCTATACATATTGAACCAGTCTGGATTCCATACCTTGTCAGGTTTGTTTATTTTTTTGCTGCAATCCTACTCACAATTGAAGGTCTCTCAGACAATAGCACACTATATATCTGGCTACCCATGGTTGTGCTTTTTCAAAACACGGAACAAACTGAATCTTTGCTTCACTGGCTGCAGGGCTAAACTGCTTTTCATTTGTGAGTGCTGAAGAGCGACTCCCCAGTGTCCCAGACAAGATGATCTGGAGTAAGAATGTGTTCTAAATGCTTCACCTGCTCTGACTAGTTAGGGAGGGTAAGATGACTTTCTGGAGATGATACAGGATAAGAAGCTTTTACAAATAACAACAAGGATTCCATCAGGAACAATCATAGCTTGAAGACTTTTAATCCCCTGGCCTTTAATACAATACCACTACTTCACTCTACCACTGGGACTGCTGAAAATGAAAGTAAACCTTCGTCCAAAAAGACATCAGTATTCTTTTTCTGAACCTTTAAAGCCCTTCAGCAAATAAAACATATCACTAACTGAAACCAGGCCTACATCTTTATTTAAAAAAAAAAAAACAACAAATACTTTTATGAAATTAAAGTAAAAGTAAAGGTGACAATTCATTACACTTTGGGACCCTTTTACCAAAGTGTGTTAAGCAGATAAAGCATAAATTAGAGTGTGTTAGCTGCCACTGTAGAAGTGCACTTACTGTACCTGTGGTGGTTTAGCAGTTAACGCATGCTAGTTTGCAGCTATGTCAGGGGGCAGGAACTAGATGGGGCATGGGGTAAAGTTTGCATCTCTCCAATAGGCTGCAGACAATATACACTAATGGGAACCAAAGAGGACAGGCTGTGCACGCCCCCCCCCCCCCCCTTCCCACAGTTCACACACTGCCTTTGTAGTTACTGCACATTAAGTTCTGCTGGTAAGTGCAAAACTTAAAACTTTAGCGACAGGGCCCCATAACTGACATTTCTTTGTATCCAGTCTGATAACTTCAAACTGTGTCGGGGAGTCTGGGGGACTGGAGGTCCGCTGGAATCATGGTTCCTGCTCCTACGGGGGAGCGCGGGCTGCTGCACTGGGGGAAATGGGGGGCCTGCTAGCATGCAAATGCATGCTGGGCGGGGCTTACCATTCCTCCCTAATGGTATGCAATCCTGAACACCAGCTCCAAGGGGAGGGGAAGAACAGGCTTAGCATTTGCATGCTACTTGCGCTAAGAGCCCTGTTTTGCTTACATTTGCATGCTAGTTGCGTTCAGAGCCTGCGAGCGCATTGTTTCACGCACTCTGGGGCTCTGATCATGAGGTGGTAGCAAACACAGGCGCTAGTATGGCACTAACAGCCTCTAGCGCCTGTGTTTGCTTCTGATCATCGGCCCATCAATCAAATATAACACAATCTGTAGTGCAAATTAGACCACAGATCAACAAATTTTGAATTCCAATGTCAATGGACAAACTTAACACTGACCACATTTGAAGTGGACCCTAGTTCCTCTCATTAAGTAGGCCATACATCAGAATAACAAAGCTCATCATTGAGATTCCAGGTTCTACTGTAAGTAGTCCTCAGATGCAATATAGAAAAATAGTCATGCAATTCAACTACTGACCACTGCTTATGCAAATTAGCAGCAATTCGCTCCAAACTTCTGATGTATTTCAACACACAGATTATCATATCTGTAATTTTCTGTAATTCAGTTAACTCTCACAAATCTCTCAATCTTGATATGATTTAGAAACATTACATTAAGCATAAGTAAACCGATAACTGTTTTCAGATAATGTGGGATATAAGCATCAATAAATAAATATCTGATTCTTCCCTGTTTACATTAGTTTGTAACAATGTATCCCTATGGTTAAATTTGGCACGTTTCCTGGCCTGTCATACAATATGTCTAAGATATGTCACACCATCTCAATCAATCGTTCCATCAATATCTTAGGTGTTTGTACAGGTTCTGTAATAGTATCACAAAATATGCCTATACCGCAAAAACTGTGAAAAAGGTAAGCTATTTTTAAGGAATACTGGATGCATACTGGTATAAGAGAGGAACATGTTCCTATCAGTCTGCTTTCCAAATACAGTAGTAAAAAACTTGCCATAAGTAACACAAATATGGACATCCAAAAAAGATATCTCAAATTGTTGACAATTATACTCAAAATGGATTGTCTCACAATCAAGTGTAAATTTAGTTATTTGAATTTTATTGTTCTCACAATTATATTGTAATTCACTTCAGATTTTGGTTGTAGGTGGAATATCAAATTTGATTAATAAATCCTTCTTTATCTCCTGGGCAGTAATACAAATGTTCAGCAAACCTGAACCTCACAAATATAGAATGTGGCCTGCCTGCTTTAATAAGCAAGCTGCAAACCTTTATTTTTGTATTTCCTTTCAGGCCGCTGCTTACTCTGTGGTCAGTGCAATAGCAATCTCTCAAGGCAGTAGCTCATTCTGTTTCAGTGCTGGTGACAGTCCCTCCAGGTTATAGCTCGATTATGACTTGGCTCCAGAAGCAGCCCTTCCATGAACAGCTCACTCTGTGCTTCATGCCAGCAGCATTTCCTTCAATATAACAGTTTACTATAGGCACGCCCAGTCAGGGCCCAAGAAGACAAAGCTGCAAGAGTGACAACTCACCCTATAGTTCTACAGCACTGCTGCCCATCCATATACCTCCACCCTCTCACCATCCCCCAACTCCACCTCTCTTCCAAAGCACTGGAGCACCCTAGGCACTACTATTATCAGTAGTAGTACTGGCATTTGATCTATGAATGTTTCTTAGACATAAGGGTGTTATTTTGTTGTTGTTGGTTTGTTTTAATTTTTTTTTCTTCAGTGCATAATTTCAGAAGTACAGAACACATTTCAGACTGCTAGGGGAGATAAAATTATGATAATTCATCAATTTCTATTTACAAAGATCTATAGTCTTCCATGTTCAAACCACTTAAAAATTAGAAACATGTTTTAGAAAAATGACCTGGTGAAGTGCTATAAATATTTAAATCTAAAACCCCACCTGTTCTTCTGGAGTGGAGGAGTGGCCTAGTGGTTAGGGTGGTGGACTCTGGTCCTGGGGAACTGAGTTCGATTCCCACTTCAGGCACAGGCAGCTCCTTGTGACTCTGGGCAAGTCACTTAACCCTCCATTGCTCCAGGTACAAATAAGTACCTGTATACAATATGTAAGCCGCATTGAGCCTGCCATGAGTGGGAAAGCGCAGGGTACAAATGTAACAAAAAAAAAAAGACTTCCCAGGATGGAACAGCTCATAGGGGACTCTTGTGGCAGTACATAGCCCTAACTGCTCTATTGTTTTCCCTCTATTTCTCGTTTCCTGTCCCAGTTTTGTAGTTCCTTTCCTCCTATCAGATTTTAATATGTAAGCCACTTTGCTTGCGCCTGTTGAAGGACAGTATATAAAGAACCAAATAATTCAAAATATATGTATGTTTGGTTTTATATTATGCTTACCTATAGCAAGATAGTGAATGATACATACCTGTAGCAGGTGTTCTCCGAGGACAGCAGGCTGATTGTTCTCACGACCGGGTGACGTCCGCGGCAGCCCCCACCAACCGGAAGAAGCTTTGCGGGTGGTCCGCACGCAGGGCACGCCCACCGCGCATGCACGGACGTCTTCCCGCCCGTGCGCGACCATTCCCGCCAGTTGAATGACAAGCAAAAAAGATGAAAACGCAACTCCAAAGGGGAGGAGGGAGGGTAGGTGAGAACAATCAGCCTGCTGTCCTCGGAGAACACCTGCTGCAGGTATGTATCATTCACTTTCTCCGAGGACAAGCAGGCTGCTTGTTCTCACGACTGGGGTATCCCTAGCTCTCAGGCTCACTCAAAACAAGAACCCAGGTCAATTGAACCGCGCAACGGCGAGGATACAACAGAAAATTGACCTACGAAGAACAACTAACTGAGAGTGCAGCCTGACCAGAATCAAAGCGGGTCCTGGAGGGTGGAGTTGGATTTACACCCCAAACAGATTCTGCAGCACCGACTGCCCGAACCGACTGTCGCGTCGGGTATCCTGCTGGAGGCAGTAATGTGATGTGAATGTGTGGACAGATGACCACGTCGCAGCCTTGCAAATCTCTTCAATAGTGGCTGACTTCAAATGGGCCACCGACGCTGCCATGGCTCTGACACTATGTGCCGTGACATGACCCTCAAGAGCCAGCCCAGCCTGGGCGTAAGTGAAGGAAATGCAATCTGCTAGCCAATTGGAGATGGTGCGTTTCCCGACAGCGACCCCTAACCTGTTAGGGTCGAAAGAAACAAACAATTGGGCGGACTGTCTGTGGGGCTGTGTCCGCTCCAAGTAGAAGGCCAATGCTCTCTTGCAGTCCAATGTGTGCAACTGACGTTCAGCAGGGCGGGTATGCGGCCTGGGGAAGAATGTTGGCAAGACAATTGACTGGTTAAGATGGAACTCCGACACCACCTTCGGCAGGAACTTTGGGTGGGTGCGGAGCACTACTCTGTTGTGATGAAATTTGGTATATGGAGCATGAGCTACCAGGGCTTGAAGCTCACTGACCCTACGAGCTGAAGTAACTGCCACCAAGAAAATGATCTTCCAGGTCAAGTACTTCAGATGGCAGGTATTCAGTGGCTCAAAAGGAGGTTTCATCAGCTGGGTGAGGACGACGTTGAGATCCCATGACACTGTAGGAGGCTTGATAGGGGGCTTTGACAACAGCAAGCCTCTCATGAATCGAACGACTAAAGGCTCTCCAGAGATGGCTTTACCTTCCACACGATAATGGTAAGCACTAATCGCACTAAGGTGATTCCTTACTGAGTTGGTCTTGAGGCCAGACTCTGATAAGTGCAGAAGGTATTCAAGCAGGTTCTGTGCAGGGCAAGAACGAGGTTCTAGGGCCTTGCTCTCACACCAAACGACAAACCTCCTCCACTTGAAAAGGTAACTCTTTTTAGTGGAATCCTTCCTAGAGGCAAGCAAGACACGGGAGACACCCTCCGACAGACCCAACGCAGCGAAGTCTACGCCCTCAACATCCAGGCCGTGAGAGCCAGAGACTGAAGGTTGGGGTGCAGCAACGCCCCGTCGTTCTGCGAAATGAGAGTCGGAAAACACTCCAATCTCCACGGTTCTTCGGAGGACAACTCCAGAAGAAGAGGGAACCAGATCTGACGGGGCCAAAAGGGCGCAATCAGAATCATGGTGCCGCGGTCTTGCTTGAGCTTCAGTAAGGTCTTCCCCACCAAAGGTATGGGAGGATAAGCATACAGGAGGCCGGTCCCCCAATGAAGGAGAAAGGCATCCGACGCTAGCCTGTCGTGTGCCTGAAGTCTGGAACAGAACAGAGGCAGCTTGTGGTTGGTCTGAGAGGCGAAAAGGTCCACCGAGGGGGTGCCCCACTCTCGGAAGATCTTGCGTACCACTCTGGAATGGAGCGACCACTCGTGCGGTTGCATGACTCTGCTCAGTCTGTCAGCCAGACTGTTGTTTACACCTGCCAGGTATGTGGCTTGGAGGAGCATGCCGAATTGGCAAGCCCAACGCCACATCCCGACGGCTTCCTGACACAAGGGGCGAGATCCGGTGCCCCCCTGCTTGTTGGTGTAATACATTGCAACCTGATTGTCTGTCCGAATTTGGATAATTTGGCAGGACAGCCGATCTCTGAAAACCTTCAGTGCGTTCCAGATCGCTCGGAGCTCCAGGAGGTTGATCTGCAGATCCTTTTCCTGGAGGGACCACAGACCCTGGGTGTGGAGCCCATCGACATGAGCTCCCCACCCCAGGCGAGATGCATCCGTCGTCAGCACTTTCGTGGGCTGTGGAATTTGGAATGGACGTCCCAGGGTCAAATTGGTCCGAATGGTCCACCAGAGCAGTGAAGTGCGGCAACTGGTGGAGAGGCGGATGACATCTTCTAGATTCCCGGTGGCTTGGAACCACTGGGAAGCTAGGGTCCATTGAGCAGATCTCATGTGAAGACGAGCCATGGGAGTCCCATGGACTGTGGAGGCCATATGACCCAGAAGTCTCAACATCTGCTGAGCTGTGACCTGCTGAGACGGGACAGGAGGTTGTTGACCCTCGCTTCGGGAAGGAAGGCCTGAGCCATCTGGGTATTCAGCAGCGCTCCTATGAATTCCAGAGACTGGGTTGGCTGGAGATGGGACTTTGGGTAATTTATCACAAACCCCAGCAGCTCCAGGAGTTGAATAGTGCACTGCATGGACCAGAGGGCTCCTGCCTCCGAGGTGTTCTTGACCAGCCAATCGTCGAGATATGGGAATACGTGCACTCCCAGCTTGCGTAGATACGCCGCCACCACCACGAGGCACTTGCGGAATCTGAGATACTGTCTGTGAGCTGGCAGTATCGGGATGTGAGTGTATGCGTCCTTTAAATCCAGGGAACATAGCCAATCGTTTTTCTGAATCATTAGCAGAAGGGTGCCCAAGGAAAGCATCCTGAACTTTTCTTTGACCAGGAATTTGTTCAGGCCTCTCAGGTCTAGGATGGGGCGCATCCCCCCTGTTTTCTTTTCCACAAGGAAGTACCTGGAATAGAATCCCTGCCCTTCCTGCCCGGGTGGTACGGGCTCGACCGCATTGGCGCTGAGAAGGGCGGAGAGTTCCTCTGCAAGTACCTGCTTGTGATGGGAGCTGAAGGATTGAGCTCCCGGAGGACAATTTGGTGGAAGGGAGGCCAAATTTAGGGCGTATCCGCACCGCACTATTTGGAGAACCCACTGGTCGGAGGTTATGAGAGGCCACCTTTGGTGAAAAAATTTTAACCTCCCCCCGACTGGCAGATCGTCCGGCACAGACACTTTGAGGGTGGCTATGTTCCCGTGGATCCAGTCAAAAGCCCGTCCCTGGCTTTTGCTGTGGAGGCGCAGGGGGCTGCTTAGGCGCACGCTGTTGATGAGAACGAGCGCGCTGGGGCTGTCCCTGTGCCTGTCGAGGCCTTCGGGCCGGCTGGGTGTACCTACGCTTGGCAAAAGCATAGGGCGCAGCCTGCCAGGCCCGGGAAAAACGTCCACCTGCTGAGGTGGATGCTGAAGGCGCCCGGTGGGAGAGCTTGTCGAGGGCGGTTTCCCGCTGATGCAGTTGGTCCACCAGCTGCTCGACCTTCTCGCCAAAAATATTATCCCCCCGGCAAGGGACGTCGGCCAGTCTCTGCTGGGTGCGGTTGTCCAGGTCAGAGGCACGCAGCCATGAGAGCCTGCGCATCACTATACCTTGGGCCGCAGCACGAGATGCCACGTCACAGGTGTCATAGATACCCCTGGACAGGAACTTTCTGCACGCCTTCAGCTGCCTGACCACCTCCTGATAAGGCCTGGACTGCTCCGGCGGGAGCTTATCAAGCAGGTCCGCCAGTTGCTTCACATTGTTCCGCATGTGGATGCTTGTGTAGAGCTGGTAAGATTGGATGCGGGTCACGAGCATGGAAGATTGGTAGGCCTTCCTCCCAAACGAGTCCAGAGTGCGAGACTCCCGCCCCGGGGGTGCCGAGGCGGTATCCCTCGAACTCCGTGCCCTCTTGAGAGCAGAATCCACGACCGCCGAGTCATGGGGCAATTGGGGCCGCATTAACTCTGGGTCCGAGTGGATTCTGTACTGGGACTCTGCTTTCTTGGGAATGGTGGGATTAGATAATGGTCTCATCCAGTTCCGAAGCAGTGTCTCTTTGAGGACATTGTGCAACGGCACCGTGGAGGACTCTCTAGGTGGTGATGGATAGTCGAGGACCTCGAGCATCTCAGCCCTCGGCTCATCCACAGAGACCACGGGGAAGGGAATGCAAATGGACATGTCCCTTACAAAGGAGGCAAAAGAGAGGCTCTCAGCAGGCGAGAGCTTCCTCTCTGGTGAAGGCGTGGGGTCAGAGGGAAGACCCGCAGACTCCTCTGAGGAGAAATATCTGGGGTCCTCCTCTTCCCCCCACGAGGCCTCTTCCTCGGTATCGGACATAAGCTCATGTAGCTGAGTCCTTAACTGGGCCCGGCTCGACGTCGAGGCACCGAGGCCTCGGTGTCATCGAGCGGTGGACTCCCGCGCCGGCGGGGACGAAGCTCCCTCCATCGACGTCGACGGGGACTCCACCTGCGTGGCGGTCGAGACCGGCACCGCAAGCGGCAGCGGTGTCGAAGGCCTTGGCACCGGGCTGGAGCTCGCCGGCACCACAGTCAATGGCGCCGAGGGCGCAAGCACCCCCGGCGCCAGCACAGCCTGGCGCATCAGCCCTTCCAGGATCCCCCGGAAGGATGGCTCGGAGGCACTCGTCCAAGCCCGCTGTCGGGAAAGACGGGGGGGGCCGGTAGAGGTGTCAGTGCCGGAAGGTGCTCGGGTCCAGGAGACTGCACCGAAGTGCTGGGACCCTGACGCGTCGATACCTCCACTACCGAAGGGGACCTCTCCTCTCGACGCTGACGCTTCGGCGTCGACTCCTCACCGGCACCGAGAGCCGGATGCATCGAAGGCGACCGATGACGGTGCTTCTTAGATTTTTTGCAGTGCCCGTCATCGGCGCCCGGTGGAATGGAGGAGGAGGAGGTCGAACCCCCTCGGTCTCGAGGGACCGGGTCAGACAGGGTTCGGTCCCGAGGGCCATGGACAGAGGGAGTGACTGGGGCCGATTGCCCACACGGCCTCTCACCCCTACCCTCACCGGAGGTCCGGCGGGCCGACGGGACCTGTGCTCCTGGGGTCGATGCCATTGGTGCCGATTTCGCGGACATCGATACCGGTACCGAAGAACCGGCCGTCGATACCGATGCCGTCGAGGTCGACGTCGAGGGGCCGGCGCAAGTTCCAAAAAGACGGTCCCGAAGAACTTGCCTCGCAACCTGAGTCCGTTTCCGGAGACCAAGACACAAAGAGCACGACTTGATATTGTGCTCCGGCCCGAGGCACTGGAGGCACCAAGCGTGGGTGTCGGTCTGCGAGATAGGCCGGCCGCACCGACCACACTTCTTAAATCCACTCGGGACCTTCGAGGACATCGACGGAAAAATCGCGTTGGCGAAATTAAAGTCGTCGATGGTGGCGGTAAATCACACCTCGAAAAATAAATCGACTGCGCGGCCACAAGGCCGCAACGCAACGCCCCCGCTAGAAAACGAGGGAAAAACAAGCGCGTTCACTTTTTTTTTTTTTTTTTTTTTTAACAAGAAAAAGAAAAGGGTCCGGAACGCGCGGGAACCAGAAACAAAAAAATAAGAAATTCGCGAAAACGCGACGGTTTTTCGGGGCTGACAAGAGAGAGCGGCGACGCACGACTCTCTCCAGCGCGGAAAAAACAAGACTGGCGGGAACGGTCGCGCACGGGCGGGAAGATGGCCGCGCATGCGTGGTGGGCGTGCCCTGCGTGCGGACCGCCCGCGAAGCTTCTTCCGGTTGGCGGGGGCTGCCGCGGACGTCACCCGGTCGTGAGAACAAGCAGCCTGCTTCTCCTCGGAGAAAACTAGCCACACACAAGCAGGTGGTGTCATCCAAAAGTGCTAATGCTATGCTATGCTATGAGAGACTTATCTCTTGCCAACTCTCTAAAAGTAAGATTTGAGGCAAGTTGCATCTGTTTAAATAAAATAAACCTGATACATTCATTAGGATTCATATGTAAGAAAATACATAATAAAAACAAGTAAAACCATAACCCCCCAGGTCCAGTAAACATGTTTTCAAAGCTTTTAGAAACAGTAAATAGCTCCTCATCGAGCGTAACTCAGAGGGTAGACTATTCCAGTAATGAACTGCCGAAAAGAAAAAAGATTGAGAGAAAATAGCTGTAAACCGTATACTTTTAGTTGAAGGAAAAGCTAACATCTAATAATTGCAGCTCCTGGAGCTTGTCCTAAATTTTAACAATTTCACTAGCTGAGATCCACCTTCAGGGCTGGTAACATCCAAAAACTTAAATACAAAACAAAGTATTTTAAAAATAATCCGAGCCTGCACAGGCAGCCAATGCAAAACACTCTGGGGAGTTATATGATCCATTTGAGTTTTCCAAAATATCAGCCTAGCAACCAAATTCTGAATCATTTGAATTCTAGAAAGTTGCTTAGAGGAGAAACCCAAATATAAAGAATTCCCATAGTCTAATAACGATAAAATTGTTAATTGCACAATAATCCTACAATGATCTTGTAAAAAATAAGATCTCAGCAATCGTAATTGTTTCAACTTAATAAGCTTTTCTAATCAAGCCATTAATCTGTGGCTCCATTGTCATTGATCGATCTAAAACTGCTCCCAAAACTTTAGAAGTTCTCTCTCCTGATAAGGCGCACTTCTTAGATAGCTCTGGATAAGCCCAGACCCAAGAAAAAGGCGCAATGCCTCAGAACCCAGAAGGAAGGGGAAGAGACCTAGCCCTATAACAAGTGACATCAGGAGAGCAATAACCCACCCTCAGGATAAAAAATAAAAAAGGAACTACCGACCATACAGGAGCAGACAATGTAGTCAGGAAGCACCTAGAGATCATGCCTGCTGCAGGCAAAGATACCAAAGGAAAAACATCAAAGACCTCCACATAGAGAAAGGCAAAAAGCATATTAAAAAAAAGGAGGCTGAACAGCACAAAAATCAGAAGACTACTCGTCCCTCCCACCTCAGGACAGAGTCAATACAGAGAAGCAATGTGATCTAGTGCAGGGGGTAACGATACGAGGGCCGCTTGATAACAGTGATCATAATATGATCGGTTTTGATATTGGCATTGAAGGAAGTGAAACTAGGAAATCAAGTACGCTAGCATTTAACTATAGAAAAGGTGATTACGACAAAATGAGAAAAATGGTGAAAAAAAGACTGAAAGGAGCAGCTCGCAGAGTAAAAAACTTGCATCAGGCGTGGATGCTGTTTAAAAACACCATCCTGGAGGTTCAGGACAAATATATTCCACGTTTTAGAAAAAAGGGAAAAAAGACTAAACGTCAGCCGGCGTGGCTAAACAGTAAGATAAAGGAAATCATTAGAGCCAAAAAACAATCCTTCAGAAAGTGGAGAAGAGAACCAACTGAAAGTAACAGGATAGATCATAAGGAATGCCAAGCCAAATGCAAAGCGGAGATAAGGAGGGCAAAAAAGGACTTTGAGAAGAAATTAGCGTTGGAAGCAAAAATACATAGTAAAAATTTTTTTAGATACATTAAAAGCAGGAAACCGGCCAAAGAGTCGGTTGGGCCGCTGGACGAAAATGGTGTTAAAGGGGCGATCAAGGAGGACAAAGCCGTAGCGGAGAAATTAAATGAATTCTTTGCTTCGGTCTTCACCGAGGAGGATTTGGGGGGGACACCGGTGCCGGAAAGAATATTTGAAGCGGGGGAGTCGGAGAAACTAAACAAATTCTCTGTAACCTTGGAGGATGTAATGGGTCAGTTCAGCAAGCTGAAGAGTAGTAAATCACCGGGACCTGATGGTATTCATCCCAGAGTATTAATAGAACTAAAAAATGAACTTGCGGAGCTACTGTTAGAAATATGCAATCTGTCCCTAAAATCGAGTGTAGTACCGGAAGACTGGAGGGTAGCCAATGTTACTCCGATTTTTAAGAAGGGTTCCAGAGGAGATCCGGGAAATTATAGACCGGTGAGTCTGACGTCGGTGCCGGGCAAGATGGTGGAGGCTATTATTAAGAATAAAATTGCAGAGCATATACAAAAACATGGACTGATGAGACAAAGTCAGCACGGATTTAGTGAAGGGAAGTCTTGCCTCACCAATCTAATGCATTTTTTTGAGGGGGTAAGCAAACATGTGGACAATGGGGAGCCGGTTGATATTGTATATCTGGATTTTCAGAAGGCGTTTGACAAAGTGCCGCACGAAAGACTCCTGAAGAAATTGCAGAGTCATGGAATCGGAGGTAGGGTATTATTATGGATTAAGAACTGGTTGAAAGATAGGAAGCAGAGAGTAGGATTGCGTGGCCAGTATTCTCAGTGGAGGAGGGTAGTTAGTGGGGTCCCGCAGGGGTCTGTGCTGGGTCCGTTGCTTTTTAATGTATTTATAAATGACCTAGAGATGGGAATAACTAGTGAGGTAATTAAATTCGCCGATGACACAAAATTATTCAGGGTCGTCAAGTCGCAGAAGGAATGTGAACGATTACAGGAGGACCTTGCGAGACTGGGAGAATGGGCGTGCAAGTGGCAGATGAAGTTCAATGTTGACAAGTGCAAAGTGATGCATGTGGGTAAGAGGAACCCGAATTATAGCTACGTCTTGCAAGGTTCCGCGTTAGGAGTTACGGATCAAGAAAGGGATCTGGGTGTCGTCGTCGATGATACGCTGAAACCTTCTGCTCAGTGTGCTGCTGCGGCTAGGAAAGCGAATAGAATGTTGGGTGTTATTAGGAAGGGTATGGAGTCCAGGTGTGCGGATGTTATAATGCCGTTGTATCGCTCCATGGTGCGACCGCACCTGGAGTATTGTGTTCAGTACTGGTCTCCGTATCTCAAAAAAGATATAGTAGAATTGGAAAAGGTACAGCGAAGGGCGACGAAAATGATAGTGGGGATGGGACGACTTTCCTATGAAGAGAGGCTGAGAAGGCTAGGGCTTTTCAGCTTGGAGAAGAGACGGCTGAGGGGAGATATGATAGAAGTGTATAAAATAATGAGTGGAATGGATCGGGTGGATGTGAAGCGACTGTTCACGCTATCCAAAAATACTAGGACTAGAGGGCATGAGTTGAAGCTACAGTGTGGTAAATTTAAAACGAATCGGAGAAAATTTTTCTTCACCCAACGTGTAATTAGACTCTGGAATTCGTTGCCGGAGAACGTGGTACGGGCGGTTAGCTTGACGGAGTTTAAAAAGGGGTTAGATAGATTCCTAAAGGACAAGTCCATAGACCGCTATTAAATGGACTTGGAAAAATTCCGCATTTTTAGGTATAACTTGTCTGGAATGTTTTTACGTTTGGGGAGCGTGCCAGGTGCCCTTGACCTGGATTGGCCACTGTCGGTGACAGGATGCTGGGCTAGATGGACCTTTGGTCTTTCCCAGTATGGCACTACTTATGTACTTATGTACTTATGCCTGAGAGTGCTCAAGCAGATAGAGAGATTGCAGAGACATCATGGAAAGCAGCAGAGTAACCTGCTAGAAAAGGGTGACGTCTGAGCTGAAGATAAAGGCTGAAGCAGAGCAGCATGAGAGGTTTGTGACCGCAAAGTCCTCACAGAAAGAGAGCCTGGTCTGCAGAGTCCTCGTGGAAACAGAGCCTAGTCCGTAGAGCTGCAGAACAGAGGAAGACACTCAGAGATGTGTTCAAAGTTTCAAAGTTGCCAGTGTCCCAGGGCTGTGGTCTAAAGCTGTGCTTCCAGCTACAGGTAACCAACAGTGAGGGAACTGAAGACAGTATTCACAAGAGAAGGGAAAGGGAAATTCCTGCCAGAAAGGCAATTAACATTGAGGTAAAGTGTGAGAGCTGTAAAGTGGTAGAAAAAGCTTCTTGACTACAAAGACAGAAATCAACTCCAGAAGGACTATAAAGCTAGTGCAGATCCATGAAGGAAAACAGCTAGGGAAGTAAGCATACTAGGATTTACCTAGATAAAAATTTATATTTCATTTTTATTTCTAGTTTAATGACAGTGTGAAAGCAGTTCACACACTAAAAGACCCTGTTTACTAAGCCGCGCTATAGGCACGCAAACTTTTTAGCGTGCTTGCTGATGCTAGAGAAACCCATAGGAACATAATGGGTGTCTCTATCGTTAGCATATGCTAAAACGTTAGTGCGCCTACAGCACGGCTAAATAAACAGGGCCCTAAGAGTAGGCATATGTTTTCATGCAAGGCCTGGAACTCTGGTGAAGGTCTGATTTGTGATAAGTACCATGGGACAAAAGGGTCTTGAAGCCTACATTGTGGAACCCTCACATCTGGAGAGCTTGCAGGACACTACTAAACTGAGCTGCATTTCAGCAAGGAATTCTAAGGTGCTCTGTGGTAAAACTGGTGTTTGCATACACACATTCACTGGCCAGTTTTAAGAGTAAATGAACCCAATTACAGGGTTTTGGAGTAGGATGTCTTTTGAACTCTAAGTTCTGATCCACATGGAGGGTACCAGGGAACTGGGGCAAACCTATATTTTCTATTTAAGAGATTTTTAGCCTGCTATTTCTAAAATTCAAAGTGGGTAACTGCATTACATAATCAAGCAAACATTAAAATAAATACAATATAAAAACATAACATGAAAAACTTAACAAATACCATACACAAAAATCAACCACAAAAATAATGGCAATCATGTAAAAATAATTTTGCAATACTGTGACAAATGCCTGTTGGAGTAATAATGCCTTAAGATGTTTTCTGAAATATATCACATTAGTCATCAGGCATAATTCAACAGGTACCAAATTCCACAAAATTAGAGACTCCATAACAAAACAGGGGATGCAGAAAAGGTATGCTACTGAGAAGCCAAAGGGACCTCAAATACTTATAATATTTTTTATCATGGAGGAAAAAACCTCAGTGAAGAAGTGTTCAATGCATTGCAACCAATTGAACCACTTCAGCTTTTGGATGACTGTACATATATATTAGTCTGTTTTCATGGAGTTTTTTTCTGTCCTTTGATGGTGAAATTGTGAGTTGAAGTGATTCAATTGGTTGCCATGCATTGACCACTTCGTCAACGGGTTCTTTTTCTCCATGATAAAAATATTTGAGGTCCCTTTGGTTTCTCAGTAGCATACAGATAAGGTTTTGTTGACATTATAAAATTAGAGATGCCATTGAAAAAAATCAAGAATGCAACTCAGATAAATGGACTTGCCAATGTATTAGCACATTTAATAGACATTGGTTCTGCGATCTCAAGGCCTGGGGAAACTGATTCTTCTGCTATCTAAAGTTGGAACTGCATTGCATAAAACAAGAACAGTACACACCAGATTAAATCTTCAAAGTTGCAAATTAATAATGTGGTGGTTAGAAAGAGATGTCTTGGGAGTAAGGAGGTATCTTCCTCAGATTGAAAGTGAGAGGCCTTACTAAGGAGCGCTAAAGGCGCATTAGTGTTTTTAACATGCTTTAATGGTTGGCACGCGTTAAATGCTAATGCGCCCATAGGAATGTATTAACGTGCCTTAACTTTAACGGCACAGTAAAAACGCTAACGCGCCTTAGTAAACATACCCCTAATGAGAATTACTTACACAGTGTGGTTACAATTGTAATGTTCATTATTGTTACTACTGCAAAGATAAAATGGAAAAAGTGTTGCATTATGGGTTTTTTAATCCCTCATAAGTGAATCCATGTGCTATGTAATAGCAAAAATAAATAAATCCCCAAAAACCTGTGTGCAGCCCTTGACTTCATTATATCAAGCTGCCATTACATGGGGACAGTGTATTTAAAAGTAGACAGACTACAGCATTAACAGAGTGCCATTGCTCATCCCTAAATGAAAGTCACCCTGAATGCCTACTGGAAGAACCAGGCTTTGGCACCCCTTTTCCCAGGGGGTGGAATAAAAAAACAGGGAAGCCTGATAAACCAGACAATCACTATGCAGTGGTCAATGTGTAAGCCAAAGGATTGTAAACTTAATCTGATATGTAACAAGAAGCCAACCATAGGACTGTAAACAACAGAGTAACATAGTGAGAATGTGTTACACCAAATAATAGTTTTACTGCTATGTTTTCAATAAATTTTAGACACTTGAGTCTACTGTGTGGTAATCCATAGTAAAAGGCATTTGAAAAATTACTAATGAGTGTACTTGAACATTAAGATCATGCTCAGAAAGACCATGTTTGATACATGTGGGGGGGGGGGGTGGCATTTTCAATAAAACGTCTAAGTCCAATTTTGGACGTTTTGCAGAATAGTGTGGTAGCCTAGGGGGAACTGCAGGGAACTTCACATAAAAGGGTTAGGCACACATCTCACCCTAACCCCCTTATATTGTATGGTGAGCCCTCCAAGAGTAGAAAAATACAATAGCTCTCAAGCTTCCAGGTATCACCTATTGTAGGTACAGAAGGTATCTAGTGTATTTTGGAGAGCTCACACATTCCACCACAAGTGTACCAGTTAAGAGTGGGAGGGTGTGGGTCTCCTTATCTACAGTCCACTGCACTGACCACTAGGCTACTGCTGTCACATCTTAGGGAGCTGGAAGGGGGTCAGTGACCACTGGCAAGTAAGTGGGGGTAAGGCCTTAATCCCTCAAGTGGTCATCTGGACATTTATGGCACCTTTTGATCACTTAGTCATGACAAGTCTAGCCATAAATGTCTTAGTTATGGCCCTATACGTTTTCATTTTGTTCCTTTATTGCAGAAAAATGTCTTTCTTTTGGGGCTACCCATGTCCCATCCAAGACACACCACATGAAATCTGGACAAATTGTGGAGCAAAACATCTAACATCAGGGTGCCGAAAATTGCAACTTGGATGTTTTTGGATTTTTTTTTTAAATGTTAAAATCAGCCCCCTAATCTTCCAAAGTGCAACAAAGGAAGCTTTAACTAATACAGAAATTTGTGGTTTCATGGGAACTGCAGTATCAAGAATATCTCTTAGCTAAATGTGAAGGATTAAGCACATCATCTAATGTATGACCAGCTATGTGCATAGGTTCACACACAAGAGGAATCAAGTTAAGTCTTTCCGGAAAAGTCTGAAATTCTCTAATATATATAGCTAAGAAATCGTCAGAATATTAGTCTCCCAATATAGCCAGATTGGGGGACACTATAATGAGTTGACAAAATGTATTCTGCAGCTCTAAAAATAGTGCCAGTGTGATAGGAGGTGGGGTATATAATAAAATAAAATCTGTCAGTGTAGTGGCTCTTCAACCAGGCCTTTAATGGAAGAAGTAACTAACTTGTTAGTCTCACTCACACAAGGAGTGACATGGAGGGGCATAATCGAACGGAAACGTCTATCTCCATGGGCGTTTATCTCTGAGAACGGATCCGTGAAGGGGCGGACCGAAGCGTATTTTCGAAAAACATGGACGTTTATCTTTTTTTGAGCTGGGTGTTTTTGTTTTTCAGCGATAATGGAAACCGAAAGCGCCCAGCTCAAAAACGAATAACTCCAAGACATTTATTCATGAGAGGGGACAGGATTCGTAGTGCACTGGTCCCCCTCACATGCCAGGACACCAACCGGGCACCCTAGGGGGCACTTTAAAAAAAAAAAACAAGGTAAAACAGCTCCCAGGTGCATAGCACCCTTCCCTTGGGTGTTGAGCCCCCCCAAATCCACCTCAAAACCCACTGCCCACAAGTCTACACCATTACTATAGCCCTAAGGGGTGAAGGGGGGCACCTACATGTGGGTACAGTGTGGGTTTGGGGGGCGGTTTGGAGGGCTCCCATTTACCAGCACAAGTGTAACAGGTGGGGGGGATGGGCCTGGGTCCACCTGCCTGAAGTCCACTGCACCCCCTAATAACTGCTCCAGTGACCTGCATACTGCTGCCAGGGAGGTGGGTATGACATTTGAGGGTGAAAAGAAAAAGTTGTGAAACTGCATATTTTGTGGTGGGAGGGGGTGTGTGACCACTGGGGGAGTCAGGGGAGGTCATCCCCGATTCCCTCCAGTGGTCATCTGGTCATTTAGGGCACTTTTTGGGGCCTTATTCGTGGAAAAACAGGGTCCAGGAAAAGTGTCCTAAATTCTCGCTAAAAACGCATATTTTTTTTCCATTATCGGCGAAAGGCGCCCATCTCTGATCGGCCAATAACCACGCCCCAGTTCCGCCTTCGACACGCCCCCATCAACTTTGTCCGCATCCGTGACGGAGTGCAGTTGAAAACGTCCAAATTCGGCTTTCGATTATACCGCTTTATTCGTTTTTGTGAGATAAACGTCTATCTCCCGATTTGGGTCACAATATAGGCGTTTTTCTATTTCAATTATAAGCAGGATAGTCTGCACATACTGCAGCAGGACATGTTTATCCACTCCTACTGTAGCTGAGATAATATTTAACCATCTCTCTGACCTCATGTGCACCTCTCTTTGAATTAGTCACCTTATTTTCTAACTTCTCTTACTCTCTTACCTATTTACATGTTAACCATCTCTCTGGCCTAATGTGCAACTTTCTTTAAATTAGTCACTTTACTTTCTGACTCTTCTTAATCTCTTACCTAGCTATATGTTCCATGCCATACTTTGTATTGTTATTTGAATATTTTTACTGCTGTAATTGTCTATTGCTCATGTTTGATTTATTCTTACTGTCCACCGCCTTGAGTGAATTCCTTCAAAAAAGTGGTAAATAAATCCTGAATAAATACATACATAAATAAAAAGAGACAAGATCACAAAAATTCCAATTTAGAACAATAGCTAGAAATCAGACTTCAGAGCAGATTAGTATTATAAATGATAGCCAACCTCTCTTCATGAGTTTTGACAGTTAACATAACTATTCTCTGTGGCCTGGGTAAGATTACAAAAAAAAAAAAAGTTCTCCAAGAGAGAATCAAGTGAGATAAAATATCTAACTTATGGTTTGCTAAGAGATCCTTTACTAGGAATTTTTCGTTACGGAGCTGACAGTAAGCCAAGATGACAAAGTACAGTGTTAAGAGAAACAGTACGGATTCCATTTGCTGAATTGTGATGTAAGTTAACTGTCGTACCCAAGTCGTCTGAGTCAAGTGATAATGAGCAGGCTCTGGTCTGTGACCATAGTGAACAGGGATAGAATAGATCCAAGACACAGAAAAAAAGGGATGCAAGTTAAAATCAAAATAAGGTCTATGCCAAAACGAAGCATGGTGGACCTTGGTAATTTGTATTCTGTTGGTAAGGCACAGTTACCAACAGAGAAAGCTCTCATTTTCATATAGCTCAAGGGCAGAATTTAGGAGGCGTACATGGCAATGCTCTGGGAATGGTAGTCTAGGCAGATTCCATAAAAGCAATTTCAACTTTGTTTGCAGAGTAAGCAGAGCAATCTATAGATAAGATTTGCTGGTCAGCAACCAGGGGCTCATTACATGCCTTTTCCAAGTTTTACAGACTTCGACACATAAGCACCATACAGTGTATCTTTTACAAGAAAAGAGATATATTCTGCTCAATTTCCCATCTATAAAGATACAGTGCTAGTATAAGCCAGCTGTGCAAAATGGTGAAGAGAACTCCATATAGGGGGTTTCGGCACTAAAACTTGTATTAAAAATATTTTGAATATATATCATGCTGATGTTAAAATATCACTTCAAAAGTGCACTGAATTTAAGTGTGTACAAAACAAACAAACAAAAAGACTCCATAGCACAATTTGCGTAAACACATCATTCTTCCAGAAAATGCAATCTTAGTCAAATACAAAGTAATTGTTTGTTACAGTGTGCCAAACTGTACCTCAGATTTGCCCTCTGAGAACAGGAGTCCACATAAAGATTTATTTTTCTGTTAAAAACCAAAGAGTTATTAGCATTGGAGACAGGGAAATATCTACTGCACCTGATTGTAACTCACCTTGAGCTACCACTGGAAGAGATGAGACAAACCCAAATACATTTTTTTAAATAGAATTATTCTACAGTTAAAATCTGAGTACATAAATAGTTGTGAAAATGGCCATTAATATAATCCTAATAAGAATAATAAAATATGTGGCACATCTAGGACTCCTTTTACAAAGCTACCATGCATGCAGAGGCCCCTTTTACCACAACAGGTAAAAAGCCAAATAAAAGGAAATAGGTGTGAAGTAAACACCGGGCCCCCCTCAACTTTGAAGACCCATGGCGTCGAGAGGCCGGTTCATGCCTGGACTCCGGTGAAGCTTCCTCCACCGACATCGCAGGAGAACCAGCCTGGGTGGCAGTCGATACCGGAACTGCAAGCAGAGCCGGTGTCGGAGGCCACACTGTGGGCTGCGGGCCAGATGGGGCCGCAGCGGAAGGCCTGGTAGGCACAGGCATCCCCAATGCCAATGCACATAGCTGCATAAAGGCCTCCAAAAGATCTGGGTGCAAGGCCCGGAATCGCTCATTGAGAGCTGCCATCAGTACAGGCTGTGGGGCTGGTGTGGGCTCAGGTTGCCTAACCGCCTGGGGTGCGGGAGCAGGATCTCAACTGCTGAGAGATATGCACACCAGCACCTCTTGAATGGGGGGGGGGAGAACTCCTCCCGGCGCCGACGCTTCTCGGGAGCTGGATCTCTCGGCACCGTGCATTGAAGGAGATCGGGCGAAAGAGGAGCCACAGAAAAAACTGCTGCTCCTCACGTGGAAAAAGAATAACTGAAGAGCACGGTCATGCGACAGGCAGGAAGGCACTCCACGCATGTGCGGTGCAGCACACGCACCAGAAGGCTCTAGCAAATTTTTTCTTTTTTTGCTATGCAATGTGCCGATTCCCGGTCCAAAGCGGATCGTCGACCCACTTGTGAGAATCATTCAGCTTGCTTGTCCTCGGAGAAATATTTCTTCACTCAACAGTAAATAAACTATAGAATTTGTTGCCAAAAAATGTGGTAAAAGAAGTTAGTTTAACAGGGTTAAAAAAAAGGTTTTGATAATTTCCTAAATGTCCACAAACCATGATTAAGATGACTTGGGAAAATCCACTGCTTATTTCTATGATAAGAAGTATAAAGTCTGTTTACTGTTTCAGGATTTTGTGAAATTACTTTTGACCTGGATTGGCCACTTTTGAAAACAGGATACTGGGCTTGATGGACCCTCAGTCTGTCCAAGTATAGCAATTTTTATGTTCTTAAAAGATCCGAGAAACACCAATTAATCACTATATCAATGATAAGCAATGCAAAAAATCATATTTCTATGTCTCTGCAGTATCAAATTACAAAAGGGCTTGCATTGTATATGCTGTACCCAACATTTCAGATTTTTAAATAAATGATCAACTCCTATGTTTCAGAGAAAGGATGTGCTGACACAGAACTAGTCTCTAAAAGTAAAACCCTAGTGCTAACTCACTGTACTTCCTAACTCCATACTCTGTTTCAGGAATCTCAAACTAGACCTTCTTAATCTGGCAACTGTCCACAGTTCACAAATATTATTTTAAATTTAGTACATCTTTGCAAAATCTCATTTACTTAAAATTGTATTCCAGTCCCTTACTGTAATTTTAAAGTAAACAAAAATGAGCAAACATACTACAAAATTAACAGAATTCTTCTCTATGTGAAATGAGCCATGAGTGACCATTTTTATCACTTGTATTTGTCTATCTTTTGGATATCATTATGGCTGTGAAACTTAAGTATTTACAATTGCCATGGGTATACTTACATTTCTTGTATTAAAAAAAATTAAAAAAGAAAGGCAAGCTATATTGATTCTAACATGTAAATACTGCATGAAAACTCACAAGGTTTTTGAAGTAGAATACAAATATTTATTACCACACTAGAGTTCATTATGCTTCCTTCCAACAAGGGTCCATTAAAATCAATTTTTATGTTTGCTTTATATATTTTTCCATTTAACTTTCATAGCACCATGCTTATTAGCCATCAAGCTCTGCTGGATTCTTTTTATTTTTTTCTGTCAAAAATAACAGGACCTAGGATTTTACTCACTAATCACCATCAGTGAAAAAGAGATGGCATCTAGATCTCAAAACAGGTCTAATGAAGAGACCTATATAGTCTCAAAAGCTTACATACTTATTTGTTACAGGTGTGCATATAGAAAATTTTCATTAGATTTTGAGTTGTGTTTCCATGTTTTGCTTTATTTTTCATTTGTTTTCTTCTGTTTCATTTACCAGCAGTACAACTGATGCACACTAAGGCCCATATTTTAGAAGTCTTATTCATGATTTACATGTGTAAATACTGGCATCTACACGTGTATTGCATACATGTACAAAACTTGATGTTAAAAAGACAATTACTTTTGCTTTTCTATATCAAGCAGCTGTTTTTTGGAATAAGTTTCAGTGTCATTCATTCAAAAGGATTATCTTTTTTCACTTCGTTTATTTTGGATTTTTATAATTGTGAACTTTGTCAATTTTGCTAACAATCTTTATTATCTGTATTTAGAACTGGCCAGAATGAAGAGACAGATGTAGAAATGTTATCAGAAATTAGGGAGGTTAACAAACTGGGGACACAATAATAATGGGCAACTTCAATTACCTCAATATTGACAGGATAAATGTAACATCGGTGCATGCTAGAGAGGTGAAATTCCTTGATGGAATCAAGGACTGCTTTATGGAGCAGCTGGTTCAGAAGCCAACAAGGAGGAACAATTCTAGACCTAGTCCTTAATGGAGCGAATGATCTGATGCAGGAGGTAATGGTGCTGGGGCTTCTTGACAACAGTGATCAAAACATGATCAGATTTGATATAAAGCTCTGGACACACAGGAAATCCAACAGGTTAGCATTTCAAAAAGGAGACTCTGATAAAATGAAAAGAACGGTGAGAAAAAAAAAAAACTTAGAGGAGCAGCTGCGAAGGTCAAAAGTGGATGCTATTCAAAAGTACCATCCTGGAAGCCCAGGCCAAATATATAAGTATATAAACTGAAACAACTGCTTTGGAAATGCAAAAAGGCAGCACAGCTTCAAGAAACCAAAATTTGTGTTTCCAAAGCAGTTGTTACATTTTATATACAGTACTTCTGTGACCGTTGTGGAATCTAATAGAGATGCTGGATTTTTTCTATATGAAATGGGGATTAATGCTCTTTTGAACCATTTATACCAATATTTACTGACTCCTGAAGCAGGCATTTTACAGTCTTTTGCACTAACCACTAGGAGACTGAAGCAGGCGTTTGTTTGTTTTTTTTTCAAAAATAAAAACCTTTGTTCACCCTTGTGTTGGAATCAGATTGGTAATCCCCTGTTTTTTTCTTTCTTAATTCATATGGCTCCATAACACCTGGTCTTTGACTCATTCTACAGAAAAGTACTTATCTTTGAAGATCACACACTCAAAGGAGACTGGCTTGCTTTTACATGCACCAATGTAGTTATTTTACATTCCAATTCTAGATTTTCCTTGCTGTCAAAGTGGCTATGCAGGGAGTAAACGTGATAATATATTGCATTTAGCAATTCTATTAGTACTACAGGGCTAAGGTTAGAGAAGGTACAGTTGGCTATTTGCTGTCAAAATGAAGCCAGAAGAGTTTGAAAATAAGAGAGACCACCACAATGCTTTAAAAATCGGACTATTATAGAACGTAAAACAAATTACGGTAGTCATTTACAAGAAAATCTTTTTTTTTTTTAACACACTCACTGATAAAATTTATTTCAAATCTTACCATACCACTCTGCAAGATTAGAATCAAAAAGTAAAGAAAAATATTTAGGTCTGCTTGGATTCTGAAAGCAGCTAAACATAAGGGTTTAAAACTTGTTTTTGGCTTATAAATATCCAGTTTAAATACCTAAGCTTATTATGCTTACCACATCAATTACATGGCTGCTGATAGACAATTGTAAACTGTACACCACTTTGAACCGAAACTTGTTTTTGGATAACAGTGGGATACAAGAATGCATAAATAAATAAATGCCTGATCTCCAGCCCAAGTGTAAGTAGCTAACCAACTGGTCTTTAATCTCTATTATACTTAACTGCTTCTCCACCAAAATATAAAGCATGCATTTTCTGAGGTGACCCATTCTATGAATTGTTTCATCAGGGGCCCGATATGTAAGCTTGACAAGATCATTATTATAAAAACAAATGATACATATAATAACCCTAGGTGCCCAGTCACTTGGTTTGCTGGCAGTTAATCCTCCACCAAAGGAAATGCAGTTAACAGAAAAAGATAACATAACTGAAAGTACCTGAATCAGGCCCCAATTGGTAAAGAGGAAAAAAATCCTTTTGCGCTGAAAGTTTACTGAATTTTTATCTTCAATTTTTGTTCAAGCATTGTTCATGTAAATACACTTGTTCCTTGTGTTCAGTTTAGTGAAACATGCTCTAGACAATTGTTAATTTCCTTTAAAATGCATTTTGTTTATATATAATTAAATACGAATTTTGCATGGATCTCTCTCTCGTGTTTTTATACCAAAATTTACACAGGTAAACTGTGTGATTTATGCCCTTACCTTTTTTCAGGTACAGCTTCTGGAAGCTTTATTTCATGTATGCCTTTTTCACATCCAGATACCTGTATTTTTCCCAAAGGGCTATTCAGTACTAGGTGCATCGCCTTACATTCATTTTGTTCTTTCTTAAAAGCAACCTGTTTGAAAAAGAAAAACACAATAAATGTATATACATTTTCCCCAGGGAGTCTATTCTCTAAGATTTTTAACTTTTTCTAGCTTTAGAAAAATAATGGTTTGATACTTTATAACAGGAAAGAAAACCACATCTGGTATCAACTACTTTGTTTTACCCTGGGGGCAATTTCTCCAAGTGGGTTAGTCTTGAACATACTATGACAGGAATGAGCCTCACTTCTAAGCCATGGTGAGCCTGGGCATGTAGAGTATGATCTCAGTATCTCTAATTTACTGCTAACTTTCACCAAACTACTTGTATTGTGCCAAATAGAGCTTCTTTTGGAGTTCCTAAGATGTAACACGTATAGACAACTTATCCAAATGCGCTTGGAAAGCAAAGATACTTACCTGAAGCAGGTGTTCTCTGAAGACAGCAGGCATATAGTCTCACATGTGGGTGATGTCACCAATGGAGCCCGGTGCAGACACTGTCATTGTGCAATGTCACTTTAAAACTTTGAGGCAATACCCCCACCACAAATGTGGGGGTGCCTTCCCGCCCAACCCTTGAGTACAGGACCTGCAGTACAATACTAAAGCTAAGAAAACAACTCCAAGGGGCGGCGGAAGAAATGTCCTCAGAGAAAACCTGCTACAGGTAAGTAACATAGCTTTTTCCAAGGACAAAAAGGCATGGTATTCTCACATGTGGGACTCATTAGCTGCCAGGCCCACAATATAATAATGAACTTGGCAACTATGCTGAAAGTGAGCCTGGCTGAAAAAAGGGTCAGAGGGTGGAGTTGACTTAAGTAGTAAAACGATTTGTAGAACTACTTGTCCAAAACCAACTATCCCGCCTAGAATGATGCTCCAGACAGTAGTGAGCAGTGAAGGTGTGGACAGAAAACCATGTTGCTGCCCTGCAAACTTCCGCAATAGAGGCAGAGTGGAAATGAGCTACTGAAGTTGCCATGGCTCTTACATTGTGATGGCCATGAAGCATCAGCCCAGAGTGAGTGTACATGTAGGATATACACTCAGCCAGCTAAGTTGAGATAGTACACTTCGAGATGGGAATCCCTAATCTATTAGAGTCAAAGGATACATAAAGCTGGGAGGACTTCTTATGAGATTTTGCACCCCCCCCCCCCCCCCCCCCCATAATAAGCTATAGCAAGCTTTCAGTCTTAAGTATGCTGTGCTGCATCTCCAAGATGAAAGTGTGGCTTAGGGAATAAGAGGTAGAACTATGATATCACTTTAGGGAGGAATTTTGGGTGGGTTCGGAAACAACCTTATCATGGTAGAAACCTGGTTTATGGAGAGTCTGCCACCAGAGCTTGAAATTCACTTACTCTTTTGATCAGTACATTTTTTCTAGCAAAAAAGGTGCCGGTACTCAAATGCTAGGCCACCCTTCAGGGATGGGGTGATCACTTAGGGACCCACCCCACAATAGCCAGGCCCCATGCAACCAGTCACAGAATCTATGACAAGTCAGAATTGGTGTGTAGAGTCTGAGCTCTTTCCGGTCCAAGGGTCAATTTTAGCAGACAATGGAAAAGGTGCCAGTACTCAGTACCCCCAAGTACCCCCTCAAAAAAAGCCCTGCTTTTTGACAGAAGTAAGTGCTATTAAGAACAATACTTTATATGTGAGGAATTTCAGGGAACAAAAATGGAGTGGTTGAAATGGAGGTTTCATGAGAGCTGTGAGGATGACAACCCAGAAGTGGGTTTAATATGAGGTTTGGTATGCAATAAACCTTTCATGAATCTATCAAGGGATGAATGGAAACTATCAACTCTGGATTGAAAAGCATTAATGGCACTCAAGTGTTCTCTGAGCTAGTTTTGAGGCCACAATCAGAAAGATAAAGGAGGTAACTCCACAAGGGCAGGAAAAGAGCACTAAGTAGGGTCGAGTGCTTTGGCTATATACCAGATGGAAAATCTATTCCACTTGAAACAGTAACATTTCTGTATAGAAGGTTTCCTAGAGGCTAGGAGTATCCTAGAGACTCTATCCAGAAGGTTTAATGAACGTAAGTCTATGACATCAGGAACCAAGCTGTCAGGGCCAGAGAGCGAGGGTACAGATGCAGAAGGGACCCCTCATTCTGTGTTATTAGAGCTGGAAAGGGATTTAACCTCAATGGTTCCTTGGACGATAATTCTAAGAGAAGACAGAACCAGGTTTGATTTGGTCACTAGGGATCAATTAGAATCATGGTCCCTTGGTACTGACGCAGTTTGAGAAGAGTTCTCCCTATGAGAAGCAGTGGGGGAAAGGCATATAGAAGGTACATTCCCCAGTGGACCATGAAGGCATCTGGGGCTACACAGCTGGGAGCAGAGACTCTGGAACAAAAACAGGGAAGCTAGCTGTTCTGAGGAGAAGTGAAGAAGTTTATCACTGGGGGTTTCCCACTATTAGAATATTCAACAAACTACTGGCATACTGAATGACCATTTGTGAGGTTTAAGGATTCTGCTGAATATGTCTGCCACAGCTAGATAAAAAGCTCTTATAGAGATGTTTCCCCCAAGTCCATATAAGAACCTATTCCTCCTAGTTTGTTCAGGTAATACATCCCAACCTGGTTGTCTCTGCAAACGAGTATAATCTTACTGAGTTATGTGGCCTTGAAAATTTTTGAGAGTGTTCGACTGCTCACAATTCCAGGACATTGATATGATGATGTTTCTCGCTTGGGGACCAAGAACCCTGTGTGTGGAGACTATCGAGGTGAGCACCCCAACCCACCATGGAGGCATCCATGGTGAGAACTGTGATATGGAAGAGGTTGAAATAAAAGTTTCCTGGTGAGACTGTGGGACACAATCCCCACTACAGAGAGTGGTGTAGCTGTGGAGTAACTCAAATATAGGACAAAAGCAATCCCATGTCTTCGGACCACTGAGAAGAGAATGTCAAATGAGGAATTTGGAAGTGGAGTAGAGCCAATCGAGTTACACACACTGTTGAAGACATGTGGCCCAGTAGGCAGAGCTTCTGATGAGCAAATACTCTGGTGGATTTGGAAACCTGAGAGGAAAGATGCATTATGATGTTTGCTCTCAGTTGAGGGAGGAAGGTTCAATGCTAAGTAGCATCCAGAAGAGCCCCATTAAACTCTAAGGTCTAAGTAGATTGAGGATATGATTTGGGGTAATTTATTACAAAACTGAGGATTTCTAGGAGTCTTATGGCAGACAGAACTGGAGGCTGCTTTGACTAACCAGTCATCGAGGTAGGGGAAGACGTGCATAACCGACTTGCACAGCATTACAGATACCACTATCAGGCATTCTGTGAAGACTCAAGGAGCCTTAGTCAAGCCGAATGTAAGACCTTGTACTGATAATGCAGAGTCCCACAGTGGAAGTGAGAAAACTTTCTGTGGTCAGAATAGGTACGTCAGTGTATGACTCCTTCAAATCTAGACAGCAAAGTCAGTTGTTGAGTTGGATCATGGGAAGAAGTGACCCCAGGAAAACCACTGCAAAATCCTTCGAGTAGAAATTGGTTTAAATGTCAGAGGTCAACAACTGGATGTACTCCCCCTATCTTTTTTTGGTATTGGCAATTGGACAGTGGCAATGCTCTCTAGGAAGGAGACAAAAACTGGGTTGTTGTTTAGACTGAGGAGTCTGATTTCTGTCCCTGCTACTACCATGGACGTGTCAGGGCATAGACCACTGAGGTAGAGGTGGAGTGGGAATATAACAACACTTAGACTGTAGTAATTTGAGCATCGAAAACCTCCTGAAAATTTTCTAGAAGAAGAGGAGGAAGAAGTCTGTGGCCAGGATAAAGTTTTAATAGTATCTGTATGATTTTTTTTTTGGTTTGTTTTTAATTAGGACGCTTAATTCCTCGACTTTATCACCAAACAATTTATCTGCATGACAAGGGACATCTGCTAGATGCTATTGGTTACAAGATTTGAGATCAGAGAACCTGAGCAAGGAAAGACGCTGCACTGCTACTTCTAAGGCAGAAACGCGTGAAGAAACAAAGGCATCAAAGGACTGCCTTGCCAGATATTTATGGAAATCTAGAAGTTTCCTTTGACAGTTGAGGAAATCATCAGCCTTTTCAGGAGGAAGGAAGAAGTCTGCAAAGAGAGAGTACTCTATTACAGACTTTAAATAAATTGTGGAATAAAGTTAATAATCTTATATATGATTGGTTAGCATTATGGCCTGAAATGTTTTTCTTTCAAAAGTGACTAATGTTCCAGCTTTTCTGCCTGCGAGTATGCTTCAAGGCAGATTCCACAACTACCACCAAGAAAATTAGAAATTTAATGGCGATAAGGAAATATATGGTTGGTAAAAATTGGCAGCAGCTCCTGAAAAAGCATTGACTGAAACGGAGATGCTCTGTTGAGCACCAATCAATTCTAAAAATAAGTTACCATGATGCTTAACAAAATTAAGAAAAATTTGTCAAATTAAAATTGTTTTTGAAAGTATTGATAAATACTGAGAAGGTTTTCTGACTAATGAGAAAGCAGCTTGGCTATCAAGACAAAAGTCTACTATAAAATTGGGTTTGCCAAGCATATGAAGTCTTTTCCTCCCAATATTAATGGATGACATAATAGATCCTGGACTAAGTTCATGATTAAATTAAAGCTTGCATCTATTGAATTAATGAGTGGCTAGATTTCATACGTGGAATTACCAAAGTGTTCCCTAAAGGTTTTTTAGGAGATTGAGAAGAATTTCTTTGAGATCTAGGGCTTTTGCTCTTGGGATAGGAATAGGATTTTTCCAATTCTCATGAACCTCCTCCTCTGTTTTGAAAAGGAAACCTTCCCTCCTGGACACACCGCAGGCCCTTCCTCGGGCTTACCTTACAGCTCTGGTGGTCCAGTGGTGAGCTGGAGCAGGAGCAACACTCCTATACTCCTGTCCATGTGGTCTCCGTACTGAAAATGGCTGCTGCAAGTTTCAGTGGCAGTCTTGAGAGATTGCCTCAGGAACTTGCACAGCCATTTTCAGTAAGACAACGTCCAGTTGCAGCTCAGCTGTTTTTGGAACCAGAAGTAAGGGCCCAATCAGCTGCAAAAGATATGGAAAATACTTTTTTTTTAAATACGTTCTAGACTTGTACTTTATTACAAAGCACAAAAATACAGCTTACTTGTAATTGAGTTAAAATATAAACTGATGCATGCCAGTACCTTCTCTTACATAAGCACGCAGTTATGGAATGCACTACCTGCTGACCTGAAAACAATCGACGAAATAACTAACTTTCGCAAAACTCTGAAGACATACTTCTTCAACAAGGCCTACAAAGAGAACCTATAGCCTCACAATCTACCTCACCAAACTACCCAGTTATGAAAGTCCACCTTCTATACCTAACCCTAATTACTTCCTTCTTTCTTCCTTAATCAATCTCTGCATTCTAATAATTGTATCTGATATCCTGAAATGACAATGTCATAAAAAAGACTATGTAAGCCACATTGAGCCTGCAAATAGGTGGAAAAATGTGGGATACAAATGCAATAGGTAAATAAATAAATAAAAAGTATGGAAAAATGTAACTCATTACAAGCAAAAGTACTGCCAATTGTACTTAAGTACTTTGTTACTACCCACCTCTGTGGGGCAGATACCTCATTCTGAGGAAAAGGAGGTTACCAATATTGCTGAAGGGCTATCTGGAAAGGTTTGCCTCTTTGCGAATGATACCAAAATCTGTAATACGGTTGACACTCCTGATGGTGTGGATACATGAGGAAGGACTTAGGAAAGCTAGAGGAATAGTCTAGAATTTGGCAGCTAAGATGTAATGCTAAAAAATGCAGTGTCATGCATTTGGGCTGCAAAAACCTGAGGAAAAAATACAGTCTATGGAGTGAAGAACTTTTACACATGAAAGAGGAGCGAGACTTGGTTGTGATCATGTGTGTTAATTGTAAGGTGGCCAAACAGGTAGAAAAGGTGACAGCAAAAGCTAGAAGGATGCTTGGGTGCACAGGTAGAGGAATGGCCAGCAGGAAAAAGGAGGTGATGATGCAGACTCAGGTAAGACTGCACCTTCAAAAAGATATAAACAGGATGGAGTTGGTTCAGATGGAGGGGCATAATCGAATGGGAACGCTCATCTCCATGGGCGACTATTTCCGAAAACGGGTACGTGAAGGGGCGGACCAGACTGTATTTTCGAAAAAAATGGGCGTCCATCTTTCGGTTCGAAAATACGGTTTGTACGGACCAAATGTGCCATGGATTTAGTCGTTTGTGAGCTGGGCGTTTGTTTGTTTTTTTTAGCGATAATGGAAACTAAAAACACCCAGTTCAAAAACGTCCCAATCCAAGCCATTTGGTCGTGGAAGGGGCCAGGATTCATAGTACACTCGCCCCCCCCCTGACATGCCAGGACACCAACTGGACACCCTAGAGGTCAGTGCAGTGGACTTCAGACAACGCTCCCACATGCATAGATCCCTTACCACGGGTGCTGAGCCCCCAACCCCCCTCTCCCAAACCCCACTACCCACAAATGTACAACACTACCATAGCTCTTAGGGGTGAAGGGGGCACCTACATGTGGGTACAGTGGGTTTTGGAGGCCTCCCATTTACCAGCACAAGTGTTACAGATAGGGGGGATGGGCCTGGGTCCGCCTGCCTTAAGTGTACTGCAGTACCCACTAAAAGTGCTCCAGGGACAGGACTTGTTGCTGCTGTATAACCTTGGCACAGCAGTTCACACCTGAAGACTAATCTTGCTGAAAACGTCCTTTATTTGAAGAAGCACGTTTACTCACAGTTAACTGCAGATCAGAGGTTGTGCCCCACTGGCAACGAGTCTCCCTGGTACTGAGATTAGCAGTAGGTCACAGCTGGCAGAATGCTGTACAATGCCCTCTTTCAGTAACATTCAAGGTAAGAACTAAGTGCTGTAACGTGGCTAAGAAATGAACGGGATCTAAAACTGGCTTACAAAAATGGCCACTACCTCATGGACTACCGGAAACAAAACAGGGCACACTCTGACCCAGTAAGCAGAGGGAAAAGCACCATGGGAGTACAGCCTAACAACTACCAACATCTACTAACAACTACCAACTACTAACACAAGCTAGTGGAATCACGGAGCCCAATACCCTACACCCACCACAATGCACTGCTGATGTGACTCTGCAGTGCATAACAGAAAAGGTGTCACAAACATCCTTGAGCCACAGCAGAACCAGGGAAAGGCTGTCACAGGATAGAACACATTCTACTGTCATGGAGGTGGGTACGGCATTTGAGGCTAGCATACAGGCTGGGAAAAAAGTTTGTAAAGTGTTTTTTTTTTTTGGTGGGAGAGGGTTAGTGACCACTAGGGGAGTCAGGGGGGGTGTTCCCCGATTCCCTCCGGTGGTCATCTGGTCAGTTGGGGCACTTTTTTGGGACTTGGACCCGAAAAAAAAGGGTCCAAATAAAGCGGACCAAATTCTCGTCAAAAATGTACTTCTTGTTTCGATTATCAGCTAAAGACGCCCATCTCTCCTCGGCCGATAACCACGCCCCAGTCCCACCTTCACCACGCCTCCAACACGCCCCTGTCAACTTTGGTCGTTTCCGCGACAGATTGCAGTTGAAGCCACTCAAAATCGGCTTTCGATTATACCAATTTGGGCACCCACGGGAGAAAGACGCCTATCTCCCGATTTGGTTCGGAATATGGGCGTCTTTCTGTTTTGAAAATAAGCATCATGGTGGCAACTAAAATGGTCCATGGTCTTAATCATAAAGCATTTGGGGACAATCTTAAAGATCTCAATATGTATACTTGGAAGAGGCAGGAGAGGGGAGATATATTTACATACACAGGAGATGAGTCTCTTTCAATTGAAAAGAAGCTCTGGAACAAGCAGGTGACACTTTTTAGGGGGTGGCATTCATAGGCAGTCAGCTATTTTGGGAAGCTAAAATGTGAGGGGCTGGGGCAGAGCGGAGTCTGAGTCCATAATTGTCTGAGAACATATGTCAATGAATAAAAGTTGCAAGAAAAATTAAACAGTGCAAATTTCAGTAGATAAATAGATAGTTCTTTCAGGAAATAGAATAATAGTGGATTGAAAAAAATAATGCTTATAGATGCTGCCTACACCTCCCTAGAGGTCTGCATTCTGCCTCCCTTTCATATCCAACCTCTGCACAGCCAGTTTAGTTTGTTCGTTCTCTCTCTCTCTCTCTCTCACACACACATCCCCTCTTCTCACAGCCTGTCTACCCAAAAGAACGTAATAGCCATACTGGGTCAGACCAATGATCTATCCAGCCTAGTATCGTGGCCAATCCAGGTCACAAGTAGCTGGAAGAAACCCAACCCCCCCCCCCCCCCCATCACTATCTTCTCTCTATCCCCCTTCCACCCTCAGAAAGGTTGTTGATTTTTGCTGTCCCAGATCAACAAGTTCTTCATGAACCTTGTTCCTCAAATGAGAGCATGGTGACTGCACAGTGCAGTTGGAAGGAAAGCACATTTCTGCAGCGCAGATAGGACTTTTGGATGATACAAAATTGCCATTGCCAAGGTCCCGTTTCTAGGCACCATGGCAATCTGGTGCTCAGGATTTCTCAAGCCTTGACTTAAATGACCTATATACGTCTAATGTTTCCTAGGAACATGGAAATCAACATATCCATAGTTATCAGAAAAAGATAAGCATACATTACCCAATAGTTACCCTAGTAACCTCTGTCACTGATAGCACAGTGCATACACTCCAGGGAATTATGCACCAAAATAATACATTTATAAACAGAACAGTATTTACAGTATTCTGGAAATATATGCACCTACTTTAACACATAAAAGAATGAAATATCTAATACTTTTGTTGTGCATGGGGCAGGGGTAAGGAAACTAGACACGGGGTTAAGGAAGGGAAAGATGATGCTAGACCAGAGTGCAGAGATGCCAAGAATAGCCCATCCCAAAGAGTGAGACATATCACCCTAATGAGTGTCACTGAAGACGAATGAGTGAGGTTGGAGTATAAATTTAGAATAGTCTTGAAGACTCAAGGAAGGGCTGCTGGCTACTCTTATTGACAAGTAATGCCTTCAGGTGCACCTAAAATTGGATTTCTGCCTCACAGGTGACATATTACATATTTTAAACTCAATTATTTCAACACTAAACCATATACACATCTATGGAAACAATTCAATTGTATTTAAAGATCCCTCAAGAGGCAGTGTCCCATATTTTAAACTTGATCACACACAAGTCCACTATAAAGAAGACCACTTAACACATATCAGACCCAGCAAAATTTTCTAAAACCATGTCTGATGTTATGACGAATTAAAATAAAGGTTTTGATGTCACACAATACCTTCACTACAAAACACTATACACAAAGTTGTGCAAAAACACACTCTGAAACTTATCATACCATAACAGCACTAACTTCCAGGAGACAAGGAACAACAACCCTATATATGAGAAGGCAGCACTGTAAATATTACACTGGGCCTTAAAACACCAATTCATCACCTAGTGAAAAAAAACACAAAACGAGCAAGACTGCAAGAAGTTCTCTACATAGGCACTTCATGTTAACAGAATACTGCACCTTGATCACACACTCAAAATACAGCACTCAACAAATGTGAAACAAGGGACCACAATTCAGTGATAGAGATAGGCACACACACAAAAAAAAAAACTGGAAAGAAGTCAGACTCTGTATGTATGTATGTATGTATTTATTTATTGTGTTTGTATCCCACATTTTCCCACCTCTTTGCAGGCTCAATGTGGCTTACAATACATCATGAATAATGGAAATGTATAGGAGAATATACAATTAGTATAACATAAGGATCTTGGGTACTATGATAGTGAAGAAACATGATAGTAGAGTAACAAGCAAATGTTGTAAGACAATTCTGGATATATATGTAGGGATCCACATTTGTTGATCTTTGTGGTATGCCTTGTTAAAGAGTTGAGTCTTCAGTAGTTTGCAGAAGTTAGTTAATTTGTAGATCGTTTTCAAGCTGCGTGGCAGCTCGTTCCAGAATTGTGTGCTCAAGTAGGAAAAGGTTGACGCATGCGTTAGTTTGCATTTTAGACCTTTACAGTTGGGGAAGTCAAGATTGAGGAATGTGTGGGATGATTTTTTAGCATTCCTGGGTGGTAAGTCTATCAAGCTGGGGCATCTCCGTGAATGATTTTGTGAACTAGAGTACATATTTTGAACGTGATGCGTTCTTTGAGTGGGAGCCAGTGTAGCTTTTCTCGTAGGGGTTTCGCACTTTCATATTTTGTTTTACCGAATATGAGTCTAGCTGCTGTGCTCTGAGCTGTCTGAAGTTTCTTGATTATTTGCTCTTTGCAACCAGCATAGAGTGCGTTGCAGTAGTCTAGATGACTGAGTACCATTGATTGTACCAGGTTGCGGAAGACGGTCCTTGGGAAGAAAGGTCTTACTCTTTTTAGTTTCCACATTGATTGGAACATCATCTTGGTTGTGTTTTTCGCGTGACTTTCAAGAGTTAGGTGTCGATCAACGGTAATTCCAAGAATTCTTTGTGTATCCAAAATTGGAAGATTTAGTGTTGGTGTGTTAATGGTGGTGAATTTGTTTCTGTTATGTTGAGAGGTGAGAATTAGGCATTGGATTTTTTTCTGCATTGAGTTTCAGTTGAAATGCATCCGCCCCTGAATGCATGATGTGTAGGCTTTGATTGATATCACTGGAAATTTCCTTTAAATCTTGTTTAAATGGGATGTAGATTGTTACGTCGTCTGCATAAATGTATAGGTTGAGGTTTTGGTTTGATAGTAGTTTGGCCAAGGGTATCATCATTAAGTTGAATAAGGTCGGTGAGAGAGGGGATCCCTGAGGAACTCCGCGTTCAGGTATCCATGTGGCTGATGTAGTCAAATTAGATGTCACTTGGTATGATCGTGTGGTTAGGAACCCCTTGAACCAATTGAGAACGTTGCCTCCGATTCCAAAGTATTTGAGGATATGTAGTAGTATTCCATGATCAACCATGTCGAAGGCGCTAGACATGTCAAATTGTAGAAGTAGTATATTCTTGCCAGTTGCAATCGTTTGTTTGAACTTATTCATGGGGGTAGCTAGTACTGTTTCGGTACTGTGGTTAGACCGAAATCCTGACTGGGAGTCGTGTAGTATTGAGAATTTGTTTAAGTAGTTTGTGAGTTGTTTGGTCACCATCCCTTCCGTTATTTTGGTTATTAAGGGAATGGATGCTACTGGCCTGTAGTAGGTTAGTTCGCTAGCACTTTTCTTTACGTCTTTGGGTATGGGAATGAGTAGGATGTTTCCTTTCCCCTTCGGGAAAAGTCAATTTTGTAACATATAGTTCACGTGATTCGTTAGGTCTGTTATAAATTGTTGAGGGGCAAATGTCATAAGGTTGTTTGGGCATATATCTAGTTTGCAATGAGATTTGGCGAATCTTTTGAGTGTTTGGGAGATGAGATCCTCCGATAATACCTCGAAGTTGGTCCAGGTTCTGTCTGCTGGGTATACACCAGGGTCTGGGTCTAGACAATCAAGGAGTATGGCGTAATCAGTGGTACTGGTAGGGATTTTAACTCGCAGTTGTACGATTTTCTCATTGAAGTATCTCGCGAGATTGTCTGCTCCTGGTGTATCTTTGCTGTTGGTTGTAACTGGTGTGATATCTAGTAGTTTATTCACGAGTTGGAAGAGTTTAGGTGTGTCCTTGTAGTCTGGTCCAATTTCAGTTTTGTAATATAGTCTTTTAGTTTGTCTTATGGTATATTTATATTTTCTTTGAAGTTGTTTCCAGGCGTGAGTGTGGGATCGTCTTTCTTTTTCTTCCACGCACATTCTAACCTTCTAACTTGTGTTTTAAGTTTTTTCAGTTCTTCACTGAACCATGGTATTGAGATCTTTCTGTGTGAGGTTCTAGTTTTAATTGGGCAATATTGTCTAATATTGATCTGCATCTATCGTCCCATTCTAGGAGAAATTGGTTTGTATCTGCCTTCATTGTCCATCTTATGTGGTAGATCTGTTTTCAGAATATTACCGGGTCTATTTTTCCTCTCGTGGTGTAGGTTTTTCGCTCTTGTTTGTTAACTGTGTCTTTCGTTCGCCATTGGAGGGAGATGTATGCTTTATAGTAGTCTGACCATGGTGCGGGTGTCCATTTTGTATCTGTTAGTATGTTTATGTTTATTGTTTAGGCTTGATATACTGCAATTAGCAGTCTAGTAAATCAATGTGGTTTACAAAAAAATAAAAACATTAAAAATTAGCAATGAAAGGAACACCAATAAATGGATGGAAAATAGAAATTATAATGCAAAATATCAGAGAAGCACATTTCCAAATGCTGACATATTTCAACTAATAAATTCTGAATAAAATCATTTTTTTCTACCTTTGTTGTGTGAACATTTTATTTTTCTAATTCCAGTATAGTATCTGCTCTTTTGTTTTTTCCTGTCTGTGTAGGATCTCCTATCTATTTGACATTTCCCTTCTTTCCATGTCCACCGTCCATATTCTCCTATCCATCTTGTACAGCATCTCCTCTCTTTGTCCCTGTCCATATCATCCCTCCCCAGTCAGAATATACTTTGTGTTCCTATTTTTCCCTGACTTGCATTTCCCCTGTGTCCCTATTTCTCTCTCTATGATCAGCATTGCCCCTCTCTGTCCCTGGTTTCTTCCCCCCTCCCGTGATCAGAACTGCCCCTCTCTGTGTCCCTATCCTTCTTCCCATGTACAGCATTGCAATTGTGTGTCACTATCCCCTCTCCATCCAACCTGGCCCCCATGCATTCTTATCCTTATGCTCCCTCCATTCTTTTCTGCTTCCCTGTCTCTGACCTGTCTTTTCCCTTCCTCCACAGCAGGGTTTTTCATCCCAGTCCTTGGGGCACAGTCAGCTAGTTGGGGTTTTCAGAATATCTCCACTGAATTTGAGGGGGTTATGCTGAACACACTGACTGGCTGGGTGTGAGGATTGTGTTGAAAACCTCTACTCCACAGTCTGGATTCCATGTCTTGGGGCCACTCTCTCCCCTCCCCCCACTTTCTGTCCCACCCTCACAGTTCATCATTCCTTCCCCCACTTCTATTCAGCATCTTTCCCCCTCTCTTCCCCTCCATTAGTCCAGTTTCTCTCTATTCTTCCCCTCCCCCTCCAGGGTCCAGCACATCTTCTTATCTGTTCCTTCCTCTCTCCCTCCTTCCCATTGTGAAGAATAAGGGGCTGTCCTATCCCGGGTAGGCCAATAGATGGCGCTGTTCCCATAGAAATGGGGGGAAATGCCCCGGATGAGTCACTAGAGGGAGCCAGTAGGGGAATGTCCAGGTGGAGGTTGCTAGGACCAAGGTGAGTCCTGGGGTGGAAACAGGTGTAGGTGGTTATGGGCTGGGTCCTGCCTGGAATTAGGGGGAAGAGCCTAAAGGGGTAGAGAAGCTAATTAACCACCTTATACCCGCCTGAGTGGTGAAAGAGAGGGGAGTAGCTGGAGACCTGGCAGCTTGAAAGTACTGGCTGAACTCTGTGGACTTTTGAGGCTCTCTGCTGAAAGAAAAGTAAATGCTTTTGTTTGGCGTCTTTAGCTGATAATCGAAACAAGAAGTGCGTTTTTGACGAGAATTTGGTCCGCTTTATTTGGACCCTTTTTTTCGGGTCCAAGTCCCAAAAAAGTGAAAGTTTGAGGAACTGCTTTAAGTCTGAAAAGGGTTTAATTAGAAGACTCTGAGTAAATGCCTTTTTGGTTATGGTTGAGTTAAAGAAGAAATGTTTGAATTGAAGAAGAAATATTTAAGTTAAAGAAGGAATAAGCCATGAAGATTATGTTAAATGGCAACTAATAAAACCTTCAGTTATAAGAAGCCTGGTGTTGGTGAACATTTATGAAAGGTGAAGAGGAGGCAGAACTCCCCTGTGTTTGAGGCCGAGTCCTGCTGAATTACCGAGAAGGGTACAGCCCAACTGGGACTGTGTGTGAAGTTCTGAGAGAAGAGGACATTTCTCTGGTAAGTGAACGCTACTTTGCTTTGTGCTTTGGGAACTTAAAGATTGGGGTTTAAAGGAGGAATTGTAGGTTAGTGTTAGGCAAAAATAAAAATATAAAAAGCAAATTCTAACAACTAATCTCCATAGTCTTTTCCACTTAGTTTTAAAAGCTTTGTACCACAGCATTAACAGATAGAATCTAGCAGCCACTGCAGGATCTAATTTAGCATTTCCACCCACCCTCCCCTAGGACAACTCTTCATTTATAGTCAGTTATTTTAATTAGGGTAACAAGCAAGGAGTGCTCTTACAGAGTTTTAAATACATTGAATTATAATCTAAGAAGGAAACACTAAATAAATCACACAATATACTATATAAACTAAAAGACACTTTTATATTAGGCTAATATCCTTAATACTGTAGCAAGTTTTAAATTATTGAAGAACTCAAAAACACTAAGATGGAGTCAGCAGTCCAGCAGCGAGAGGGGTGCTATCCAGTCTTTTGCATTGAATGTCACATGTATGATTATCTCCCAGTTGGTGAGATGTCATATGTATGTGCCCGATGCAAAGAGCTACTAGCTCTAAGAGAACGTGTCTGTTCTCTTGAGGCTAGAGTAGCAGACTTGGTGGAGCTGAGGGAGACAGAGAGGTACATAGAGGAGACCTACAGGGATGTTGTAGAGAAGTCCCACCACCAGTCTGGTAGCCCCTGTGCTACCTTGGAGGAGGGAGGTCTCCTAAAAGAAGAGCATCACCCTGGTGAAGTGGGAAGTACTCCTGTAGCCAGGACCTGCCCACCAGGGGATGTACTATCCTCTCGCATCGAGGATATGTCTCCAAGTGCTGCCCGGGAGGGAAAGGTTAGGACAGCTGTTGTAGTTGGTGATTCGATCATTAGGCATATAGATAGCTGGGTGGCTGGTGGACGTGAGGATCGCCTGGTGACTTGCCTGCCTGGTGCGAAGGTGGCGGACCTCACACGTCACCTAGATAGGATTCTAGATAGTGCTGGGGAGGAGTCCGCTGTCTTGGTACATGTGGGTACCAATGACGTAGGAAATGTGGGAGAGAGGTTCTGGAAGCCAAATTTAGGCTCTTAGGTAGAAAGCTCAAATCCAGATCCTCTAGGGTAGCATTTTCTGAAATGCTACCTGTTCCACGCGCAGGGCCCAAGAGACAGGCAGAGCTCCGGAATCTCAATGCGTGGATGAGACGATAGTGCAGGGAGGAGGGTTTTAGATTTGTTATGAACTGGACAACATTCTAGGGAAGGGGGAGCCTATTCTGAAAGGATGGCTCCACCTTAACCAAGGTGGGACCAGGCTGCTGGCGTCAGCATTTAAAAAGGAGATAGAGCAGCTTTTAAACTAGAAATGGGGGGAAGGCCGACAGTCGCTCAAAAGCGCATGGTTCGGGATAAGGTATCTTGCAAAGATACCTCACAAACAGGGAAGTTAGTGTTTCTGGATAGTGAGGTTTCACAACAGACCGTGGTAGGCCAGGTGCCCTTAAATACAACTAAACATCAGACAAAAGACGGCAAATCAGTAGTGTCCAGTACTAAGCATCATGCAAATAGGAACAACAAACATACTCTGAAATGTCTATATGTAAATGCTAGGAGTCAAAGAAATAAGATGGGAGAGTTGGAATATATTGCACTAAATGAAAAATTGGATATAATGGGCATTACCGAGACCTGGTGGAAGGAGGATAACCAGTGGGACACTGTCATACCGGGGTACAAAGTATATCGTAGTGATAGGGTGGACCGGACTGGTGGAGGGGTAGCATTGTATATTAACGAGAGCCTTGACTCAGATAGATTACAAATTCAGCAGGATGCAAATCAGACCTTTGAATCATTGTGGGTTGAAATTCCATGTATAAAAGGGAAAAGGACGGTGATAGGAGTGTACTACCGTCCGCCTCGCCAGGATGAGCAGGTAGATGCAGAAATGATAAAAGAAATCAGAGACGCAAACAAAATGGGCAATGTGATAATAATGGGTGACTTCAATTATCCAAATATAGACTGGGTAAATGTAACATCCGGACACGCTAGAGAGGTACAATTCCTTGATGAAATCAAGGACAGCTTTATGGAGCAGCTAGTGCAGGAGCCGACGAGAGAAGGAAAAATTCTAGACTTTGTCCTTAGTGGAGCGCATGATCTGGTGAGGGACGTTATGGTACTGGGGCCGCTTGATAACAGTGATCATAATATGATCAGTTTTGATATCAACCTTGAAGTAACTATACACAGGAAGTCAAATACGTTAGCGTTTAACTTTAAAAAAGGAGACTATGATAAAATGAGAAGAACGTTGGAAAAAAAACTTATGGGGACAACTGAGAGGGTAAAAACTGTACAACAAGCGTGGACGCTGTTCAAAAATACCATCCTGGAGGCCCAGGCCAAACATATTCCACAAATTAGAAAAGAAAGACGGAACTCCAAAAGACAGCCAGCCTGGTTGAAAAGCGAGGTGAAGGAAACTATTAGGGCTAAGAGAAATGCCTTCAGAAAATGGAAGAAGGAACCGTCTGAAAATAACAAGAAGCAGCATAAGGAGTGTCAAAGCAAATGCAAGACGCAGATAAAGAAGGCCAAGAGGGATTACGAAAAAAAGATAGCATTAGAGGCAAAAAAGCATAGTAAAAAATATTTTTGGTATATTAAAAGCAGGAAGCCGGCAAAAGAATCGGTTGGGCCGCTGGATGACCGAGGGGTAAAAGGGAAGATCAAGGAAGACAAAGACGTAGCGGAGAGATTGAATGAATTCTTTGCTTCGGTCTTCACCGAGGAAGATTTGGGTGGGATACCGTTGTCGGAAATGATATTTCAAGCGGACGAGTCGGAGAAACTTACTGACTTCACGGTAAACCTGGAGGACGTAATGGGGCAAATCTCCTGGACCGGATGGTATTCATCCTAGAGTACTGATAGAACTGAAAAATGAGCTTGCGGAGCTACTGCTAGTGATATGCAATTTATCCTTAAAATCGAGCGTGGTACCGGAAGATTAGAGGGTGGCCATTGTAACACCCATTTTTAAAAAAGGTTCCAGGGGAGATCCAGGAAATTATAGACCGGTGAGTCTGACGTCGGTGCCGGAGAAAATGGTAGAGGCTATTATTAAAAACAAAATTACAGAGCACATCCGAGGACATGGACTACTGAGACCGAGTCAGCCCGGCTTCTGTGTGGGGAAATCTTGCCTGACCAATTTACTTCAATTCTTTGAAGGAGTAAACGAACATGTGGACAAAGGGGAGCCGGTTGATATTGTGTATCTGGATTTTCAAAAGGCGTTTGACAAGGTACCTCATGAAAGGCTACAGAGGAAATTGGAGGGTCATGGGATAGGAGGAAAAGTCCTATTGTGGATTAAAAACTGGTTGAAGGATAGGAAACAGAGAGTGGGGTTAAATGGACAGTATTCACAATGGAGAAGGGTGGTTAGTGGGGTTCCTCAGGGGTCTGTGCTAGGACCGCTGCTTTTTAATATATTTATAAATGATTTAGAGATGGGAGTAACTAGCGAGGTAATTAAATTTGCTGATGACACAAAGTTATTCAAAGTCGTTAACTCGCGACAGGATTGAGAACAATTACAGAAGGACCCTACGAGACTGGGAGATTGGGCGGCTAAATGGCAGATGACATTTAATGTGAGCAAATGCAAGGTGATGCATGTGGGAAAAAAGAACCCGAATTATAGCTACCTCATGCAAGGTTCCACGTTAGGAGTTACGGACCAAGAAAGGGATCTGGGTGTCGTCGTCGATAATACGCCGAAACCCTCTGCTCAGTGTGCTGCTGCGGCTAGGAAAGCGAATAGAATGTTGGGCTTTATTAGGAAAGGTATGGAAAACAGGTGTGAGGACGTTATAATGCTGTTATATCGCTCCATGGTGCGACCGCACCTTGAGTATTGTGTTCAATTCTGGTTGCCGCATCTCAAGAAAGATATAGTGGAATTGGAAAAGGTGCAGCGAAGGGCGACTAAAATGATAGCGGGGATGAGACAACTTCCCTATGAAGAAAGACTAAGGAGGCTAGGGCTTTTCAACTTGGAGAAGAGATGGCTGAGGAGAGACATGATAGAGGTATATAAAATAATGAGTGGAGTGGAACAGGTGGATGTGAAGCGTCTGTTCATGCTTTCCAAAAATACTAGGACTAGGGGGCATGCGATGAAACTACAGTGTAGTAAATTTAAAACAAATTGGAGAAAATTTTTCTTCACCCAATGCGTAATTAAACTCTGGAATTCGTTGCCGGAGAACGTGGTGAAGGCGGTTAGCTTGGCAGAGTTTAAAAAGGGGTTAGACGGTTTCCTAAAGGACAAGTCCATAAATCACTACTAAATGGACTTGGGAAAAATCCACAATTCCGGGACTAACATGTATAGAATGTTTGTACGTTTGGGAAGCTTGCCAGGTGCCCTTGGCCTGGATTGGCCGCTGTCATGGACAGGATGCTGGGCTCAATGGACCCTTGGTCTTTTCCCAGTGTGGCATTACTTATGTACTTATGAAGCTAAGCAGGGTCAGCCCTGGCTAGGTCTTGGAAGGGTGACCCGCTCACACCATCCAACAGAGGGACACTTCTCATTCCCAAGATCCAGGACACCTCTCTCCCTATCTCCTCCCTGCAACCCGGTCCAGCAGAGTAGCACTTCTCACTTCCTGGATCCAGCACTTCCTTCCTCCCTCCCTCCCTCTCACAGGTGCAAGACTGCAAACATCTCTCCTCCTCCATCCACTCATCCCACCCTTCCTGTTTTCGCAAAGGCGGCATGAGTCCCAGAGAAGGCTGAAGCTCCGAGGCAGCCCTGCTTTAATTGCTGTGGTGCCACTACAGAGGCAAGTTATAGGGACGGAGGGGGAGAAGGAGAGATGCCTGCACCAGAGCAGCCATGACAGTACTGAGTGAGAGTCGGGGGTGGAAGGAAACAATCGCTGCAGAGACAGAAGATTGCTGATTACTGAGGTGGGCTCTAGTACTCAATATTCTGCTGTGTGCAGGGGCTGCTACAGATTTTTAAACTGGAAGAGGTCATGTTTGCAGTTGAGGAGGCTTAGCCTTCCCATGCCTCTTATACAGGGAACCTATGGTGGGATTCTTCAGTCCCCTTAGTCCACAGTCTAGCATCTCACTATCTCTCAACCAACCTCTACCCACTCCCACTCCGGTCCAGAATCTCACTCCCAAATACCCCCCTCACCTGACTCTGATCCACTTAGGAAGGAGTAATGTCCAATCACTCCTGCCTCTGGCACCATCACCTTTCAACACGGTGGTGCCCAACCTATAGCAATGCATTCTGATGCACTGCTAGGTGTCACTCTGCAAAGTAAGAAGTAGGTTGGGGTTGGGATCTCAAGACGTCATAGGAGTGTCTGAGGGAATGTTCGGGGTGGGGGGGGGGGGAGTCAACGGCAGCCACCCAAAAGCTCAGCAGGCAGGCTCCAGCTGGCTTATAGGCCTTGCATTGCCGAACAGTGCTATACAGAAACAGTTTTTAATGCATATTTTACCATCTAGGAAAAAGCAATTTATATTTTGCATAAGTTTTCAGTATAGTTTAGCTGGAGTAATTTCTGTAAGCCCTTGGATAAGTGTCATACCCTACATATTCCTTAGAGAAAGAGGGCCCACTACATATCTAAAAAAAACAAAAACAAAAACAGAAATAATACAAATAATTTTTAGATTCCCACAGATATGAACCAAGGGCTGTGTTAGTATAGCCACACAGGATGCAAATATGGAGGAGCACAGAAACTCCTCCCACCCAGCTGTCTCCTCTTATTGGTGGTAGTAATGAAGAAGGCAAGTCACACAGGGTACAACTATAACTCAGTACAGTCCTGCATGTATTATCAACTGGTATAACATGATATTAATTCTTTCAATTATATTACTCTTTTGCCTTGATTCAGCGAATTATTGAAACTTACAAAGCAGACAGTACTTGAGTCAGGAATAGGGTTACCATATGGCTAAAGAAAAAGGAAGACACATTGATCCAGTCCGGGTTTTGCTTCTACTGAAAGCAATGGAAGTAAAACCCAGACTGGCTCAATCTGTCCTCCTTTTTCTGGAGCCATATGGTAACCCCAGTCAATAAAAACCTCACACTGTTGTTTTTGCTTTGGAAGTGAAGTAGCTGAGGCCTACAAAAGACAGAACCTGATCATTAACTGATCATTTCACAGACTATAGGATCTTTTTACCAGGATTCCAGGCCAACTTGGACCCTCCTAGTAAGGGAGACAAGGTATCTTTCCTACCAGGATATGACAGACAGAGGAAATATAGAGCAATTTCTTACTTAATCCCATGACCAGCAGCACATTCATGACCACTGACAAGGAACATATTACTTCTGCATTGGGAGCAATTACTTCAGCTACTTTTTGCTTTGATGACATCAGGCAAATATAAAAGATGTTTGATTTTAAAAAATATTGAAGCAAATTACCATTACAAAAAGAAATTGAAAAATCCCACTTGGTAAGCTCCACATGCTTTAATGCAAAAAAGCATTCAATCAGGAAAAGATGCTGGGGGGACTGCAGGAAGGTGTAGTAGGGAAAAAAAATGGAAAAGAATGCAAACTCACAGAAAAATAAAATAAGATGATGATGACGATCATGCATAATCAGCAACACAAGAAAAGTTTTCTTTCTCATTAAAGAAGTATGAAAGAAGCCCAAGGCAGTTCTAGGAGATTCTGACACTTGTAAGAGCTTAGGAAGAGTTCTTCCAAACTGCACACACCAAGCCACATGAACCTTCAGTATGTTTATTCTTATGCTTTTGTGAATGCAAAACAGTTCAAACTAAGAACTTTTCCAAGTTACTGAAGCAAAGTCAACATATATCATCCATACGAGAAAAGCTACACTGGCTCCCACTCAAAGAACGCATCACGTTCAAAATATGTACCCTAGTTCACAAAATCATTCACGGAGATGCCCCAGCCTACATGTCAGACCTGATAGACTTACCACCCAGGAATGCTAAAAAATCATCCCGCACATTCCTTAATCTTCACTTCCCCAACTGTAAAGGTCTAAAATATAAATTAACGCGTAAATCAACCTTTTCCTACCTGGGCACACAATTCTGGAACGCGTTGCACGCAACTTAAAAACACTCTATGAACTAGCTAACTTCCGCAAAACTACTAAAGACCCATCTCTTTAACAAGGCATACAACAAAGATCAACAAATATGAATTCCTATACAAATATCCAGAACTGCCTTACATTATTTGCTTGTTAACTACTATTATGTTTCATCATTATCATGTTACCCAAGATCCTTCTGTAATGCTAAATGTATATTTTCTTATATGTCTCCACTATTCATGATTTATTCTAAGCCACATTGAGCCTGCAATGAGGTTGGAAAATGTGGGATACAAATGCAATAAATAAATAAAATAACAGCAGAAAACATTTTACTGAAAAGTCATTGCAAAACGTTGGGGCTTAATGGGGCAAAAAATTACAAAAACAGTACCATGTAGCAAGCCTTTGATACATAGAGAAAATATGGTAAGTATATTGTAACCATGTATTACTTTATTTGAATTCAGAGCTGGCTTAAGGAATGAGTCAGGTGAGGCAATGGCTCAGGGAGCCAAGACTCAAGGGCACCAAAACTTGCCTCACTGACTCATTTCACACCAGTACACAAGCGTGCTGCTCTGCTCTTTCTGCTGTGCTTGTCTCCCTGTGCTGCCACCAGCACAATTATATATTTAAATGTAAGAACAGATACTTCCTAGACTTACATTTAAATCAGAAGCAGTGAAGTAACCATTTCTGGGAACATGAGAACCCTCAGAATTCTCTCCCTCAGGAGGATTTCAAATCCCTGGTGGTCCAGTGGGCCTGAAGTGACACCCCTCAATGTAACCCTGCACCTGACTCACTCTCCTTTCCAACCCCTGCTCCTTCTCCCCCATCCCAGACATACTCCCAGAACCCTGACTCACCTCAGGGGTCCTGGGATGACAGGGGCTGGAGAAATCCCCACTCGCTCCTGTCCTGGCACCTGCCTTCTTCAAAGTGGCACCACTGATCACTGTCATGTGTCTTGTGGTACTACCACTAGCGGGGGTTCAAGCTATCCCAAAATTGAAAAAGCCTTTTACAGCAGCTTAAACCCCCTAGCAGTAGTACTGCAAGACTACAGCTAGGAGTTAGCAGCACAATTTTGGGGCCAGGAGAATGTGAAGATTGCTCCTGCTTCTACCCCGCGTCCCAGGACCCCTGAGACAAGTTACGGCTATATGGAGGGGGGCAGGCTGGCTGGTTGGCTGGCTAGAAGGGATCTGATGTAATGTGCAGATGGCGGGGAGAGTTCACTGGAAGAGAGTTGATGTGGGGCAATCAACATGTGTAAAAGCTGTTACTTATATGCAGGGCAGTTTCTAAAATGAGAGCCTAAGTGAAAAGACTTGAGTCTGTTGCTAATTATGCGATCATATGGGTAGTACATATCTGGATATGGTATGTAGCAGAAGTGAGAAGATATCTACATATGTGTGTGACAAAGGGGCTCGTTTTCAAAGCACTCAGACATAAAGTTCCATAGGTTACTATCAGGCTTATTTTCGAAAGAGAAGGGCACCCATCTTCTGACAGAAATCGGGAGATGGGCGTCCTTCTCTCAGGGTTGCCCAAATCGGCATAATCGAAAGCCAATTTTGGGCATCCTCAACTGCTTCCCATCGTGGGGACGACCAAAGTTCACGGGGGCGTGTTGGCACCATAGCGAAGGCGGGACTGGGGTGTGATTAAGAGATGGGCATCCTCGGCTGATAATGGAAAAAAGAAGGGCGTCCCTGACAAGCACTTGGCCGACTTTACTTGGTCCATTTTTTTCTTGCTACCAAACCTCAAAAAGGTGCCCGAACTGACCAGATGACCACCGGAGGGAATCGGGGATGACCTGCCCTTACTCCCCCAGTGGTCACCAACCCTCCCTCCCTCCCTAAAAAAAAAAACGTAAAAGCTTTTTTTTGCCAGCCTCAAATGTCATACCCAGCTCCATGACAGCAGTATGCAGGTCCCTGGAGCAGTTTTAGTGGGTCTAGTGCACTTCAGCCAGGCAGACCCAGGCCCATCCCCCCCCCCATCTGTTAAACTTGTGGTGGTAAATGTGAGCCCTCCAAACCCACTGTACCCACATGTAGGTGCCCCCCTTCACCCCTTAGGGCTATGGTAGTGGTGTACAGTTGTGGGGAGTGGGTTTTGGGGGGCTCAGCACCCAAGGTAAGGGAGTTATGCACCTGGGAGCAATTTGTGAAGTCCACTGCAGTGCTTGGTGTCCTGGCAGGTTTTCCATTATAGCCAAAAACCAGGGACAACCATCTCTAAGGTCGACCATCTCAACATTTAAGTCGACCATCTCTAAGGTCGACCTAAATGTTGAGATTTGGGCGTCCCCGACCATATTATCGAAACGAAAGATGGACGCCCATCTTGTGTCTCGATAATACGGGTTTCCCCGCCCCTTCGCGGGGCCATCCTGCGAGGATGTCCTCATGAAAACTTGGGCACCCCGTTCAATTATGCCCCTCCACGTAACTTTGTAAGTCTAAGTGCTTTGAAAATACACCCCAGAGTGGATTTAGGTGGGGGGGTAACTGAATGAGTATGTGAGTGGGTGTGTTGTGTTTGAATGGGTACAAAGTGTACGTCATTTTCCCTTCTCTCCTTACATCCCTTTAACTCTTGCTACTGCCATTTACTGAGAAAGTGGAGATGGTCTAAGTTGTCCTCCAAATGCAGCTCTACTGTTAACCCTTCTCTTTACCCTCCCTTCTCTTTTGCCTCCTCTCTACCTCTTTTTCCCTTTACCTTTGCTTTCCTACAGGTCACCCTTTCTGTCCACAAGCTCAAATTCCTGGAGGCTCAACCCTCACTCCCCTCATCCCTTCTCTTACAGACTCCCAAGTTTATTACCTTTGACTCATTTCCTCTCTTATCCCTAAAACCCACTAAGCTGCCCAGACATGGTACTATTTACCAAGATGGTGACAGTATAGGACTCACCCAAGAGAGCTCCTGATCTCAGTAGTGGTGGTGGTAGAAAACGGAGGTGAGCGATACTCCGGGAGCCACGAAAATAGGCGGAGACAGGCAGCGCACCGGGTCGGTGATCCCGGAGACCTGTGCAGAGCCAGTGAGCCATATCGCGGCTGCTCTCGGTTTGAGAAAGACGATCGTGACCTCTCCACATGAGGTACAACACGAGGCCCGTAAGCTGACGGACAAGCGCCTGGCTCTGCTTCCCTACCGCCAACCACCCAGGAATGAGGCAGACGGCCGATCTTCCCCATACAGTCTGCTGCATGGGACGCGCCATTGGCAATCGCGCTCCCGGAGTTCCTCGCCGCCCATCCGAGTCGAGTCCAGAGCAGAATGGCAGGAGGACCTCCAGCAACCAGGGAACTGCCACGGGAACACGGGAGCCACAGTGGCCCGAACACGTGGAGAGGCAACATTCGGGCCAATAGCAGCGACGAGAGGCATAGAAGCTGAGCGACGGAAGCAGCACCACGGTAGACCCACCGCGGACTTGTCGGTGGAGCGGCCGCAGACTCGCCGATTTCGCCGGAGGGTATACCGAGGGGCACTGTGGAGCTCATACTGACCCCCCGCTACCTGGCCCGAGCAGAAAAGCCGACCGAAGAAGGCTGCCGAGCCGCTAAGGCCGCCCCATGCGACCGCCCAGGGCGATCACATCGGAGAGTGTACTGAGGAACACTACTAACCTGCACTGACTACCGATTACCTGGCCCAAACTGAGACACCAATCGAGGGAGCCTGACGAACCGATCAAGGCCGCCCCACACAACCGCCCAAACCAACTCACCGGAGTGCGAGCCGAGGGGCGTCGCAAAGCCTGCACAGACTCCCAGTCACCAAGCCCATGCCGAGACGTCGACCGCCCGCAACCACACTGAAGAACGGCCTGGGTCTTGACTCCCATTCACCTGGCTCCGAGCTGAGACGCCGAGGGAATCCACCCCACAAGACCGCCCACGACCACCCAGAGGAATGGTCCGGGACCTGACTCAGCTTAAGTGCTGCTATCAAGGGAATTCTGTAGCTTAATGGACCCAAATGGTAGTGTCTGATCAAGGACCTTACAGTTTATTAAACTTTTAAAACTACCCTAGATATTAATAACTTTCTTTTTGAATAAATCTAGATATTGCCAATAATTCTAGCAGTTTCAGCTATGTAAAAATGCCCCTCCCCTTTATCAGAGCTTGGCAGGAACAGAAAGAAAGCAAGAAAGACAGAAAGAGGTTTCCCAGTGCTAATTAAATTGATTAAGCAACAAGCCTTAAAAATTTAGGACAAAATATCAGGTAGTTTCTCACCTAAGCCAGCCAATTTGAGAAGTATGGGATTTAGGGGTCAGAATAAACCTGTCCTTTTTGCAGGAGCTTGGTTCTTCAGTCCCAGTACCTAAGCCAGCCAATTTGAGAAGTATGGGATTTAGGGGTCAGAATAAACCTGTCCTTTTTGCAGGAGCTTGGTTCTTCAGTCCCAGTACCTAAGCCAGCCAATTTGAGAAGTATGGGATTTAGGGGTCAGAATAAACCTGTCCTTTTTGCAGGAGCTTGGTTCTTCAGTCCCAGTACCTAAGCCAGCCAATTTGAGAAGTATGGGATTTAGGGGTCAGAATAAACCTGTCCTTTTTGCAGGAGCTTGGTTCTTCAGTCCCAGTACCTAAGCCAGCCAATTTGAGAAGTATGGGATTTAGGGGTCAGAATAAACCTGTCCTTTTTGCAGGAGCTTGGTTCTTCAGTCCCAGTACCTAAGCCAGCCAATTTGAGAAGTATGGGATTTAGGGGTCAGAATAAACCTGTCCTTTTTGCAGGAGCTTGGTTCTTCAGTCCCAGTACCTAAGCCAGCCAATTTGAGAAGTATGGGACCCTTTGGTCGTAGGAGGAGCCAGCATTCGTAGTGCACTGGTCCCCCCCCCCCCCCCCCCCCCCCCACATGCCAGGACACCAACCGGGCACCCTAGGGGGAAACTGCAGTGGACTTCATAAATTGCTACCAGGTACATAGCTCCCTTACCTTGTGTGCTGAGTCCCCCAAATCCCCCCCCCCCCCAAAACTCACTACCCATAACTGTACACCACTACCATAGCCCTTACGGGTGAAGGGGGCACCTAGATGTGGGTACAGTGGGTTTGTGGTGGATTTTGGAGGGCTCACATTTACCACCACAAGTGTAACAGGTTGGGTGGGGCCTGGGTCCGCCTGCCTGAAGTGTACTGCACCCACTAAAACTGCTCCAGAGACCTGCATACTGCTGTGATGGACCTGAGTATGACATTTGAGGCTGGCATAGAGGCTGGCACAAAACATTTTTTGAGGGTGGGAAGGGGTTAGTGACCACTGTGGGAGTAAGGGGAGGTCATCCCCGATTCTCTCCGGTGGTCATCGTCAGTTCGGGCACCTTTTTGTGCCTTGGTCGTAAGAAAAACAGGACCAGGTAAATTCGTCCAAGAACTAATCAGGGACACCCTTTTTTTTTTTCCATTATGGGTCGAAGACGTCCATGTGTTAGGCACGCCCAAGTCCCGCCTTCGCTACGCCTCCGGCACGCCTCCATTACTACTACTACTACTACTATTTAGCATTTCTATAGCGCTACAAGGCATACGCAGCGCTGCACAAACATAGAAGAAAGACAGTCCCTGCTCAAAGAGCTTACAATCTAATAGACAAAAAATAAATAAAGTAAGCAAATCAAATCAATTAATGTGAACGGGAAGGAAGAGAGGAGGGTAGGTGGAGGCGAGTGGTTACAAGTGGTTACGAGTCAAAAGCAATGTTAAAGAGGTGGGCTTTCAGTCTAGATTTAAAGATGGCCAAGGATGGGGCAAGACGTAGGGGCTCAGGAAGTTTATTCCAGGCGTAGGGTGCAGCGAGACAGAAGGCGCGAAGTCTGGAGTTGGCAGTAGTGGACTTTCATCATCCCTATGACGGAAAGCAGTTGGGGATGTCCAAAATCGGCTTTCGATTATACAGATTTAGATGACCCTATGAGAAGGACGTCCATCTTCCGATTTGTGTCAAAAGATGGGCGCCCTTCTCTTTCAAAAATAAGCCTGAAAGTATCATCAAGCCTTAACAGTAAGCAAAAAATCTCTCTCAATACATTGCACAGACTGCCAATTCAACCAAGCACCTGTTCAGCATAGTAAACAGCCTAGTCCAACCCCCACAACAGAACCATCCTGCCCAGTCATAACTGAACTGCAATGATTTTGCTGCATATTATGCCAACAAAAGTTACAGGCAGGCCCATCCAATCTCCAATCAGCTAACCAGGAGCGCACAAACTTGTCCCCTCCTGACAAAGACGTATGGGACAGTTTTAATCCAATAACAGATGAGAGCCTTGGCAAAACAACCTTGAACAGGACAAAGGGGGCCCTTTTACTAAGCTGTGTAAGTGTCTACATGTGCCCAACATGCACCAAAATGGAGTTACTGCCCAGCTACTGTGTGACTCGTGGTTATTTCATTTTTGGCGCGCGTCCAATACATGCGTCGGAAAAATAATTTTTATTTTCAGAAGTCTGTAACAGACGTTCGCCACGTCAGGGCCGGTCTTAGGCAGAGGCGACCAGGGCGGCTGCATAGGGCGGCGCGCCTCTCTGAACCCCACTCGCTCGGACTGCAACCGCATCATGATCCAGCTGCTCGCTCGTTGCTCCGGACCGCATCGTGATCGCTCGCTCCGCTCCCGCCACCCCCTCCCCCCCCCCGCTGAGCCCGCCGACAGCTCCCGCCTCCCAGTCCCAGGACAACGACGACAGTTGCAACTTGCAGCGAGTAGCGACGGCCCGGCCCCGACCCAACGGACAGTTGCAGCCAGGCACGACGGCTCTGCTCACCCCAGCTTTTCCCTTCCCGCTCAATGTCCCGCCTTCTGATGATTAGGTACTTCCTGTTTCCGCGAGGGCGGGCGGGAGTCATTGAGCGGGAAGGGAAAAGGAGCTGGAGCGTGGTCGGAGGTGAGCAGCCATCGCTGGTGCCAGCAGCAGTGCCGTGCGACTTAAAATAAAGAAAGTCAAGTGGTCGTGGAGCGCCTGCCGCCTCAGCCTGGAGCAAGTTTGTGCCACAGTGCCACTAGTGCCAGTGCCATTCATCAAAGGCAAGGTATGAATAATGATTGATAGCTGATGATATTGAGAATGAGATTTGTTGTACTTTGGGTACGAAATTTAAAGAAAAACAACTTTGCCTTCAGGTGATCAGTGATTGGTTAACATACTAAAACTGAATGTATGTAATTGTAAGGCAGAAATTCTGTGGTTTAGGGGAAAAAAAATCTATACCTGCACTTGAACAGGGCAGGCTAGCCCAACCATTAAGTGAGGTAGGCAGTTGCCTAAAGTGGCACAAGTTCAGGTAGGGTAACCATGGCACTTAAAAAGCACATCAGCTCATGCAGTACAGTGTTGCAGCAAAAGAGAAGCCAGCTCCAAGAGAACTAGTCTGTCTCAGGTAGCAAGGCCGCAGGCGGGCTACAGTCATGATTCTCGCCTGAGCTGTGTTCTCCCTTCATCCTGATTTCTGACAATAGTCCCTCCCTCCAGCCTCTAAGCCTGCCATTCAAAGAAGGTATGATAGCTTTTCTTATAAGGAATTAGGAACCTTGTTAAATTAAAGTGGTCTTACTCTTGTTGATTTGCGAATGGAACCTTACAGCGCTATAGAAATGTTTAATAGTAGTAGTAACCTTACATTAAAGTGATGATCTTGTGGTTCATTTGTGCAGGAGGTGAACCATCGCTGGTGCAAGTGTGACTTAAAATAAAGTCTTTATTTGAAATTTCATAACTAAAAAAATTTTCTAAAAATGGAATAATCTTATCAATGGGGTGGAGCTAGGGTGGGGGCGGGGCTAGGGTGGGCGGGGCTAGGATGGGGCCCCACCAAATTGGTCTGCATAGGGCCCCGCACTTGCTAAGACCGGCCCTGTGCCACGTGGTATTTGACGTGCATAGGTCATTACCACCCAGTTACTGCGTGAGACTTTACAGCTAGGTCAATGGCTGGCGGTAAGGTCTCAGACCCAAAATGAACGTGCGCAATATTCATTTTGCCGCACATCCATTTTTGGCAAAATTTTAAATGGCATTTTTTACAGGTGTGCTGAAAAAAGATTCTGCACGCGCCCAAAACACGTCTACACTACCAGGGGCCATATTTTAGTGCGCCTTTGTAAAAGGGCCCCTTGAACGTTACCAGCCAGTATCCAACATTCCATTTCTAGGAAAACTTATAGAACAAACCATCTGTGTTCAACTCAATGATTGGCTAGAAGAGAGAAACTGGCTAGATCCATGTAAGATTCAGACCCAGTAATGGAAGAGAAATGGTCCTCGTTTCCCTACTAGATAATCTCCACAGAAACCGAGACAGGGGATTTGCTTCAGAGTTAGTACTGCTAGATTTCTCAGCAGCTTCCGACACCATAAATCATGATACCTGTTTCTGCCATTCGTGTTAGCATGATATCAATGAAACAGTACTTTCTTGGTTCAGATCCTACCTACTGTTTGGCAGCATCTCATCACCACCATGGGTACTGACCTGTGGGGTACCACAAGGATCAATTGTTATCTATTGTTTAATATCTACATCAAGCCACTAGTCAAAGTGATTTGGTCAATGGACACTCAGTTCTACATCTACGCCAATGATGTGCAGCTACTCATGTCCATTGAACCTGACTTACCCATAGTCCTGAATAAACTAATTACCTAACATGAATTCAAGAATGGGCTAAAAACAAACTGAACCCAAGTAAAACCGAGCTTTTCTGGGTCCCAAACACAAGTGGCCACATACTTGACATCAAAATCTCTTTTGGGAAGTATAAACTCTCCCTCAAATCACAAATCAGGAACCTTGGAATACAGTTAGAATCAACACTTACTCTGAGCCTCAAAATCCAAACAACCTTCAATAGCTGCTTCTACTATTTGCAACAACTATGCTGCCTCTCTCCTTACTCTGAGAAGGCAAATCTTGTCTCAGATGTGCACACCATGATAACACAAAGATTGGATTCCTGTAATAAAGAGTGGAGGAGTAGCCTAGTGGTTAGGGTGGTGGACTCTGGTCCTGGGGAACTGAGTTCGATTCCCACTTCAGGCACAGGCAGCTCCTTGTGATTCTGGGCAAGTCACTTAACCCTCCATTGCCCCAGGTACAAATAAGTACCTGTATATGTAAGCCGCATTGAGCCTGCCATGAGTGGGAAAGCGCGGGGTACAAATGTAACAAAAAAAAAACGTACACTGGTCTGACTACAAAGAGTCTGCACCAGCTCCAATTGATTCAGAATGCTGCAGCAAGGCTAATTGTAAGCGATATGACCACATCACACCATTTTTACAAAAACTTCACTAGCTACCAGTACAACAAAGGGCTAAATTTAAAACATTATCAGGCTTATTTTCGAAAGAGAAGGGCGCCCATCTTTCGACACAAATCAGGAGATGGGTGTTCTTTTCTCAGGGTCACCCAAATCGGCATAACTGAAAGCCAATTTTGGGCATCCCCAACTGCTTCCTGTTGCGGGGACGACCAAAGTTCCCGAGGGTGTGTCGGAGGAGTAGCAAAGGCGGGACTGGGGCGTGCCTAACAGATGGGTGTCCTCGAGCGATAATGGAAAAAAGAAGGGCGTCCCTGTCGAGCACTTGGTCAACTTTACTTGGTCCATTTTTTTCTAACGACCAAGCCTCAAAAAGGTGCCCGAACTGACCAGTTCACCACCGGAGGGAATTGAGGATGACCTCCCCTGACTCCCCCAGTGGTGACTAACCCCCTCCCACCCTAAAAAAAAAACTTAAAAAATTTTTTTTCCAGCCTCAAATATCATACTCAGGTCCATCACAGCAGTATGCAGGTCCCTGGTGGGGGAGGTGTGTGTGTATCAGCGGAGGCATAGCAAAGGCGTAGACGTCCTTCTTTCAAACATTTTTGACGTCCTGAACTGCCCCCCCCCACCCCCCACAGGGATGGCCAAATTTCAAGGGCGTGGAGTGGAGGAGTGGCCTAGTGGTTAGAGCACTGGTCTTGCAATCCAGAGGTGGCCGGTTCAAATCCCACTGCTGCTACTTGTGATCCAAAATCCAAATAAATAAATAAAGTGGGTGTCAGAGGCATAGCAAAGGCATGGACATCCTTCTCACAGAAACATCCACATTTTGGACGTCGTCAACTGCCCGTCGCAGGGACGGAGGCATAGCGAAGGCACCTAACACTTGGACGTCCTTCACCAACACTCAAAAAGAAAAAGACAACCCTAACGAGCACTTGGATATTTTCACCTGGACTTATGTATTTTTAAGGTTGTAGACGGAAATTTATTTAAGATTGTAGACAGCTATTATACACACAGCTTGTCTGCATGTATGAAGCCGCCTTTGGCATGCGCAGAGCAGCCATGCATAATGCTAGGCTGCTCTGCACTGGCTTCCCCTCCTTAGGAAGGAAATCGTGTGCAAATGAGCTAACAGCGAGCAGCTCATTTGCATGCAATTTCCTTCATGCATGCCCGTTCTTTCCGAATCGTTAAGGGATTGATAAGGGAAGGGCTTTTTCCGTTCAGTTAGTGCATCAGTTAGTCCACTGCAGTGCCCCCTAGGGTGCCCGGCTGGTGTCCTGGCATGTCAGGAGAACCAGTGCACTACGAATGCTGGCTCCTCCCATGACCAAATGAGTTGGATTTGGTCATTTTTGAGATGGGCATCCTCGGTTTCCATTATCGCTGAAAACTGGAGAAGACCATCTCTAAGGTCGACCGTCTGTAAGGTCGACCTAAATGTTGAGATTTGGGCATCCCCGACCATATTATCGAAATGAAAGATGGACGCCCATCTTGTTTTGATAATACGGGTTTACCCACTCCTTTACGGAGCCGTCCTGCGAAGACGGCCCCAGGAAAACTTGGGTGCCCCGTTCGATTATGCCCCTCCACGTCTGATCTTGAAGGCCCTTAAAGGAAATGGCCCTGAGTACTTGAATAGAGTCACCCTCTACACAAGGACACTAAAATCCTCCCAAGAAGTATCTCTAACCACACCCTCTCCAAAGGGCATTACACAATGTGATACCCAAAAGCGAGCCTTCTCTGGAGTAGCCCCTACACTCGGGAATGCATTCCCTTTAAGGCTTAGCTTAATCTAAGACTCTCTCTACTTCAGGAAACAAGTGAAAGCTTGGCTCTTCAACCAGCACCTTGAATGGAAGAACTAACTTGCTAGTCTCACACAAACAAGGAGTGGCACCAGCTTAACACACTGTAGCAGGGCAAGTTTATTCACTCCTACCCTAGTTGAGATAATACTCACCAACTGAGGTGGCGGTAAGGGCTCCCGTGCTAACCGGGCAGCATCGATTACCGCCAGGTACAGTCCGGCACTACAAAAATAAATACATTTTTGTAGCGCCGGAAATTACGACACGGTAGGGGTGGGAAGTACCACCGGGCTGCTGCGGTAGCCTGATGGTACTTCCATTATACCGAGCGGTAAGCCCATGTTGGGCTTACCGCCGCTTAGTAAAAGGAACATTCTTGCTGTACACCACCTTGAATGAATTCTTTCAAAAAGATGATACATAAATCCTAATAAATAATATAAGCGCCACTTCTGCAATAAGAATGCCATTTTAAAGAAAAAAAATTGTAGGCATATTGTCTTCATGGTGGCATGCGATATCTAATACATTGTAAACTGCTTACATTGGCTTTTAATACATTGTAGCTAACTTAAACACCTTTTTATTTTTTAAGTTTTAATTATATAACTTTAATTTCTTATAGACTGCCCCTCCCTGTTTACTAAGCCATGCTAGCGGCTGCCGTGGGCTAATGTCAACACAGCCCATTCACTTTGAATGGGCTGTTTGGCATTGCCGCGCAGCTTAGTAAACAAGAGGATTAAATTTCTTTGTGTGTGATGGCAACAGATTTGACGTTATGTTTTTAAAGTATATTCAAATGTTAGGTACACATAATCAAATTAGTAGAGTATAACAGTTTACTCGATTATGGGGCCATTTTACTAAAGCTTAATATGTGCTAACAAACACTGGCACATGCTAAATGCTGCATGTCCTATTTTATACCTATGGGCCACATGCACTAAGCTTTAGTAAAAGGGCTCCTGTGATATGAATAGATTGTCAAGTGTTTTTCTTTTTCTTTTAATACAGTAGCTTTATCATCATTTCTTACATTCTATTTAGTTGTCGACTTGGAACGGAAATTTATGCATTTACATGTTTATATTTTGTTTTTATTTTAGTGTACGTCCTTGAATTTTTTATTATTTTTTTTTACCTCAGATGTAGCCCACTGGACAAAACATGCCACGTCAGGTGTTTTATTTTAAGTTTTATGATTTTTTTAAATTATTAAGATTCAATCAAAAAAAATAAACAACCAATTTACAAAAAGGCCATCTAGTCTTAAATACAGGAAAAAGATTAAGGATCCCTTTTATTAAAAGGAATTAAGGGCCAGACTCTATATACGGGGGTATGTTTACTAAGGTGCCTATACATTTCTATGGGCACGTTACCATTTAATGCACCCATAGCATGCCTTAGTAAACATAGGTGATGGTGCCTAGAAAATCCAAACAGAAAACATTTCCACCTAAGCATATTCTATAAGCGGCACCTATATTTAGGCATGGTAAATAGAATACGCTTAGTTGATATTTTAACACCTAAAACTACACGTCTCCATTTACACCAATGATAATGTGGCATAAATCCCAGCACGTAGATTTAGGCACAGAGGGCCATATTCTATAACAACGTGTGTAAATTTTGGAATGCCCATGAACCGCCCATTTCCCTATCCATAACCATGCCCCATTTTGCCTGCATGCGTTAAAATTTAGGCATAGTGCGTTACAGAATATGCTTAAGGAGTTGGGTGTGTAAATTCTAATTTTCACCAATTAGTGCTCATTATTGCTTGTTAAGTGCTGTTAATGATGATTGGCTTGATAAGCCAATTAAGTTACGTGCATTGTTATAGAACACACTTGGATTTTGGCGTGGAACACTAGGCGCGCTATATAGAATCTGGGGGTAAGCCCTTAACATGTGGTTAGCATGTGTCACTAGGGTACCGCAAAACACATTAAACAGTTGTACAGTATTTTGCCTGGTTCTTAGCCCATTACTCTTAACACCTAAGTCACACTGAGTGATTATTGCTGAAAATCTTTGAAGCCTGCATGAAGGCAGAACTGCTAACTTCTTTAGAAGAGCAATCCAATTCCATTTAGGCAAATGTAGCAATATCAGAAACATGGTACTTGGCAGTTGCTAAAATTTGTGCAGAATTTTTGCTACAAGAGAAATGGTAGGGGACTGATGATGCATAGAGAAGAGACCACATCCAGGAAATCATCAGTACATCTGGGGCTAAACATTTGGGGGGCAGAAAGATTATTCAGTAGGCTGCTTGTAAAGAGATCGACTTGTGGAGAGTTCTTATCCTTAGCAAATGATCTGCACAGATCTGCACAGTTGCTGTCAATAGGGTCCCATTCGGGACCATTCATGGTGCTGAAGAACTTTGCTGAATTTGTCAGCGATACAGTCATGACCCCCTGTTTTTCTTTTGTTCTATAGTTGGTTACACTATTCATATGTGTTTGTTCTCCCTTCAATGTATATTTTTATTAATTTTATAAACTGCTAAGAAATTTTCAGTTATATTTATTTATTTATATATTTGTTGCATTTGTATCCCACATTTTCCCACCTATTTGCAGGCTCAATGTGGCTTACAATTTCCGTCATGACATATGCCATTTCAGAGTACAGATACAATTGGTAATATATATAGAAACATGGATGATATAATGAACAATTAGGTACAAAAGAGAAGATCATGCAACTGGTATTACATATTGAACGTGGAATACATAATAAATTAGGCAATACTATATAGGGAGAAAATAATCTAATTGTTAAGTATATGGTGGAGAATTACAGTCCAATCATTATGGTATGTCATGTTAAAGAGATGTGTCTTCAGTGCTTTATATTGGCAGTATATCAAATAAATTGAACTTGAAACTGAGATAAGCAACTTGTATGTAGATACAATTGGCAATAATAAAATGTCAATCACTGCTGCTGCTCAGCAGAAACATCAGGAACTCATTCCTCCTTGTACGTTAACAGCAAATACTGCCACCTGATTGCCTGTTTGAATTAAAACAGGTGAGCCCTGGAGTAGATCAAGACAGACTTGCAGGGCATAGTAAATTGTGAGAGGCGCAAGTGGTTGATGTAGAAAAGCTTCTGGGACTTTGACCACATTCTTTGCATGTGAAGAACATCAGTATGGGTTCTGAGTCCTATCCACAATGCATCCACAGTTAGGACTAGCAGAAATTGTAATGAAGTGAAGGGACACTCACTGCGACACCAGTACTGGATGCCCGCCACTGTAACTAAGTTTGGAGTTGAACTGAAGAACAAACAGCAGCAGAAAATGGGAAGGAGTACTAATCCCACTAGAATTAAAGGTCCCTTTCAGTCAAGATGAAGGTACTACATGGACAACTGCAGTCATGTGACCAAACATCTGCAAGTAGGCCCTGACTGTGACCACCAGCACTTCTGTATCTTATGAAGATATGAAACAAGGGCCTGTAGTAGAAAGGCTTTTGCCCTAATTGTGCCCAGAATGGCACCTCTAAAAGACATGCAGTTTGTAAAGGGCAAAATAAAGCTGTGAAAATTGCTAATTAAACCCAAATTCTGGAGGAGTGGAAATCATCATTTTCCTGAGGGCTAGGGTCTAGTTCTTGGCAGAGGCTACTAGAAACCAGCTGTCCAGCTATGGGAAGACTAGGTAGCATTACTTGTGGAGGTACGTGGCTACTACTACTACAAAGCACTTTATAAATACTCTGGGACCCAATGACAGGCCCAGTAAAGGACCTTGAACTGAGAAAGGTTAATTTGAAGGATGAATACCTGAGCGTTTCTTTATCAAGAATGGATTTGTGCATTTGATGCTACCTGGATAAGTGCTTTTAGATATCGGGCCAGGAGTATCCCCAACTCAAGAAGCAGTTAACTTTCTCTTCACATTTAGTAGAATTGGACAAATCCTATTTCCTCTTTCTCCATTGAAGGAAGTAGACAATGACATTTTGCCCTTATCTCTATTCTCTCTTCAAAATGTTGCCCAAAACAAAGAAACAGAGTAGAACTAGATATCAGTTTCCCAATGGAGAAAAGTGATTAGGAGAATGCCCATGGATCTGTACATAATCTTAAATGTCCGGAAAATACAGCAACGAGTGAGGTGATCAAATTTGCAGACAACACGGAACTATTCAAAGTTATTAAAACAAAAGAAGCTTGTGAGGAATTAGAATATGAACTTATGAAGTAAAGGACAGAGCAGTAAACAGCTGATGAAATTTAATGCAAACAAGCGCAAACTGAATTTGGATTTACTTACATGCCTTACCAAAGCCTAGCTCAAGGCAACTTACATAGTGCAGTAGGTGTTTTCATTCCACAGAAGGCTTGCAACAACTGTTACATAGTGACATAGTAGATGGTGGCAGATAAAGACCAGTACGGTCCATCAAGTTTGCCCAACAATATAAACTCATTACATATGGTATGAATTATTACATCATATATATATACCTGTTCTTGATTATCCTTGTAAACACAGAAGAACACAATCTTTGCAAGCTCAAAGCAGCAACAAGGAACACAGCGAAGATAACACAGAAAAGAAGGTCTTAGACGATGTGTAAAAAGCCCACTTTATCGAGTGAGTCCAGAGCATAGACTGCAGAAGTCTGCCCGGCACTGGCCTTGATCTAAAATTTCTGAAGTTGTTGTAAGAGCAACCATAAAGCTCCACTCCAGCCCATCCAAATCTACTCAGCCTCCATCAGAGCACAGATCACAGAAGACAGCCCAGACCCAGTTTTCCTACCTAATCTCCCCTAAGTTTCTTTGGATCCGATCCTTCTAAACAGGATTCCTTTGCATTTGCCCCATGCATTTTTGAATTCCGTTACCATTTTTATCTCCACCACCTCCTGCGGAGGGCATTCCAGATATCTATCACCCTCTCAGTGAAAAAATACTTCCTGACATTATTCCTGAGTCTGCCTCCTTTCAATTTCAATTCATGCCCTCTAGTTCTACCACCTTCCCGTCTCCAAAAAAAATGTTTGTTAGCAAATGGGAAAATTAGGTTCTTACCGTGATAATTTTCTTTCCTTTAGTCATAGCAGATGCAGCCATTACAGATGGGTTGTGTCCATCAACCAGCAGAGGGAGATAGAGAGCACGCTACTACTACTACTACTTAGCATTTCTATATCGCTGCCAAGGTTACGCAACGCTGTACAAGTTTAACAAGGGGAAGGACCGTCCCTGCTCAAAAGATCTTACAATCTAAAGGTTACAAACTATGTAGTCAGTGTAGGTAACATGAATGGGGAGGGTGGTTAGGCGCCAAAAGCAAGGGAGAAGAGATGGGCTTTGAGTAAGGACTTGAAAATGAGGAGGGAGGGCGCATGGCTCATGCCAGCTTGCTCCACTGCCTCTCTTCAGTATTTGAAGCTTCCAAAGCAGTATGGCAAACCGCAATGGGAATAACATGAGCTTTCCTCACAGCGAACGATGGCCCTACAACAAAGGGCATTAACTCAGAAAGGAGGGAATGAAACATCCGCCCGGAGGGCATAAACTCATCCTCCCGGAGGGAATAAACTCATCCTCCAAAACATGAAACTGGAGGGAATTAAGTCATCCTCCTTTAATTGAACAAGAATCCTGAAGACTGTTTTCCGACTTTCTCCCAAGGACGGAATCTCCAGGAAACATGAACAGAACCTGAAATAGATTTACAGCAGATAGCAATCAGACAGGGAGGGATCATGGCTGCATCTGCTATGACTAAAGGAAAGAAAATTATCACGGTAAGAACCTAATTTTCCCTTCCTTGTCATCAAGCAGATGCAGCCATTACAGATGGGATGTATTAAAGCAATCCCTAGATAGGGTGGGAACAAGCCACACCACGCACCAGCACTTGCGCTCCAAAATGTGCGTCCCTCCTGGCAGCGACATCCAGCCTGTAATGTTGGGCAAAAGAGCTTAGAAGCCCATGTTGCTGCACTACAAATCTCTTGAAGAGAGAGTGCTCCAGTTTCAGCCCAAGAAGAGGAAATTCCTCTAGTGGAATGCGCCTTAAAGGCATCAGGCGGAGGCCAGCCGGCAAGCAAATAAGCTGAAAAGATAGATTCTTTGAGCCAGCGGGCAATAGTGGCTTTAGACGCTGGAGACCCTCTGCGAGGACCTGATAGCAAAACAAACAGATGATCAGAGGTCCTGAAAGAGTTAGTAACTCGCAGATACTGCAGCAGAGTCCTGCGCACGTCCAACAGGTGCAATTGCCCAAAAGATTCTGGAAACTCCTTCTTGACAAAGGAAGGCAGGAAAATAGGTTGGTTTAGGTGAAACGCTGAAACCACCTTAGGCAAGAAGGAAGGCACGGTCCGAACTGTGACCCCGGACTCTGAAAATTGCAGAAAAGGGTCTCTACAGGACAGCGCCTGGAGCTCTGACACCCGTCTCGCCAAAGTAATGGCCACAAAAAGATGGCCTTCAGTGTCAAATCTGTCTCTGAAGCATGCCGAAGCGGTTCAAAGGGAACACCCTGAAGGGCTTTCAGCACTAGCCCCAGGTTCCAAGCTGGACAAGGTGCACGCACGGGAGGACGGAGCCGAAGCACCCCTCTATGAAACCGTGCCACATCTGGATGAGCAGCTAAAGACACGCCTTCAACCTTGCCACGCAGGGAGGCCAACGCTGCCACTTGCACCCGCAGGGAATTATAGGCCAAGCCTTTTTGTACACCATCCTGCAAAAAGTCCAGAATCGGCGAGACAGGAGCCCGCAGGGGTGTGATCTCTTTGGAAGCACACCAGACTTCAAACTGGTGCCAAATCCTGGCATAAGCCACGGAAGTGGAACGCTTGCGGGCTTGCAGGAGAGTGGTAATTACTTTATTGGAATAGCCTTTGTCTCTCAATTGCGCCCTCTCAATCGCCAGGCCATAAGACCAAATCGGCCGGCGTCCTCCATGGTCACTGGACCCTGTGACAACAGGTTGGGAACCAGAGGTAACTGAAGGGGATCCTCTACGAGCATCTGTCGGAGGTCCGCATACCAAGGCCTCCTGGGCCAATCCGGGGCGACGAGAACCACTTCTCCTGGATGCAGCCGAATCCGCAGGAGCACTCGCCCTAACAAGGGCCACGGAGGGAGAACATACAGTAGGCCCGGAGGCCAAGGTTGAGCCAAGGCATCCAACCACGCCGAGCGAGGATCTCTCTGTCTGCTGAAAAAGCACGGGACTTTGGCACTGATGCTTGTCGCCATTAGATCCATCACGGGCTTGCCCCACTTGGCACATATCTGCAGGAATACTTCGTCTGCAAGTTCCCACTCCGCTGGATCGATCTGTTGCCTGCTTAGATAATCGGCTTGCACGTTGCTCTGACCTGCAATGTGAGCTGCCGACAGAAACTGTAGATGCAGCTCGGCCCAGTGGCAAATTTGTTCGGCCTGCGCGGCTAGAGCTCTGCACTGAGTGCCGCCTTATCGATTTATGTAGGCCACTGCTGTCGTGTTGTCCGACATCACTCTGACAGCCAATCCTTCCAGGGTCACTTGAAAAGCCAGAAACGCCTGAAACATCGCTTTCAACTCTAGGCGGTTGATGGACCACTCCGACTCCTCGGGTGTCCATAGACCCTAGGCATGCTTCCCCTTGCAATGTGCGCCCCAGCCTTTCAGGCTGCCATCTGTCACCACTAGGCACCAATCAGGGAGCGCCAGCAGCATTCCTCGCCGCAGCATGCTGTCTGAGAGCCACCATTCCATACTGAGTCGGGCCAAGAGAGTCTGCATTGATAATCCTGAGATACTGGAGACCATCTTTGGAGTAGAGCATACTGTAGAGGTCTCAGGTGCGCTCTCGCCCAGGGCACCAGTTCCATGGTGGCCGTCATCGATCCAAGCAGCTGGACAATGTCCCAAGCTCGCGGGCAGGGCATCCTCAGAAACTTCTGGTGCGGGGGCCAAATTGGTATGTGCAAGTAAGCTTCTTTCAGTTCCAGAGACGTGAGAAACTCTCCTGGCTGTACCGCCGCAATGACAGAGCGCAGGATTTCCATGTGAAAATGCCGCACTCTCAGGGACTTGTTTAATTCTTGTAAGTCCAGAATAGGGCGAAAAGACCCTCCTTTTCGCGGCCCCACAAAGTAGATGGAGTAGCGGCCGCAGCAGTGTTCGGCAGGAGGTACCGGGGAAACGGCCCCTATCTGAATCAAACCTTGCAAAGTCTCCTCTACCGCCACCCGTTTGGCGGCAGAACCGCATCGGGACTCCACAAACACGTCTCTTACAGGGGCGTCGAATTCTATTCTGAAACCGTCTCTGATCAGGTCCAAGACCCACTGATCTGAGGAAATGTTGGCCCACTCCTCGGCAAAGAGGGAAAGACGTCCTCCGATGACAGGACTTGAGGAGAGGGCTGGCGCACCATCATTGATAGGGTCGCCCCTGAACTCCAGGCCTTAAGCCAGTGGCTGTGGAATGTTTGTCCGAGCGAAAGGAGTTCCTCTGCTGAAAACAGGCACGAGAAGTGAACCCATCAGAACGCCCCAGGCGGTACCTTCGAGCTTCACGGAAGCGAGGTCTGTAAGAGAAGTGAACCGCCGCACCCTTAGAGGAAGGCCGAGGCCTATCTTCGGGCAAGCGCTGGGGTTTAGCCTCACCCAGGCCCTTCACAATTTTCTCCAACTCCTCACCAAACAGGTGAAGGCCTTCAAAGGGCAACTTCACCAACCTTTGCTTTGAGGCCATGTCCGCCGCACAATGCCGTAGCCAAAGAAGACGGCGAGCCGCCACTGCTACTGCCATGTGTTTAGCCGAAGCTCTGACAATAACATAAAGGGCGTCAGCAAGAAAGGACAAGGCCGACTCCATCCGCGGAGCCACATCTGAAAAGGGGCTCCGCTCCATCACCGGGCTGTTCCACTGCCTGTTGCAACCAAGCCAGGCAGGCTCTAGCAGCATAACAACTGCATGCAGATGCCCGAATAGTGAGACCTGCGATTTCAAATGACCGTTTAAGTGCTGATTCCAGTCTATGGTCTTGAATATCCTTCAGGGCAACACCTCCTTCAACAGGAAGGTAAAATTATGTATAATCATACCTGATAATTTTCTTTCCATTAATCATAGCTGATCAATCCATAGACTGGTGGGTTGTGTCCATCTACCAGCAGGTGGAGATAGAGAGCAAACTTTTGCCTCCCTATATGTGGTCATGTGCTGCCGGAAACTCCTCAGTATGTCGATATCAAAGCTCCATCCGCAGGACTCAGCACTTAGAGAATTACACCCACGAAGGGACACTCTGCCCAGCTCACCACCGCCGAAACGGGGGAGGGGAATTAACCCAGCTCATCCCCACACAAGTGGGGGAGGGGAATCCGTCCAGCTCATCCCCGCGGAGCGGGGGAGGGACACCACACCCGCCGATGCGGGGGGATCTGGCTTATCCTGCAACCGCAACCGCGGGAGGAGCTGACTGACCCTAACACCGCCGAAGCGGGAGGGGTACAAAGCTGCCCTACAGCCGCACGAAGCGGGAGGGAGTGCCGGCAGAATTTTAAGTCTCAATCCAGCCCCGTAAAACGGAGGGGAGAGGAATGCAGCAGCTCACTGTAACACAAACTCGTCTTAACTCTTGAAGAATCCAAGTGAATAAACTTGAACACGAAGTCCTCCTGAAGTAACTGAAGACTAAACTTGAACCTGAAATGCAACCAGAATAAAAACAGTACAGATATCTGGGAGGGGCTATGGATTGATCAGCTATGATTAATGGAAAGAAAATTATCAGGTATGATTATACATAATTTTACCTTCCATATCATCAAGCTGATCAATCCATAGACTGGTGGGATGTACCGAAGCAGTACTCACCCAGGGCGGGACATTGAAATCCCTGACCTTAATACTGAAGCTCCAAACCGGGCCTCCGCCCGTGCAGCCACAGTCAAACGGTAATGCTTGGAGAATGTATGAGCCGAAGCCCAAGTTGCCGCCTTGCATATCTCTTCCAAGGAGACGGATCCGGCCTCTGCCATCGAAGCCGCCTGAGCTCTCGTGGAGTGAGCCTTCAGCTGGAGAGGCGGCACCTTCCCCGCGGTCACATAAGCCGCTGCAATGGCTTCCTTGACCCATCTTGCCACTGTAGGCTTAGCAGCCTGCAGACCCCTACGAGGACCTGCAAACAGGACAAACAGATGATCCGATTTCCGGAAATCATTGGTCACTTCCAAGTATCTGATGATGACTCGTCTCACATCCAGATATTTAAGAGCAGAGTACTCCTCTGGGTAGTCCTCCCTACGAAAGGAAGGGAGACAGAGCTGCTGATTCACATGGAAGCGAGAAACAATCTTGGGCAGAAAGGAAGGCACTGTGCGAATAGTCACTCCTGCCTCAGTGAACTGCAGAAAAGGCTCTCGACATGAGAGCGCCTGGAGCTCGGAAACTCTTCTGGCTGAAGTGATAGCCACCAAAAAGACTGCTTTCAACGTCAGGTCTTTCAGAGATGCCCTCGACAAGGGTTCAAACGGCGGCTTCTGCAATGCTCTTAGCACCAGGTTGAGATTCCACGCAGGCACCACTGAGTGCAGAGGAGGGCGCAGGTGATTAACTCCCTTGAGAAAGCGCACCACATCTGGCAGCGAAGCCAGGGAAGCACCCTTCAGGCGGCCCCTGAAGCAAGCCAGAGCCGCTACCTGGACTTTAAGGGAACTGAGCGACAGGCCTTTCTCCAGACCTTCTTGCAGGAACGCCAACACTGAAGAAATTGAAGCAGTGAAGGGAGAAAGTGAGCCTGCTTCACACCACGCTGCAAAGATACGCCAAACCCTGGCGTAAGCAGTAGAAGTAGAGCGCTTCCTCGCTCTCAGCATAGTGGCGATGACCTTGTCTGAGAAGCCCTTCTTCCTCAGACGCTGCCGCTCAATAGCCAGGCCGTAAGACCAAAGGGGGAGGGATCCTCCATCACCACGGGACCCTGATGTAACAGGCCCTGCTCCACTGGCAGCCGCAGAGGATCGTCGACTGAGAGCCTGATCAAGTCCGCATACCAGGGACGTCTGGGCCAATCCGGACCCACCAGGATTACCCTGCCGGGATGCTTTGCCACCCGGTCTAGCACCCTGCCCAACATGGGCCAGGGCGGGAACACATAGAGGAGCTCTTGTGTCGGCCACTGTTGGAGAAGAGCATCTACTCCCAGGGATCGAGGGTCCCGTCCTCTGCTGAAAAAGCGCGGCACTTGGCAATTGGCCGATGACGCCATCAGATCTAGGCTCGGCTGGCCCCAGCGCTTCGTGATGTCCAAGAACGCCTGAGCAGATAGCTGCCACTCTCCGGGCTCCAAGGTATGGCGACTGAGAAAGTCCGCCTTGACATTCATGACTCCGGCAATGTGGGCCGCTGACAGCTGCTCCAGGTTCGCTTCTGCCCACTGGCATAGATTCATAGCCTCCTTGGCTAGAGGGGCGCTCTTGGTACCTCCCTGGCGATTGACATAGGCCACAGCCGTGGCATTGTCCGACAGGACCCGTACCGGCTTCAACACCAGTACCGGGATGAACTCCAAAAGCGCCAACCGAATGGCTCTGAGTTCCAGGAGGTTGATAGACCACTTTGCCTCTGCAGGGGACCAGAGCCCCTGCGCTGTCCTTCCCAAGCAGTGGGCTCCCCAGCCCGACAACGAGGCGTCCGTCGTGACGACAATCCACTCTGGGGTCACCAGAGGCATTCCCGCAGACAACTTGTCTGTCTGCATCCACCAGCTCAGCGCCTTGCGCACTGCTGGATCCAAGGGAAGGCGCACAGCATAATCCTCCGACATCGGAGTCCAGCGCTGCAGAAGGGAGTGTTGTAGTGGTCTCATATGAGCCCTGGCCCAGGGCACTACTTCCATCGTGGCCGTCATAGAGCCCAACAGCTGCACATAGTCCCAAGCCCGAAGAGGAGAGGCTACTAGGAACTGGTCCACCTGAGCCTGAAGTTTGACAATCCGATTGTCTGGCAGGAACACTCTCCCACTTGGGTGTCGAATCGAACTCCCAGATATTCCAGGGACTGAGTCGGGCGCAGCTGGCTCTTCTCCCAGTTGATGATCCATCCCAGGGAGCTCAAAAGAGCAACTACCCGGTCCACAGCTTTGCCGCACTCTGCATAAGAGGGGGCTCGGATCAACCAGTCGTCCAGATAAGGATGGACTTGGACTCCTTCCTTTCGCAGGAAGGCCGCTATGACCACCATTACTTTGGAAAAGGTCCGCGGAGCAGTAGCCAACCCGAACGGGAGGGCTCTGAACTGGAAGTGTCGGCCCAGGACTGCAAAACGCAGAAAGCGTTGATGAGGAGGCCAGATGGGAATATGCAAGTATGCTTCCTTGATGTCCAAGGATGCCAGGTACTCCCCTGCCTTCACTGCCGCTATAACAGAGCGGAGAGTCTCCATGCGAAAGTGCCGCACTTTCAAGGCCCGATTGACCCCTTTGAGGTCGAGGATAGGCCGGACAGAACCTCCTTTCTTTGGTACCACAAAGTAAATGGAGTAACGCCCCTTGCCAAGCTGATTTTCTGGCACCGGGACGACCGCACCCAGGCGGATCAGATTGTCCAAAGTCTGCTGCACTGCCACAGCTTTGACCGGAGACTTGCAGGGAGAGAGTACAAACCCGTCTCTTAAGGGTCGGCAGAACTCTAGCTTGTAGCCGTCTCTGATGACTTCCAGCACCCAAGCGTCTGAAGTTATTGTGGTCCACTCGCCCAGAAACGAGGACAGCCGTCCTCCAATCTGCACTGGGGCGTGGACCAAGACCCCGTCATTGGGTACGAGACCCTGGGGGAGGACCGGAGGGAGCACCTCCGGGACGGCGGTCTCTGCGAAAGGAATGCTGCTTGGGGGAGAAATTCCTCTTAAAGGAAGAGGGGGCAGAAGAACCCGACCTGCCCGGGCGGTACCGACGGGCTTCCTGAAACCGTCCTCTGGAGGTACCGGGACGAGCACTAGCCCGAGCCCTGACCTCTGGTAACCTCTTGCCCTTAGACGTGCCGAGATCGGTCACGATTTTGTCCAGCTCGACCCCAAAGAGCAGCTTGCCTTTAAAAGGCAATCTAGCCAGGCGGGATTTAGAGGCGTGGTCAGCAGACCAATGTTTCAGCCAAAGCCACCGCCGCGCAGAGACTGTCTGAGCCATGCCTTTAGCTGAGGCTCTCAAGACATCATACAGCAAGTCTGCCAAATAGGCTAAGCCCGATTCCAGGGCCGGCCAATCAGCCCTCAAGGAATGATCCGAGGGGGAAGCCCGCTGCACCATAGTCAGGCACGCCCTGGCCACATAGGAGCCGCAAACTGAGGCCTGCAAACTTAAAGCAGCCGCCTCAAAGGACGACCTTAAGGCCGCCTCCAATCTTCTGTCTTGGGCGTCCTTTAGGGCCGTGCCACCTTCCACCGGCAATGCCGTTTTCTTAGTCACCGCAGTGATTAAAGAATCCACGGTAGGCCACAGATAGGCCTCACGTTCACTCACAGCCAAAGGATAGAGGCGGGACATAGCCCTAGCCACTTTAAGGCTCGCTTCCGGGACATCCCATTGAGCCGAAATTAAGGTGTGCATGGCATCATGCACGTGGAAGGTTCTAGGCGGGCGCTTCGTCCCCAGCATAATGGCAGAGCCAACAGGGGCTGAGGGAGAGACGTCCTCCGGAGAGGAAATCTTCAAAGTGTCCATGGCCTGTAACAACAGGTTGGGCAAATCCTCTGGGCGAAAAAGCCGCGCTGCAGAGGGGTCATCCGCTACATCCGAGCGGGGATCCGTCTCCTCCAAGGAATCCGCAAAGGACCGTTGGGAGACCTCAGACACGCTGCCCTCATCTACATCGGAGGAGACAAATTCCTCCAAGGCCTGGGAATCAACCCGAGGGCGTTTACCTCTGGGAACCTCAACCTCTTTACCAGACGAGGGAGCAGGGGCAGCGTTGTGCATGAGGAAGGCCTGATGCAGCAGCAAAACAAACTCGGGGGAGAAACCCCCCAGAATGTGCCCTTCCGCAGCCTGGGCAACAGCCCTAGGCGCACCCTCAACCGGCGCTCGCAATAGCGGGGGAGAGACATGCTGCGCATCCAAAATGGCGTCTGGCGCGAAACTCCGCGAAGGAGCCGCGCGGGAAGAACGGCTCTTAACTTTAGCCGCTTCTGTGCCGTCACCCAAATTAAGGGCGTTCATGGCATTAATGTCTCCAACCTCAAGGGCGGCCCAAGAAGAAGCCGTCCGAGCCGCGTGGCCGGCCAAGATGGCGGAGGCGAGGAGCGGGGGATGGGCGTTTATGGCGGGAAAAACCGCCACGCCGGAGGAAGGACCGGGACATTCATCAGTCACGAAACTGTCACCCAACAAGGGCGAATCAGGCTTTAAGACCCCCGCATCCACTCTAGAAGCGCTCAAGCGACCCGGGGAGCGACCCTTTGCGCCCCTCGCCCTCCGACGCCATATGCCACGAGGAGAAGAATCGGGGAACCCCCTGCCCGCTATAAAAAGGTAAAAATTACCTGCTGTCCGCTCCGAGTTGTAACGACCTGGTGTCCCAGTGAGTAGCTGCAATAGACGCTTAAATAAACGTCGAAATAAACGCCTTTAAGGCCATTCAAAATTTTTTTTTTTTTTTTTTTTTTTTTAAACGGAGCCAGCGGGAGGGGGGAGAAAAGGAGGGACCTGGCACCACCAGGTTTGCACTTGCTCAAGAGAGCCCTCAACCCCAGGCACTCAACAAAACCTAAAAATTAGGCTTGGAGGCCTAGCCAGAGCTGCTGCTGTGTGTGACCACCACCTGCTGAGATAGAGAACATACTGAGGAGTTTCCGGCAGCACATGACCACATATAGGGAGGCAAAAGTTTGCTCTCTATCTCCACCTGCTGGTAGATGGACACAACCCACCAGTCTATGGATTGATCAGCTTGATGATATGGAAGGGTAGTTCTCTTTGTCACAGCTATGACTAGGGCATCCACTTTAGGCATAGCAAAGCGAGCCATATGCTCCTCACTCAGAGGGTATAATTGCCCCATAGCCCTGGAAACTTTCAAAGGTCCCTCAGGGTCAGCCCATTGAGCCGAAATAAGCTCTTAGATGGAGTCATGCAAAGGAAAGGCTCGAGCAGGCTTTTTGGTACTAGCCATCCTAGGATTCACAGAGGAGGCTGTGCCACTGGCAGGGTCCTCAATAGAGAGAGCCTACAGGGCATCAGAAATAAGCGCTGGCAGCTCATCACAGTGGAAAATCCTCACCGCGGAGGGATCGTCCAGATCCTGAGTCACTTCTGCACCAGACTCTAGCTCCTCAGACCATGAAGGCCTGCCAGAGTCCTCCGAGTCCTCGCAGCCCTACCACGGGGGGGGGGGGGGGGGGGGGGGGAATGGAGGTGCAGCACTCTCTGAAGGGGAAAGAGCCCTTCTGCGCTTCATATTCCGCCAATTATCAGGGAATAACGCCTCAGAGGGCATACCCAGGCTAGAATCCACCGGGGGGGGGGGGGGGGCATTAGAAGAGGCCCCTGCAGGGCTTTGTGGGAGAGCTCTTTTAAGCATGTATGCTTTATGCATTAATAAGACAAAATCAGGGGAGAAAAACTCACCCTGGGCACCCGCATCTCTGCCGGGGCTAGTAGCTCTCATATCAACCTCACTCCGAGGCCTCCCCCCCACCGGGCTCAGGACTCTGTCTCAGCGGAGGTCGCGCCATGTGGTAAATTCAAAATGGCGTCCGCTGCCAGCTCAGAGCGCGAAGAATCGTCGCTCGCCATGCTCGGGCCGGCTCTAACGTCTGTACAGCACGATTTACGGAGCCCCGCTGCTGATTTGCGCTTGCCACACTTGGAACAGCGCTTTACTGTCTCCGCAGCCATCGCCGAAAACGGCAGTAAAATTCAAATTGGCGGTTCCGCCAAAATCGCCCCGATCGCGGGCCCACCCCGGAGGAGTCAGAAAACACTCTTACCTCACTGGACCGAGTATCATAGCTCCGGTCCCACAGAAAAAGGCAAGGAAAAACCTCTGTTCCTTTTTTTTTTTTTAACGCTGTGAGGAAAGCAGAGGTAAATAGAACTCCGGAAGCTCAGGTGAGTGGGAAAGGAAGGGAGAGGGCGAACCTTTGTGCCTGCATCCACTGTTGGTGGGGAAGGACAGGGAAAGCTAAGCAATGTGTCCACATCCACGGAGGTATGGGTAAGGCAGGGAAAGGGCAAACCTATGTGCCTTTAAAGTGAAGCTGCTATAGCCTCCAACACCCCTGCTAACAACTGGCAAAAGCACAGGAACAACCTCCAGGCAGATTTTAGATGGAGCTCGGAGAAGCTGCAGCCACTCTGCTAGGGGAGATAGAGAGAATACTGAAGAGAGGCAGTGGAGCAAGCTGGTATGAGGCACTGAAAAAGTGTGCTCTCTATCTCCCTCTGCTGGTTGATGGACACAACCCAACTGTAATGGCTGCATCTACTTGATGACAAGGAATAATGTATTATAACAGAGAGAGGGAGCAAAGCACAAACAAAAAGCCAAGCCACAAAACAAAAAGCACCAAGGGCCTCCAAAAAATGGGGGTTAAAGTCTTTAATCATATATTGAAGGAACAGTACTTGAATGGACACCATATATTGAAGGAACAATACTTGAATGGACCCATTCAAGTATTGTTCCTTCAATATATGATCAAAGACTTTAACCCCCATTTTTGAGGCCCTTGGTGCTTTTTGTTAGCACATTAATACCTTTCAAATATTTGAACATCTTTCTCCTTTCCTTCAGTATATACATGTTTAGGTCAGCAAGTCTCTCCATAAACGTCTTGCTGCCTAACCCCCTACCATTTTTGTCACTTTTCTTTGAACCGCTTTAAGTCTTTTTACATCCTTAGCAAGATAAAACTGAATACAATACTCCAAGTGGGGCCTCACCAATGACTTGTACAGGAACATCAACACCTCCTTTCTTATGCTAGTTATACCCCTCTCTGTGGAGCCTAGCATCCTTCTGTCCACAACCATCACCTTGTCACACTGTTTCTTCACCTTGAGCACTTCAGACACCATCACCCCAAGGTCTCTCTCCTGAGCCGCGCTTACTAATCTCTCCTCTCCTATTGTTATTGAATGTACCTTCTTTAGGCAGATTCAACTAGATGATTATAGTTCTAGGATGTTTTATGTAGACGGTGTCAGTCTTTGGAATATGCTTCCAGAGAATTTGCAGTGTAAAAAAAATTTACAGTTCCATAAGCTGTATAAGCCATGTGAAAAATTTACATTTCTGTAAGCTGTTTAAGGCATACTTGTTCCAACAAGCCTTTAATTGAGGGAGGAAGTTCATAGCTGATGTTCTAGATTTAAGAACTAATTAATTGTATGTTATTTTAGTATGTCTTTTTGTTTTTCTGTTTTTATTATGAATGTTAAGTTGTAAACCGCCTAGTACTATAGATAATGTGGTATAGAAACTGTGGAAATAAGTAAAATATACATCCTTGGGGTTCAGGGGACACAGCCAGTCCCTTTTCTTTAGCTAACTAGGAGAAAAGAGTATTTGCTCGGATCTTTTCTTTTAAAAAAATTGATTAAAGACTCTGAGATCCAGGGTGGTGTGTAAATTTCTAGTGTTCTTTGGAATGAGGAAATATTGAGACTAGAAAACCCTCATCTCTTTCCTAGGGCGGGACTGGCTTTATGGTAGTGGACTGAATGAGCAGAATAACTTCTCCCAAGAGTGTGAGATAGGAGAAGGGAAGACTAATATGAGAACCAATCTGGAGGTCTGATGAATGAGTCAACAGCCCATTTTGATTATGAAAAGGATTCAGGAAATCTGTAGTATCTTCTGTAAAGGAAAGGAGGCTGCGTCTGACTGCATAGCCTGATTTGGTTAAGGTCTTCACAACGATGAGGCTTAATAAATAATCAAAAGATCAGTCTCTGTTCATGGATGATCTTGTAAGCACCACACGGATCGTGTTCCATGTTATATGTTGTGAAGTTCAAATGGTAGAAGAAAAAGGGACTCTTTTTTTTAATGGAAAGCACAAACAGGCATGATCCTTTAGCAAAAACAATAGAACAAGCCAATAGTCTGTCTCAAACAAAACTACTGAAAGAGGAAAACACCTTCCATTTTCCTCTTCCTCTCCTTGTCTTCCTTTTTTTTTTTTTAACATGCATCACGTGTTTATAGAAGTAAATATTAAAAATGCGGCAAAGACCAGCCTTTGCATAACACTCTGTCATGGCTCAAAAAAACAAATTGCAGGATTAGAAACAACATGTGCTGCCTCTTAGAAGTGATCTCCATGAGGAGTGGCAAGCAGATCCCATGAATCTCCATCTGTTGAAAGGCCCATGTTGAGAAAGTAATTAGCTGAAAGGACTGCAGGTCGTTAGATCGGAAGAGCTAGGCTCAGGTGAGAGAATAGTAAGTGCTACTCGGGAAACAGGACTTGTGCTGTCTAAATAAGACACTTCTTGTGCAAATAGGGGATTGCACTACTGGACATGATGAATATTGTTGGCACTGGCCATCCATGGTCACCATTTATTTATTGCTCACACCTTTTTCAGTAGTAGCCCAAGATCACAAGGAGCAGCAGTGGGATTTGAACCAGCCACCTCTGGATTGCAAGACTGGTGCTCTAATCACTAGGCCATTCCTCCACTCCATTGTCTGTACAGGATCAATTCCATAGTACTGAAGTATCTGAGCCAGTGTCTACACCAAAAAAATAAGAAAAAAAAAAACCCCAAGCTTGAATGTGCTGAAGAGTCATTGAGTTTGATGTTATAGCTATCAAAGTATTTATCCTCAGTAGTGTCCTTTGCACTACTGACTACTTAATAGGTACCTCATTCTCAGGCTCATGCAAATATTGAGAAAATGAAAGCATTTCAGGCCTGGAAACCTTCTAGCGGCAACAGCAGTATGGAGAGCGCTCTAATCTTTGCTCTTATGCATCTGGAGCTTATAGGCCACTATGCAAAGAGGTGATACTCTCAAGGAAAAGGGAAGTAAGCACAAACATAGCATTAGCTGATATTTGCACAGACTCGCTTCTCTTTCAGCAGCTCTCACTGGAGAGAAAGTATCTGAGTTCATCATTATGTCTCCGCAGATGAAGGGAGTTACATCAGAAGAGGGCGGGACACAGTTAGGGAAGGCCCGCCTGAGGCGACCTGCTGCTTTCACACAGAAGGCGCTGCGCTGCCGATTTTGAGATTTTTTTTTTTTTTTTAAATGAAGGTGGTTGGATGGCAGACAGAAGGGAGCTGAGGGTAGATAGGTGGAGACTGGGGACTGCGGCGCCAGTGGCCTGGGAGCAGGAGAGGGAGGCGACAGCAGCACCAACTGGGGGGAGGGGGCGGGGTGGTGACGATCCTTGGGGGGGGGGGCTGGGGGTGGCCGTGCCCCGGGCTCAGCTCAGTGTCTCGGCGGCCCTGCATTAAGCTAGTCCTCCACTCCAAGTAGCTAGAGTTAGAACTGAGGCTACAACTTGAACCAAGAAATGAAAAGGAAGTATAACATGAAGCAAAGCTCCACTGCTGTAGGAGAAGATTCAACAAATGGCAAAGCTTAGGTATTCTTCCTGTTTTTAGAAACAACTTCCTAGTTCTCATCTATGCTTTTTAAGCTGGATGAATAAACCAGGCCACAGACAGCGCGTTATACTGAATACAAGATAGATTTGAGCTTGAATTTCCCATGCCCAATAATGCCGATATATAGCTTGCAGCAAGAATGCACATTTTCTTTAAAGTAGAATTTACTAGTCTAACTTATTCACTTTCTGTAGTTTAATGAATAAGGTTGTATACGTGATTAGAAATATGTGTTTCAATGTTAGCTTTTACAATGTATTATAACTACAATAACAGCAAAGTTCATCACTGCAGAATTTTTTTAACTGTTCTATTTAAAGGCCTCTACAAGATAAAAAGAAAAACTCTCAACCTTATACAACCTATATGTACAGTAAAATAAATGCAATTAATGATAAGGAACACAAGAACCCAAACATACCTGATAATGTTAAGCAAATTAATTATGCTAAAACATTAATTTGATTTCATTAAAATCTGCAAAACTTCAAACACACTTCTTCATTTCTCTTAAAAAGCTTAATTCAAGATGAAGCTGAACAAAAGAAAATGCAGCTGGGCATAACACAATAAAAGATATTATCTTTGCACTGCATTATTGCTACCAATTATAAGAATCACTTCAATTTAATTTCAAAAGCACAATCAACCTCAAACGGTAACACTCTTTTTTAAATTTCAGAGTATTACATTAGAGCAATAACTCACCTTCCAGCCATAATATTAGCCTCCCTTATTGCAGCACTACATTTCATAAATACTCCTCATCGACAAGTCAAGCTAATTCAGGTTAATTTTATTGTGTATTGGTGCTTTCTCACATTTGTGTGCAATTACGTTTATCATTTTATTGCTGTGCCAGAAAGTAATCAGAACAATTATTTGAAAAGGAGGTTTATAAATTCTAAATCACAGTTGCTGGCATTGTTAATAAAATAGAAGCTTTATCTCAGAAAGTGGCAGGGACATTGGATAAATCATACATCAGTCAAGTGTAGCTGACCCCCTTGTGCATTGCACAATATCAGAAGTATTTCAAAAGAAACTTTCCTATACCATCAATCATTCTTTATAATACTAAAACAGCTACACCTGAAGAACAAAAGCCTGAGAATAAAAAAATAAATTCAAACAATATGGACAAAACCATTAACTGCAGTCTCTTTTGAGTAACTAGCGAAAATGGTACAAACACTATACTATACAGATTTTCCAATGCAATAACGTATATCATCTATACAGTAGTAATACATGCTATCTTTAGCATGACTAACATCAAACCCTCAAATTCATTACAACAAATGTAAACAGCATACAAATCCAAAGCCCACAGTAAATATATGAAATATATAACCTCACCCCTATTCCTTAACAGCTACCAAAACGTCACAACCCTCAATCACCTCATAATTCATAAAGGAGAAAAAAAAAAACCTCTAATGGCTCTTGCATTTTCTGTTTTACACTGCACAATGTGAAAAGTGCACAAATTGTAAATATTGTGAAGTTCTTAACGGAAACTATACTCCATAGAAACAAGGCAACCAAGAGACAGAGCCAGGCCCAGGGCAGGGCTGCTGCCACCCCCTGCCCCCCTCGGGCCACCACCGCCCCCCGCCCACCTTACCTTCCTGTGTCTGTTCCTCCCTTGGCCTGTCACTCTCCTTTTGTGTGGCGAGACCCTGATTATCGTGTTAACACAATCACCTGGGTGTTGACACACAGCAGCAGGAGACAGACAGAGGGAGCAGAACCTTCTGGCGCTGGACCCCCCTTGGAGGCTGGGTTCGTGGAATTTTGTCCCCTCCCCCCTCTCGGCGGCCCTGCATAGAATCATAGAAAAATGTAGACAGATAAAGACCATATGGTCTACCAGTCTGCCTATCCAAGCCATCTATTCTCCCTAGCACTCCATAGAAACACAGAAAAATGTAGACAGACAAAGACCATATGGTCTACCAGTCTGCCTATCCAAGCCATCTATTCTCCCTAGCACTCCATAGAAACACAGAAAAATGTAGACAGACAAACACCACATGGCCTATCCAGTCTGCCCATCCATGCCATACATTTAGGGGTCCTTTTATTAAGCTGCGGTAAGCACTACCCACAGGTTAAAACACACTACCTCGTGGTGCACTCAGGTGCCCTGTGGTAGTCTTTGCATGTGTGTGCACTACCCATGTGGTAAAAAATAAACATTTAATTTTTAGCGCGTATTAAAAAAAAAGGAAGGAAGACCAAACGACAGCCGACATGGTTAAAAAGTAAGGTGAAGGAAGCTATAAGAGCTAAAAAAAAATCCTTCAGAAAATGGAAGAAGGAACTGACTGAAAATAATAACAGCATAAGGAATGTCAAGTCAAATGCAAAGCACTGATAAGAAAGACAAAGAGGGACTTTGAAAAAAAAAAAGATTGCATTGGAGGCAAAAACACATAGTAAAAATTTTTTTAGGTATATTAAAAGCAAGAAGTCCGCAAAAGAATCAGTTGGTAAAAGAGGCAGTCAGGGAAAACAAAGCCATAGCGGAGAGATTAAATGAATTCTTTGTTTCGGTCTTCACCAAGGAAGATTTAGGAGAGATACCAGTGCCAGAAATGGTATTCAAAGCTGACGAGTCAGAAAAACTGAATGAAATGTCTATAACCCTGGAGGATGTAATGGGTCAATTTGACAAAAATATGAAGAGTAGCAAATCTGCTGGACTGGATGGTATCCATCCCACAGTACTGATAAAATTGAAAAATGAACTTGCAGAACTATTGTTAGTAATATGTAATTTATCTTTAAAATCGAGAGTGGTACCGGAAGATTGGAGGGTAGCCAATGTAACGCCAATTTTTTTAAAAGGTTCCAGAGGAGATCTGGGAAATTATAGATGGGTGAGCCTGACGTCGATGCCGGGCAAAATGGTAGAGACTATTATAAAGAACAAAATTACAGAGCATATTCAAAAGTATGGATTAATGAGACAAAGTCAACATGGATTTAGTGAAGGGAAATCTTGCCTCACCAATCTATTACATTTCTTTGAAGGGGTGAACAAACATGTGGATTAAGGTGAGCCAGTTGATGTGGAGGGGCATAATCGAACGGGGACGACCATCTGTAAGGGCGCCCATCTCTGAGGACGTCCTTGTAGCGCTATAGAAATGATAAGTAGTAGTAGTAGTAGTCCCCGTGAATGGGCAGGGCATCCCGTATTATTGAAACAAGATGGGCATCCAGCTTTCGTTTCGATAATACGGTCAGGGACGCCCAAATCTCAACATTTAGGTCAACCTTACAGATGGTCGACCTAAATGTTGAGACGGTCGATCTTAGAGATTGGTGACCTCGGTTTTCGCCGATAATGGAAACCGAGGACGCCCATCTCAAAAACAACCAAATCCAAGGCATTTGGTCATGGGAGGAGCCAGCATTCGTAGTGCACTGGTAACCTTAAAAACCAGGTGTTTCCTGTGGAGCGATCTTAGCCCTTTGCCGGTGTGAGCACCTTTCAGGCAAGCAGTCGTGTATAACATTTAAAATGTTCGGGTGGTTCCCCCTGAAGAAGGGAAGCGAAATGCGGTCCAGCATTTAAGAGAGAAAAATGTAATGCGGTCCAGAGGGGAATCAAGTTGTTTGTAACTTCCCTGTGGAGGACTTGTCCATTCACCCGATACTAGTGAAACCTATACAATGAAAACAGCAGTACTGACAATTCCTGTGTGCAACAGTTCCTATAAGTTAAGGAGGACCCATGTAATCAGCTGCTGAAAATTAACTAACAAAAGGTCACACAGTGGATGTTTGTAAACAGGAATGCTGACAATTTCTGTGTGTATAAGCCAAGGAGAAGCGACTAATCAGCTGCTGAAAACTGACTAACAAAGGATCACACAGTGGATGTCGTTATACAGCACATTACAGCAGTGGACATTATTGAGTGCTATGAACTGTCTGCCTCACTAACGTGATGAAGCAGAATTTGTTTCATGTATAATGGTTTGATATTTAAATTTCTAAAGACATTTTAGATAACTAGTACATAGGGTGAGTGGTGGTTGAAAGGTGATGAATGAGTGTTTTAATGTTTAAAGTTAATAGCTGGTATAAGGCACAAGTATTTATAATAAAGAGATATTTGCATATATAAGTTGGAGTTTAGTGTGGTGCAAAGCTTTAGTTTCAAGGCCAATCATCTGGAGCCTTAAGGCTTGTCCTATCTGTCATCAGTTCACTAGTTTAAAACAGGTGCTCAGTAAAGTAAAGCAGGAATTAGATGCACTTAAAGCAACTTCTAAGACTGCACAACATCATAATGCAGAGAATCAAGCCAAATTCACACCACTGCCTCAAAGGATAAAACCACCCAAGAATAGATGGTTCACCGTAGGCTCAGGCAGACTTCGTTATGTGACACAGAGGCATCCACCCTCACAAGTGTTGCCCCGACAGAATTCTTTTGCTTCATTACAGCACTGTGATGTTCCTCAAAATAGAACTGAGGCGGAAGAACAAGCAATGGAGGTGAAACAAAAAGATATGAAGGAACCCAAATACAAAAAACAACCCCAAATCACAAATGTTGAAACACATACCAGAAAATGTAGATGGAAAGCGATGACCACAAATGCTCGCAGTCTAAGCAATAAAGTTCATGACATTCAAGCCCTGATGTTGGAGGCAGACTTAGACATTGTTGCAATCATGGAGACGTGGCTAAATGGTTCCCATGAATGGGATGCAAACATACCAGGCTATAATCTATTTAGGAAGGATAGAGAGGGTCGAAAAGATGGAGGAGTAGCTCTGTATGTGAGAAATGACAATGAGGCAACTGAAATGTCAGGGACCTGGGGAAAGGAAGAAGCTATATGGATCACCTTAAAAAGAGATGATAAAACCTCTATACATGTGGGTGTTGTCTACAGACCTCTGACACAATTGGAGCATCTAGATAAAGATCTGGTCACAGATATCCATAAATTGGGAAAGAAGAGAGAGGTGCTGTTGCTGGGAGATTTCAATCTCCCGGATGTAGATTGGAAAGTTCCGTCTGCGGAATCGGAAAGAAGTAGAGAGATCGTGGATGCTTTTCAAAGTGCTCTGCTCAGACAAATGGTGACTGACCCCACGAGGGAGGGAGTGACGCTGGATCTGGTGCTCACAAATGGGGATAGTGTGTCAAATGTCCGAGTGGGTGCCCACCTGGGCGTCAGTGACCATCAAACGGTTTGGTTTGATGTGACGGTTGAAGTGGAGGGCGGCCGCTCAAAAATCAAAGTCCTGGATTTCAAGTATGCTGACTTTAGTAAAATGGGGGAATACCTGAGGAAGGAGCTGATGGGATGGAAGGATGAACAAGAAGTAGAAGGACAGTGGTCCAAGCTGAAAGAAGCTATAAATAGGGCCACAAACCTTTATGTAAAGAGAGTAAATAAAAGCAAGAGAAAAAGGAAACCGATATGGTTCTCCAAACAAGTGGCTGAGAAAATAAAGGCTAAAGAATTGGTGTTCCTGAAATACAGAAAGACTCAAGAAGAGAAACACGGGGAGGAATACCGGATGAAACTGAAAGAAGCCAAGAGAGAGATACGACTGGCGAAAGCGCAAGCGGAAGAACAAATGGCTAGAAATGTAAGGAGGGACGACAAAAATTTCTTCAGGTATATTAGTGAAAGGAGGAAGACTAAAAAGGGAATTGTGAGACTGAAAGATGCTGAGAACCACTATATAGATAATGATGACGAAAAATTTGCTAAATAGATACTTTTGTTCTGTTTTCACAGAAGAAAATCCTGGAGAAGGGCCGCAATTGACTGGCAAAAGTACATGTGAGAATGGAGTGGATATAGCACCATTCACGGAAGAGAGTGTATATGAACAACTTCAAAATCTAAAGGTGGACAAAGCAGTGGGACCGGATGGGATCCACCCCAGGATATTGAGGGAGCTCAGAGAGGTTCTGGCGGATCCTCTTAAAGATTTGTTTAATAAATCCTTGCAGACGGGAGAGGTTCCGTGGGATTGGAGAACGGCAGAGGTGGTCCCTCTTCACAAAAGTGGTGATAGGGAAGAAGCTGAAAACTACAGGCCGGTAAGCCTCACTTCAATTATTGGAAAAGTAATGGAAGCCATGCTGAAGGAAAGGATAGTGAATTTCCTGGAAGCAAATAAGTTGCAAGATCCGAGACAACATGGTTTTACCAAAGGGAAATCGTGCCAAACGAATCTCATTGAATTCTTTGACTGGGTGACAGGAGAATTAAATCAAGGACGTGCTATGGACGTAATCTACTTAGATTTCAGCAAAGCTTTTGACACGGTTCCCCATAGGAGGCTCTTGAATAAACTAGATGGGCTGAAGATAGGACCCGAAGTGGTGAACTGGATTAGGAACTGGTTGATGGGCAGACGCCAGAGGGTGGTGGTAAATGGAGTTCGCTCGGAGGGAAAGGTGAGTAGTGGAGTGCCTCAGGGATCGGTGCTGGGGCCGATTCTATTCAATATATTTGTGAGTGACATTGCCGAAGGCTTACAAGGTAAAGTTTGCCTTTTTGCGGATGACACCAAGATTTGCAACAGAGTGGACATCCCGGAGGGAGTGGAAAGCGTGAAAAAAGATCTGTGGAAGCTAGAAGAATGGTCTAACGCAGTGGCGTTCCTAGGGGGGCTGACACCCGGGGCAGATCGCCGATGCGCCCCGCCCCCCTGGTGCAGCGCCCCCCCCCCCCGGAACAGCGCAACGCCCCCCCCCCAGCGAAAGAACCCCCGATCCCCCAGCGAAAGAACCCCCCCCCCGGGTGCACGCCGCTGGGGGGGGTGGTGCCGCGTGCCGGCCGGCTCTTCGTTTTCATGCTCCCTCTGCCCCAGAACAGGAAGTAACCTGTTCCGGGGCAAAGGGAGCATGAAAATGAAGAGCCGGCAGGCGCGCAGCACCCTCCCAGCGGCGTGCACCCGGGGCAGACCGCCCCCACCGCCCCCCCCCTTGGTACGCCACTGGTCTAACGTTTGGCAATTAAAATTGAATACGAAGAAATGCAAAGTGATGCACTTAGGGAGTAGAAATCCACAGGAGACGTATGTGTTAGGCGGTCAGAGTCTGATAGGTACGGACGGGGAGAGGGATCTTGGGGCGATAGTATCTGAGGACCTGAAGGCGACAAAACAGTGTGACAAGGCGGTGGCCGTAGCTAGAAGATTGCTAGGCTGTATATAGAGAGGTGTGACCAGCAGAAGAAAAGAGGTTTTAATACCCCTGTATAAGATGTTGGTGAGGTCCCACCTGGAGTATTGTGTTCAATTTTGGAGGCCGTATCTTGCGAAGGATGTTAAAAAAATGGAAGCAGTGCAAAGAAAAGCTACAAGAATGGTATGGTATTTGAGTTGCAAAACGTATGAGGAGAGACATGTTGACCTGAACATGTATACCCTGGAGGAAAGGAGAAACAGGGGTGATATGATACAAACTTTCAAATATTTGAAAGGTATTAATCCGCAAATGAACATTTTCTGGAGATGGGAAGGTGGTAGAACGAGAGGACATGAAATGAGATTGAAGGGGGGCAGACTCAAGAAAAATGTCAGGAAGTATTTTTTCATGGAGAGAGTGGTGGATGCTTGGAATGCCCTCCCGCGGGAGGTGGTGGAGAGGAAAACGGTAACGGAATTCAAACATGCGTGGGATAAACATAAAGGAATCCTGCTCAGAAGGAAGGGATCCCCAGAAGCTTAGCTGGTGGTGGGAGGCAGGGCTAGTGGTTGGGAGGTGGGGATAGTGCTGGGCAGACTTATACGGTCTGTGCCACAGCCGGTGGTGGGAGGCAGGGCGGGTGGTTGGGGGGTGGGGATAGTGCTGGGCAGACCTATACGGTCTGTGCCCTGAAAAACACAGGTACAAATCAAGGTAAGGTATACACAAAAATGGCACATGTGAGTTTATCTTGTTGGGCTGACTGGATGGACCGTGCAGGTCTTTTTCTGCCGTCATCTACTATGTTTTACTAGGTTACATGTGGGTACAGTGGGTTTCGGGTGGGTTTTGGAGGGCTCACATTTACCACCACAAGTGTAACAGGTAGGGGGGATGGGCCTGGGTCCGTCTGCCTGAAGTGCACTGCACCCACTAAAAACTGCTCCAGGGACCTGCATACTGCTGTTAGGGAGCAGGGTATGACATTTCAGGCTGGCATAGAGGCCTGAAAAAACTTTTTTAATTTTTTGGGTGGGAGAGGGTTGGTGACCACTGGGGGAGTAAAGGGAGGTCATCCCCGATTCCCTCCGGTGGTCATCTGGTCAGTTAGGGCACCTTTTTGAGGCTTGGTCGTGAAAAAAAAGAGACCAAGTAAAGTCGGCCAAATGCTCGCCAGGGATGCCCTTCTTTTTTCCATTATCAGCCAAGGACACCCATCTGTTAAGCACGCCCCCCCCCCCCCCGTCCCGCCTTCGGTACACTGCCGACTCACCCCCAGAAACTTTGGTCATCCCCGCGACGGAAAGCAGTTGAGGATGCCCAAAATCGGCTTTCGATAATGCCGATTTGGCCGACCCTGAGAGAAGGACGCCCATCTCCTGATTTGTGTCAGAAAATGGGTGCCCTTCTCTTTCGAAAATGCCCCTGATTGTGTATCTGGATTTTCAAAACGTGTTGGAGAGTCATGTGATAGGAGGTAGTGTCCTATTGTGGATTAAAACTGGTTAAAAGATAAAAAAACAGAGAGTAGGGTTAAATGGTCAGTATTCTCAATGGAGAAGTGGGGTTCCCCAGGGGTCTGTGCTGGGACCGCTGCTTTTTAACATATTTATAAATGACCTAGAGATGTGAGGTAATAAAATTTGCTGACGACACAAAGTTATTCAAAGTTGTTAAATCGCAAGAGGATTGTGAAAAATTACAAGAGGACCTTACGAGACTGGGAGACTAAGCATCTAAATGGCAGATGACGTTTAATGTGAGCAAGTGCAATGTGATGCATGTGGGAAAGAGGAAACCGAATTATAGCCACGTCATGCAAGGTTCCACGTTAGCAGTTACCGACCAAGAAAGGGATCTAGGTGTCGTCGTTGATGATACGTTGAAACCTTCTGCTCAGTGTGCTGTGGCGGCTAAGAAAGCAAATAGAATGTTAGGTATTATTAGGAAAGGAATGGAAAACAAAAATGAGGATGTTATAAGGCATTTCTATTGTTCCATGGTACAGCCGCACCTCGAATAGTGTGTTCAATTCTTGTCGCCGCATCTCAAAAAAGATATAGTGAAATTAGAAAAGGTGCAGAGAAGGGCGACAAAAATGATAAAGGGGATGGGACGACTTCCCTATGAGGAAAGGCTAAAGCAGCTAGGGCTCTTCAGCTTGGAGAAAAGACAGTTGAGGGGAGATATGATAGAGGTCTATAAAATAACAAGTGGAGTGGAAAGGGTAGACATGAAGTGTCTGTTTACTCTTTCCAAAAATAGTAGGACTACAGAGGCATTCGATGAACCTGCAAAGTAGTAAATTTAAAATGAATCGGAGAAAATATTTCTTCACTCAATGTGTAATTAAACTCTGGAATTCGTTGCCAGAGAATGTGGTAAAGGCGGTTAGCTTAACAGGGTTTTAAAAGGATTTGGATGGCTTCCTAAAGGAAAAGTCCAATTATTAAAATGGACTTGGGGAAACTCCACTGCTTATTTCTGGGATAAGCAGCATAAAATGTTTTGTACTTTTTGGGGTCTTGTCAGGTATTTGTGACTTGGATTGGCCACTGTTGGAAACAGGATGCTGGGCTTGATGGACCTTTGGTCTGTTCCACTATGGCAATACTTATGTACTTATACACTCTGAAAGTAGTTTGAAGCCCCAGAAGACAGACACAGTATAAACAGTGCGAGCTCACTTGGGCAGGACAGTGAACAGGATCCTGAATATTAGCAAAGCACCAGATGGAAAACCTCTCCCACTTGAACACATAGATACATCTGGTAAATGGTTTCCTTACACCAATTCAAATGTCTTGAATATGTTTTGGAAAACCTAGTGTCATGAAGAAGCACTGCTCAATTTCCATGCTATGAGGGCTAGGGCTTTAATGCTGGGGATAAAGAATGCAAGTCTTGTCCTGTGTGATTAATGTTGATGAGATTGGAAAACTGCTGGGCTAAGCACTTTAGCAGAGGAAAACAATTTTGACAAGGCCAGTGGGCTGCCATGAGAATCATCATGCTTGATCTCTGTTGAATCTTGTGTAGAATCTTTGTTTTGAGCAAGACTGGGAGATAATCATAGACCAGAGGCCAATACCAGGGTACTGCTAGAGTATCCAACACTGGGGTTTGGAGGACTGAGCAGTAAAGAAGATCAATTTGAAGGGTCTTCCATGCTTGAAAGATAAATTATAGCACCTTGTCATGGAAGGACCACTTACATGGTTGGTAGACTCCACTGAGTCTATCAGCTATCTGATTCTGGATGTCAGGAAGATAGCAAATCATATCCAACTACAAAACAACCTATGACAAAATCTCAAATCCATGCTGCTTCTTGGCAGAGACAGACAGACCTATCTCCCACCTGCTTGTTGATATAAAACATAAGGCCACTTGTTTGTTTGTTTGTTTGTCTGTTTGAACTAAGACTGAGTGGCCTCAAAGACGACTAAAGACTTCAAAATAAAATATGGTCTTGAGCTGTAGGTGTTTGATGTGAAGGAAGTGTTCAGACTGACACATCCCTTGCATGAGGTGAAAATCTAAGTGGGTTCACCACCCTGTGTTTGAAACATCTGCTGTCAGGACAAAATGGTGTTCCAGCAGAGCAAAGAAGACACCTTTTGTGATATTGGTGGCAGACATCAACTGCTGAATCATATTTTGTAACTGAAGTAAAGAATGCAGCAAAACGCACAGAAGTTGGGCATACAGATTTCATTGTAACTTGAGATCCCATTGAGGTTGTCCAATTTTCAAAAAAGCAAATGGAACGAAGTGACCTACAATAGCCTTTTGACACAACATATCTAAATCTGCCTTGGACATGACTTCTGTCAAAATCTATATATAGTGGATATGCAGCATCAAGGAGTGTATAGTCTCTCCAGTAGCAAAAATTACTTCTCTAATACTTTGTGGAACATTCAAAACACTGAGTGCTCAAATCATCTAAAAGATGTATAAAGATTATCATGTCAATTAAAAAGATGGAGGAAAAAGGCCTCAGACGTCTACGGTACATAGACTTTGATACAGCACCCTGCAGACAATATACTAATCATTGGCCTAAAAAAAACTCCAATCTCTTCCATGCAACACTTTCCGAAACTTGAGTGTATATAAAACAGAATTGTTTTCTTCAATAAATATTCAATCATCAATCAGCACACTTATCTTATCTCATTAATGCTGATTGATGGTTGAATATTTATCGAAGAAAATGATAATAGGGAGTAATAGGGAGAGTAGATGGCATGGATGGGCAGACTGGATAGGCCATATGGGTCTTTATCTGACTATAATTTTTTATTTTTCTATGAAGCCCAGACTCTGGGGCAGATAAATTCTCTCTTTAAGAATCAATGCATGGTTCTCTGAAAACATTGCTAAAAGCCAATGATTGAGGTATGAAAAACCTAGATGGCCTTGCTGATGAAGATACATTTCTGCAATTGCAAAGCATCTGGTAAAATTTGTGGGGGCTGATGCAAGTCTGAAAGGAAGGAAGGACTCTCTCATGATAGTAGTCCCTGCAGAGTTGAAACTGGAGGCATCTGCAGCGGACATGGATTGAGATGCAAGTATAGGCATCTTTGAGCTTTAAGGTGCAGTAGAAATTTGTTGGGAAGTGTATTCATTCTGAATTTCTCTTTGCAGAGAAAGACTGAGGTCTCAGATATCCAGGATAAGAGGCAGACCTCCAGTGTTCTTGAGAATAAAGGATAAGTGGAGTAAAAGCCTTGCTTTTCTATTGAGAAAAGGAACTGGATTCATAGCTTTGCACTGTAGGAGATGATTGAATTTTTTCTCCAACAGACTGGCATAGGCCCTGGGAAGGTGAGACCATTTTAAGGGGTGACTGGGTGGTTGCATAAAAACCTCAGGCAGTAACCTGTTTTTATTATGCTGAAGACTTGGCAATCTGCTCCCACTAGTACATGAAGAAGTAGCAAACCAGATTCCCTACAAGTAGGCTACGTGTAGATTTTGAAAAAGCACCAGTTGCGAGAGGGATTTCAAGTCAAAAAGGCTGAGCAGGCATGATCAATTTTGACTTACTTCTATGCTGTTAGTGCAGCTCAGCAAAAAAACAGGACTTTGTCCCTCTTGCCAATGCTTCTTGTCCTTCATCCAACACTTACCAGTATGGGCCCTCTATGTCAATGAAGAGGAAGATGAATGTTTGGTATTCTCTGGGTAGAAATGAGTTGATACCCCATCTCAATGGACTCTACTGATGCTTGACAATTAGGATGACTGATGCATTCCTCCACTCATTAATGGATCAAACATAGAAGTACTGAGGCATGGTTTTTATATAGCTTTTTTAATACTCAAGTTACTTATTGGCAAATTTTTAAAAAGTCATCATACTTTACTGTGTCCATTTTCAGGTTTAACTCTATTTTATATACTGGATGTAAAACCATGCGCTTTTTTTTTCTTTCGTCTGTCCTTGTATACGGTTATGACAGGACAATAAAGCACTCAAATGATTACGAACAGAGTTGGACTTCAAGCCTAAGTCCAGGTACTGAAGTAATTGAGGAATTGAGCATGAAAAGGGGTTAAGACCCCAGTTATTATGTCAGTAGGTGAAACATGACCACATGAAATGGCATGATCTTGTGGCAGGCATTTTGGAAGCAATGAGTACTTCCTTAAACTTCTACGTTACTGAAAGTTCAGAGAGCAGAAGCCTTTCAATGTACAGGCTATGAGTCTGAAGGGCTGTAGATCTAAGTGCAAGAGGCACCCACCCTGATGGGTTAGCAGAGAGACACTCTCCCCCAGATGTAAGGGATTGCCCTGTGTTAGAGTGGAAAACCAAAGGAACTAGGTCGGTCTTGACTAAAACAGGGTTAATTAAAATTAATTGTGCTCAATTTTGAATAATTTTCTGAATGACCTTCACAATAAGAGGAACTGGTGGAAAGCATTAGAGGGGACCTTGGTTCTAGAATACTAAGAACACATCTGGAGTTAGGCTCTAAATCGTTGGTCATCTGAAACACTTGGTGTTGTGTTCTGTTGGAAAGACATCCCTTAGAAAGCCTCACTGTTAAAAGATGTGTTACAACCTTGTAATTAAGAGACCAATCATTAGGGTTCAGCTTTCTGATGAGGTGGTCCGCCAGAACGGTGTGTATGTCTGGCATATGGGTTGCCTCTATTTTGCATCCCACTGACAGAGCCAGTTTCCAGATTTGTACTTCTTCTTTAGAGTCTATGAGCCAGATTCCCAGTGTATGTTGTTACCACCTGGCTGTTACTTCCAATGATGATAACTTGATTGAGAAGATATGTTTGGGCATAGAAGATTGCTCAGAGATCTAGGAGGCTTATGCATAATGATAGTTTTCTTCCTGTCTAGGTGAACTGTGTGAAACAGAGATGAGCACTCCAGCCTAGTCAGAACAAGGTGAACTTGTGGTCAATGAAATGGGCATCCTTGGTTTAAGTTTGTTGGTTTCATTCATCAAATGACATTGATTGTTGAATCTGCTCAGTTACTGCAGTTTGCTTAGAGAGTAGATAACTGTATTGGCTTCACTGAAAACCTGAGGCTCCACTGTAACAGACTAATGTGTAGCCTTGTTAGAAGGATCATATGGACTGTGGCAACCATGTGTCCTAGTACCTTGAACACAGATCTGGCTGTTATGATCTGAAATGTTGAAATATGATAACTGAGTTGAACTCGAGTACCTGGACGGAATGCCCTTCCTTTAGTTGCAACTGTATTGAGACCACATGTGATTTCTCCATATTTGAATATGAAACCTAGTTTGCTAAGGGTTGTGGTAGAATGTACAGCATTTCAAGCTTTGTTTGCATTTGTCCTGTTATTAAGTGATACAGATATGGAAAAACAAATATAACCTTCCTGTGCAGATGGCCCACCATGAGAGCCAGGCATAAGAACATAAGAATAGCCATACTGGGTCAGACCAATGGTCCATCTATTCCTGTATGCTGTTTCCAACAGTGGCCAATCCGAAACCCAAATAGTAGCAACATTCCATGCTACCAATCCCAGGGCAAGCAGTGGCTTCCCTATGTCTATCTCAATAGCAGACTAGGAACATTTCCTCCAGGAGCTTGTCCAAACCTTTTTTTAAACCCAGACATGTTAACCGCTGTTACCACATTCTCCGGCAATGAGTTCCAGATATTAACTGTTCATTGAGTGAAAAAATATTTCCATGCAACTTCCTTGAGTGTCCCCTTAGTCTTTACTTTAATCAATTTACTTCTACTCATTCTACACCACTCAGGATTTTTGTAGACCTCAGTCATATCTCCCCCTCAGCCATCTTTTTTCCAACCTCTTTAGCCTTTCCTCATATGAGAGGAGTTCAATCCCCTTTATTATTTTGGTTGCTCTTCTTTTAACCTTTTCTAATTCTGCTATATCTTTTTTTGAGATATGGCAACCACAACTGAATGCTGATTGGAAATCAAATAGAAGAATGCAAATTCTTGAACTTGAATCATAGGTATTGATAGTGCTGAGCATAAATAGGTATGAGTGGATACACATCTTTGAGATCTATGGAGACTAGCTAATCATGTAAATGGAAGAAAGGTACTCAAGAGCAAGAGTTAATTTTGACTGTCTTCTTTTTTTTTATCAGTTTGTTTAGATTTCTGGGGTCCAGAAGGAGTCCCAGATTCCCCAACTCATTAGGAATGAGAAAATATTGGGAATAAAATCTCTGATTTCTCTCCAGCTATGGTACATGCTGTATAGCCTGGCTGCCAGGATTGACTCCTGTGAATACTGGCGGATACTGCTGTCCTTAAGAATGAAGGATGTTGGTAGAAAAGTTGATCTTGTAATCTTTCTTTATAATCTTTAGGACCCATCTGTCTGAAGTTAAGTTGTAAACAATACCAACAAAAAGCTAGAATCTTAGAGAAATCAAACCTAACGGAATCACAAAAAGAGCCCCTCTGATAAATGCAGAGAATATATTCAAAAAAGCTGTATTGAAAAACTTTCTTTCTTTAATAAAATCAATGAAAACACAGTATTTCAATGCCCTAGTGGTTCTCAGTGTTTAAAACTAATTCACTTGTATTTTCAGATGAAATCAATAATTCAAAGTACTGGTGGTTCTCAACATTTAAAACTGATCCACTTGTACCAAACTGCTTTGACTAAGATTAAAAGCGCTGGCGGTTGTCAATATTGAAAGCCAAACAACATATTGAAAGCCATTGTATTGTGACCTGTTGTAACCAACAAGACCAGTTTCACCGAAATCGCGGCTTCTTCGGGGTCTTTTAACAAAAAGACAACCAATCTATAACAGAAAATGAAGAATATGAGTCATGGAAAATAGTTAATTGATAGATTAATGATAGATTTTATATTTTACTACTTACTCTGCAGTTGCTGTGTATGTAGTTTAGATCTTTAAACCCGATCGTGTTGCTGCTTATGTCAGACACCAGTAGTCAAGCATTTTAAACATTGAAACCCTTCACGTCACAATCATGTGCAAAGTTTAAAAACATTATTTCCTTTGAACATTCCATTGATGCAGAACAATGCTCATTATATATATAACCAAAAATGTCTTCATCATGTCCTATACAAAGCCAGATTAATATCTTCACAAGAAAGCTACCTATTCTACTTCTTGATCTAAACCATCAGATTGCATTGATTTAAGTCTATGTATCCATTTTGTTTCACGTTTTTGCAGTCTCTGTACTATTACCTCCCCAACTCCATATCAGTTCCATGTTTTTCACACACCACCTCAGGTCATTGAACTTACGATTCTTATTAATACAATGCACTACAATAGATGCTGTTAACTGGCCCATTTTCAAGTTGGAATTATGCTCTATTAAACGTTGTCTAATACTTCTACTTGTCATGCCTACATATATTTGGTGGCATGGACATATAATTATATAAATTTCATATTCACTCTTACAATTAGAAATATAGTACAGTGAATATGTAATTTATAATTCAAAAAGGATAGAGATAGGCAAGAAGCAACCCAGACAAAGCAAACAAAATGGTGTTTTTTCTGTATTAGAAATCTATAAGACTCAAAGGTCTAATATGCATACCCTAAAGGAGATAAGACATGACGGAATATATGACGAGAGTATTTAAATATATGAAAGCTATTAATTGAAAAGAAGTAAACCTTTTCCAATCGAAATGAAATTCTAGAACTAGGAGTCATAATATGAAGTGACCAGGAGTGTCATCAGAAAATATTTTCTCTCAGAAAGGATGGTAGATATCTAAAATACCATCCTGGAGCTGATACTGGGGACAAAAATAGTAACACTTTGTTTGTTTTGTCTTTTTTAAATGTCAGATAATTATAGAGGACTCCTAGTAGTAAGAAGGGTGGAAATGAAGCACTAGAATAACTTGCACAGCCACCGCAGTTGTAATCCTATAAGAAAGTCATACAACTCCTAATGGTTGAGAGAAACATGGGGGAAAGGTGGGTAGGTATTAGATTAGATAAAGGAATCCATGCACATATCTACACAAAAATTGACAATTCATTGCTGGGAAGCATGGGCAGACCATTTTGTTCTTTATCTATGGCATTTACCACTCAGCATGCTCATGCTTCTAAACTGGCCTGCAGAAGTTGAAAATTGTCACATAGGTAGGTGGACATCTGGAAATGCCTAAGGAAGGCCTGCTAGAACAAGGCATCTGATGTTAGCAACTCTGAAATAGCCTCTGGCACAGTGATGTCAGGGGACTGAGCTATCTATGGCTGGTTAAATTTCTCCTAGTTACTCCAAATAGCTGTCTGGAAACCACTGCAAAGGTGGCTGGGGCAGGCGGCTGTAAGCAGCAACAGCTTATGTCAGTGGCGTAGCCATAGGTGGGCCTGGGTGGGCCGGGGCCCACTCAACAGTAGTATACATTTAGCGGTAGCTGGTGGGGATCCAAATCTCTGCCAGCTGAAGACTTCCCCCTGATGGTAACAAAAATACTGCTCTCCACAATACTGGCACCTACGCATGCTCAGTTTTCAGCGCATGTCTGCTGCAGACTGCCAAGGTGGAGAGAAGCATTTTTCCACCAGCTGAGATATTGTTTTGGTGCGGTGGAGAACACTTGGTGCACTGCCCACCCACTTCTTGCCTAGGCTCACCCAAAATCTGCTGCCTGGCTATGCCCCTGGCTTATATTCATGTTTTCTAGTTACCAGTTACTACTACTACTACTATAAATCATTTCTATAGCGCTACCAGTCGTACGCAGCGCTTCACAATTGAACATGAAGAAAAAGACAGTCCCTGCTCAAAAGAGCTTACAATCTAAATCAGAACAGACAGACAGGACCAATAAGGATAAGGGGAGGACAGACAGAAGGACACATAGGGAAAGGAACTATTGAAGAGAGGAAGACAAGATAAAGGTTACGCGCAAGTGACAAGTTAGGAGTCAAAAGCAGCATCAAACAGGTAGGCCTTTAGCCCGGATTTGAAGGAGGCCAGGGATGGAGCTAGACGTAACGGCTCAGGAAGTCAGTTAGGTCCATTTTGTAAAAACCAGGCTAATCTCATCCTTGTTTTATCCCATTGCACATATGAATTTATAGGACTATGGAATTCATCCATACAATAGGTAATGCAACACAAATTAATCAACTTGTCCCAAAAATATGGAGCTATCTGGTAGTCCAATTGCATCCTTGGTTTGCTTAAGGTATTCTTCACTGAATTTTTCTTGTTGCCACAGCGGGTGAATGTGTTTTCTAGCAAGTTCTTCTACACTGACAGAAAGAGTTTTCTTTTCCAGACAGGTCAGAAGTCAGAATTGAAACTATGTGTAGCTATTTACCACATCCTCTGGTTCACCCACTACTGTCTCTTCCCACATTCTAAATAGTTTTTTTTTTAAGTGTTTCTTCTTTATACAAATTTAAATACCAAATCTCCCACTGCCAAGAGATAAATGACTAATGCAATCTAATTTTAAGTGTATAAATTAAATAAAAATGGCAGATTTCAATGATAAAGAGCTTACTATTAAAAAAGTTAAAATAATTAGAATTTTCTAAAATAATATAAAATGAAAGTTGCTGAAACACCTACTTTAACATTCTAATAGGGAAAACATAAGGAAGTAAAGACATTCAATGGAGTGTGATAACATCTGTTCTAGTGCACAGAGTCTTGGCTAGAAAAATTTGAAGAGCTATCCATACGTGCTCCTGTTTCATTTAAACCTTTTAATATAGCTCTGGGTTAGCAGCAACACCAAGGTTATCCATACACATTTATTTTTATGAAATGCTATGTCCCTTGTGTGCTGGTATTAATAACCAGTAACAAAATCTGGAAAGTTCTGCCATTTATACTTCTTACTTTCTATCATTTCTGATAACTGTCTTGGAGATTTGAAGAATGCACTCTTAATCCTGCCATGCATTCATGATTTGACTCTATCTAGTCTAGATGTTAACATGAACTAAAAGGGGAGCAAATGTCATGAAAACAATACAGTGAAGCTCTGGGTATCATAGATGTCAGTTTTTTTTAGGAGGAACATTATTTAGTATGTCATTAAATGTTACTATTTTCCCAGTATCACACTACACAGAATATATAGTTTTGCTCTTTTGCAGAAAACACAAACTCATTCAGAGGAGCAATAATTAACATGCATTAAGAGAATAAAATTTTAAGGCAAAATTCTGTGTTACTGCTCTTTACACAAAATTTTTTAGCACGGCACAATTAAGTAACAATGATACAAAGAATGCAAAGTAGTTCATTAGTATGATAAATAACCTGTATCAGACCTTGCAAACCATGTAACATCCACAGAAAAATCAGGCATCTAACATGTATTCTGATGCTCCCAGGCAGCTTCTTAAAGTAGGTTGTGGTAAAAACAATAAACCTTCCCACCCCCATACTCTATGCCCGCTCCCCATCCCTGCTTATTTGGCTATCACTAGGGGATATGGGCACCATTTTGAACCTGATTGCCAACAGAGCAAGAGTAACTGGGGACCAATCTCCCACTAGCCACTATAGAGTTCCCTCGTAAGTGCCCAGTGATAGGAATGGGGGATGATGAGATGGTTAGAGAAGGCCTTTCACTGGATAGGGGAGGTGGAGAGATTTCTGAAAAGGGTCTGTCAAGAGATCAGAGAATAGGAGGTGCTGAGGAGAAGGTGCCAGAAGGTGGGGGGCATTTTGTTGAGGGAGATCAGGGGGTGGGTGAATTGTTTCTCCAACACAGACCCTGATATCTTTACAGAGCTGTGACCAGAACCTTCAATGCTTTGGCTGCAACAATGCAAAATTCAATTTACTGCATGTGTCACTAATCTGCGACATGGAGGTACAGCATGTTCGTAGCTCACATAGTAATTTGAGCTGCAGTAAAACTGTGAATTTTAACACTGCTTTATAAATACCCCTATTAATGATTTCATATTGAAGAAAATGATTACATTAATTACAAAAGGCAGAAAACTGCTATTCAAAACTACAGCAGAGTCCTGAGTTTTGTGTTCTATGAACATTTGCTAAGTGTTAAGGACAAAATTCACTGTTTTTTTTTGTTTGTTTGTTTCTTTTTACCAACCACAACAGATACAAAGATTTATAATTCAGTATGTCTTATCAAGTAGAGTCTCAATATCGACACCGGTCAGTTGGTCAGCATGGAAAAGAACCAATTTATATTACAAGATTTCTCATAATGTTAGTACTTTTCATGTGCACCTTAATATAGTGATAATTTATTAAAAACTCACGTTTTGATGAAGTCTTGATGCCATATTAAGCATGTGGAAGAAGTTTGCCTGTACAGGAATGGGGAGGAGAGAGAAAAACAAACCTAAATAACGTTCTAACAAGATTATAACTATTCATCTTACTGTTGGATATAAACACGCCAGTCAGCATTCAGCCCATGGTAGACACTGTTTTTTAAATGCCGACTACCACAGGCTGAATTAGGCCTGGACATTCAGTGTAGGACCATATCCAGCTACCAGCACTGAATACTCGGGTCATCAGTAGTCACCAGAAGTCATCCAGGTACTGCTGATATTTAGTGCTGGTATATGGATAACTAATTGCTGTTTTTGTGATCCTATTTGATTGGTTATCTGACACCAGTAAAGAATACCAGTGGTGTCTAGATAACTTTGGATAGTTCCATGGCAATCGGACATAATATTCAGCAGCACTGCCTGGTTAAATGCTGCTGAATGTTACATCCTGACCTGGTCAGCACTATATAACCAATTAGGAGCCTCTCCCACCCAGCTGAATAGTGCCAGCTCCATGGGAAAGAGTTTCTGAAAATACCATCATTAAAATAATTTATTTTTGCCAGCAAACAAGAAATAAAGTTCACTATCATCTGCAAGAAATCATCATCATCAATTAATGAAATAAATACTCCCATCAACACACAGCCAATAAACTTTTCATCTGATAATCAGCAGCAGTATACCCTACTAAAAAACAGGTAGGATGTGAATGCAAATCTGGTTTATTAGTATTACCAGCCCCATGTATGCATGGTTGTGGATTTAGCTTTATAGCATTATTTGTTTAAGATCTACAGTTCTAAACTTCAGCAGGACTGCGATCCGGTGCTCCATTTTAGAGCTTACTGTTTGAACCCCTGATGCAGATGCTTGCGTGCGTCGAAACACAGCCCGTGTCGGGTCCACCTTTTTAGAATATTAATAAAGACTGTTGGATTTACATCTCCAGTGGTGATTCGTCCTTTGTCAGAGCTTCCCAAACTGTAGGTCTGAACCCCAAATGGGGTCACAAAACCCACATTTGGAGACAAAATCTGGGTGGGCTCTCTATAGAGGCATCATTATTCTGCACCTCCGTGGGGGGGGGGGGGGTCCACACTATTTTATTTGACTGCTATCATGGGGTCATGGACACAAAAAGATTGACCAGCACCTGACAACCATGAAAGTGCATTATTGCCCAATGCAGCCAGGGAGGCCAGACCTTGCCAACCAAAAGGGACAGTCTGGTAACAGTGTTGATTGACACAGGAGGCAGAAAGACCACCTGAAATAAGCAAGGTAAAGACACACCAATCTATAGACAAGCTGGCAGCAGTGGTTCAGAGACTTGGCAGAAAATGACTGGTATAAAACTCACAGCAAACCAAGGAATAGAAAACAGGGGGCCCAAAACTCTCCAAAGTACAACACAAATTGACCACAAAGAATCGCAGGATCATCTATTGAGACTGGGAAATTTGTCATCTAAATGGTGGATGAAATTTAATACAGACACACACAAAGCGTCACACACATTTAAAAAAATCCAAGAATGGATGGAAAGGGAGTAGTGAATTGAGGGAAGCAACAAAGAGGAGGAGCAGAAGATGTATATGACCACCTAAACTTCAGGAAATCACTAAAAACCAACCTCTTCAAAAAAGCTTACCCCACCGATCCAACGTAAACCCCCACACCAGGCAACACAGCAATACCAATGATCGTAATGGACAATATACAATCTTCACTCCCTCCCTCCTCATTCGACCACAACATAACCTTGTATTTGTTTCTCAACCAGACTTTGCGAACGCCTTTACAGTACTATGTAAGCCACACTGAGCCTGCAAATAGGTGGGAAAATGTGGGGTACAAATGTAACAAATAAATAAATATGAGTGACATGCCTCCATTTACCCATCCATACACTCACTCACTCAGCCCATCACACAACCACCCCACACTGTTTCATGTACAGACACAGCTATCAATGTAGTCTACCATCCAGGATCTGTTGCCAATTGGCAATCCCATATGACGCAGTATGTTGGAAGAGATGCACAAACACATGGAGGAGAGAAACAGGAAAAGGAGTTCAGATCCCTACATCTAAAAAGTATACTGGATTACAACAATTAAATGATAGCAACATAGTACATATTAGCAAATAATATCCAACCCATCCAGTCTGTCTAGTTTCAAGTTTCAAATTTCAGGTTTCTACATCATTTAATATGCTACCTAAGCAAACAAATATTTAAGTGGTTTACAACAAACAGTAGTGAAAAACAACAACTACAAATAACTGAGACAGAAGCTAAAGACACATCCCAATTGCCAGAAGAGTGACCACTTGCAAGATTTCTTATCCACAGCAGTAATTTCCTTCCTCCTTTGTAGTCCACCATCTTGGGCAGAAGAGCATACTAGAGAGTTGCAGGGGCACAGAAATCTAACCCATCCCCACCGCAAGTAATCTCCTCCATTCCCACCCTGGCCCACCCATCCCCACCCCACCATGTCACACCTCATCACACAGGCATCTTGGCACCCCCCCCCCCCCCAACAAAAGAAAGCCAGATTCTATAAATACTGGTAAAAGTAACATGAATGCATTTTCTTCCATGCTCTGCTAAACAGAAATTTTAAAAAATTAAAAAGATGCACCTTTCCAAAAGCTGACATATTCCAATTAATAAATTCTGAATAAAACACTTTTTTCTACCTTTGTTGTCTGATCATTTAGTTTTTCTATTTGCTTTTGTCCCAGTGTCTTCTGTTTTATGCAGTGTCTTCTTTCCATTTGATATTTTTTCACTCACCATGTCCACCATCCTCCTGTGTCCTTATGCGCCCTGTCTACCATCTGTAGCCCTGTCCCTATCCTTCGAGTTTCAGTATCTGCCCTCAAAGTGTTCCGATCCAGCCCTTAAATTCAGCAGTTTTCCCTCCATCCATATCCAGCATTTCTCCTCACTCCCCTCCCTCCCTACATCCATGTGTATCTACTTCCTCTGTATTCCCTCCCCTCCATCTATGTCCAGCATGTCTCCTCTTTCCCTTCCCCTCCATCCACATGCATCTCCTTCCTGTCTTCCCTCCCCTCCATCCATGTCCAGCAACTCTCCTCTCTCCCCTGCCCTCCCCTCCATCCATCCATGTCCAGCAACTCTCCATTCTCCCCTGCCCTCTCCTCCATCCATCCATATCCAGCAAAAGTCCTCTCTCCCCTGACCCCTCCATCCATATCCAGCAATTATCCGCTCTCCCCTGCCCTCCCCTCCTCTCCCTGTTCAGCGATTCTCCTCTGCCCTCCCCCCTATGTCCAACAATTCTCCTTTGACCCCCCACCCTCCCTTCCCATCCATGTCCAGTGACTTCCCCAGCTCCCCCTTCCGAGTTCTAGTTCCCTCCTCTCCATCCATGTCCAGCAACTCTCCATTCTCCCCTGCCCTCTCCTCCATCCATCCATATCCAGCAAATGTCCTCTCTCTCCTGCCCCCTCCATCCATCCATCCAGCAATTCTCCTCACTCCTCTGCCCTCCCCTCTATGTCCAGCGATTTCTCTTCACGAGTGCCAGTGCTGCTGGGGCACATCTGGGCCAGCCCCAAAATGCTCCTGACATCCCGGACCAGACCCAATCCAGCCCAATGCCCCGAAAACAGCACAGACCCCGGTGGTCCCCAAAAATATTGGGGCAAATGCCCAGAAAGCCCCCCGGGGCCCAGATGAGCTTTAAAAAAAAACTGAAAAAATTTCAAACCATTTACACTAAACAAAGAAAGAGGGTTAAAGCTAAAACAGGTGGCCCCTATTCAACCTAAGCAACAGCCTAGTTTCTGACTACAGTGGTTATTTTAGATGCTCTCAGGTCATCAAAAAGGGTTTTCTATTTGATTTGTCGAATTCGATTCATTAAGCATTTCCATGATTTTCCTGCCCGTCATACTCTCATTCATGCTTTCGTTATCACCTGTATCGACTACTGCAATTATGTTTACTGTGGTATCTCCTTTTATCTTCTCCGCCGCCTTCAAACACTTCATAATTCTGCTGCTCACTTCTTATGTAATGCTAAGTGTTGGGACCATGCTTCCCCTCTTCTGTCACAATTACACTGGTTGCCTGTCCAGATCAGATATTGGTTCAAGGTTCTATGCCTCACCCATAAGGCCTTACATATTAGTTCCCCAGTCTATTTGTCTTCAGTCACAATTCCTTACACATTTGCAAGTTCATTGTGCTCTTTAGACTCACACCGGCTAGTTCTTCCATCCCCTAGAAATGCTCACTATGAGTTTAATCAAGATTCAGCTTTTTTTTTTTTTTTACCACCTTTTCTTTGGAACAATCTGTCCCATACTTTAGGTCCAAATTATCTTTCCTTAGATTTAAGGTCCTTAAGGCATATTTTTTGAACAGGCGTTTGGATTCCAGCTTAGTCTAGATTCAACTGATTTCGGTAGGTCTGCATTACCTCAACAATCCGGTGCGAGATAGTAGATTAGGGTCTTACTGTGGTTGTTGTATAACTGCTTAAACTGTCCTACCTGACTTTGGTCTTCTTTCCTAAACTGTTTTGATTATTTTATTGAAACCACCTAGGCCTATTCTCAAAATTGGCAGATTATCAAATAAGAAATAAACAAACACAGATATCCTTGTTTCAGACATCTGAAACTGGCATTTAGAGGTCCATATTGTATGGGCATCCAAATTCCAATTTTACCAAGGCAGGACATGGATGTCTAACACTGCTGTTTGTTCATATAGCAAGGGGGCATGATCTGGTCTGTTTTGGGTGGGACTACAGAGGGCCCAAAATATGGATGTCCAAATCTATAAAGATGGATGTTATTTAGACCTGATACTTATCAAGTCCAGATTACAAAATAGTGCTCTGAGCAGCTGTCCACTGGAGGGATTAAGGCACAACATGTACCTAATCCCACCCCCCCAGAGGTTGGCTGCTGTCTGCCCTGCCCCACCCCACCCCTAAATGTGCAACTGGCAAGGGATAACCGGCTCTATGACAGCTTTAAGTATTATAGACATTCTTGACAGTGCACAATGCAGATCTGAGGAACAGCCTAATGGTTAGTGCAGTGAATTGAGAACTGAAGGATCCAGGTTCAAATTCCACTTCAGCTTTTTTTGGCTTTCAACTGGGGATGCAGTAAATAAATATAAATATCCAGTACAATATGTAAACCATTTTGATTGTAAGCGCAGAAAGGCAGTATATCAAATCCCACTCCCTTTCCCTTAACTTTATACAGTAGCTATCAACTGAACAGTGGTATATATGTTACTCACAAAGGAAGACAGAAGAAAACAATGTGTTAAAACAGAGGTATTCAACCCATTCCTCAGGGTGCGCCCAGCCAGTCTGGGTTTTCAGGATATCCTCATTGAATTCCATGGGGATATCCTGAAAACCCTGACCAGCTGGGTGAATAGGGAGAGGAATGGCCAGTAGCAAAAAGAGGTCACGATACCCCTGTTTAAGGCTCTGGTAACATAGTAACATAGTAGATGACGGCAGAAAAGACCTGCATGGTCTATCCAGTCTGCCCAACAAGATAAACTCATATGTGTATACCTTACCTTGATTTGTACCTGCCTTTTTCAGGGCACAGACCGTACAAGTCTGCCAGCAGTATTCCCACCTCCCAACCACCAGTCCCCACCTCCCATCACCGGCTCTGGCACAGGACCGTATAAGTCTTGCCCTCCACTATCCTCGCCTCCCAACCACCAACCTCTCTTCGCCCACCTGCTCCGCCACCCAATTTTGGCTAAGATTCTGAGGATCCATTCCTACTGCACAGGATTCCTTATGCATATCCCACGCATGTTGAATTCCGTTACCGTTTTCATCTCCACCACCTCCCGCGGGAGGGCATTCCAAGCATCCACCACCCTCTCCGTGAAAAAAATACTTCCTGACATCTTTTTTGAGTCTGCCCCCATTCAATCTCATTTCATGTCCTCTCGTTCTACCGCCTTCCCATCTCTGGAAAAGATTTTTTTGCGGATTAATACCTTTCAAGTATTTGAACGTCTGTATCATATCACCCCTGTTCCTCCTTTCCTCCAGGGTATACATGTTCAGGTCAGCAAGTCTTTGCTCATACGTCTTGGAACACAAATCCCATACCATTCTCGTAGCTTTCTTTGCACCGCTTCCATTTTTTTAACATCCTTCGCAAGGTACGGCCTCCAAAACTGAACACAATACTCCAGGTGGGGCCTCACCAACGACTTGTACAGGGGCATCAACACTTCCTTTCTTCTGCTGATCACACCTCTCTCTATACAGCCTAGCAACCATCTCGCTACGGCCACCGCCTTGTCACACTGTTTCGTCGCTTCCAGATCCTCGGATACTATCACCCCAAGATCCCTCTCTCCCCTCAGTACCTATCAGACTCTCACCGCCTAACACATAAGTCTCTCGTGGGTTTCTACTCCCTAAATGCATCACTTTGCATTTCTTCGCATTGAATTTTAATTGCCAAACCTTAGACCATTCTTCTAGCTTCCTCAGATCCCTTTTCATGCTTTCCACTCCCTCCCGGGTGTCCACTCTGTTGCAAATCTTAGTATCATCTGCAAATAGGCAAACTTTACCGTCTAACCCTTCGGCAATGTCACTCACAAATATATTGAACAGAATCGGCCCCAGCACCGATCCCTGAGGCACTCCACTACTCACCTTCCCTCCTCCGAGCGAACTCCATTTACCACCACCCTCTGTCTGTCCGTCAACCAGTTCTAATCCAGTTCACCACTGCGGGACCTATCTTCAGCCATCTAGTTTATTTAAGAGCCTCCTGTGGGGAACAGTGTCAAAAGCTTTGCTAAAATCTAAGTAGATTACGTCTATAGCACGTCGATGATTCAATTCTCTAGTTACCCAATCAAAGAATTCAATGAGATTCGTTTGGTACGATTTCCCTCTGGTAAACCCATGCTGTCTCGGATCTTGCAACTTGTTGGCTTCTAGGAAATTCACTATCCTTCCTTCAGCATGGCTTCCATTACTTTTCCAATAACCGAAGTGAGGCTTACCGGCCTGTAGTTTCCAGCTTCTTCCCTATCACCACTTTTGTGAAGAGGTACCACCTCGCCGTTCTCCAGTCCCTCGGAATCTCTCCCGTCTCCAAAGATTTATTAAACAAATCTTTAAGAGGACCCGCCAGAACCTCTCTGAGCTCCCTCAATATTCTGGGGTGGATCCCGTCCGGTCCCATGGCTTTGTCCACCTTTAGCTTTCCAAGTTGTTGATACACACTGTCTTCCATGAACGGTGCTATATCCATTCCATTCTCAGGTGTTACTTTTGCCAGTCCCTCGCGGTCCTTCTCCAGGATTTTCTTCAGTGAAAAGAGAACAAAAGTATCTATTTAGCAAATTGGCTTTTTCTTCATCATTATCTACATAGCGGTTCGCTGTATCTTTTAGTCTCACAATTCCCTTTTTAGTTATTCTTCTTTCACTAATATACCTGAAGAAAGTTTTGTCGTCCCTCCTTACATTTCTAGCCAATTGTTCTTCCGCTTGCGCCTTCGCCAGACATACCTCTCTCTTGGCTTCTTTCAGTTTCATCCGGTATTCCTCCCCGTGTTCCTCTTCTTGAGATTTTCTATATTTCTGGAACGCTAACTCTTTAGCCTTTATTTTCTCAGCCACTTGCTTGGAGAACCATATCGGTTTCCTTTTTCTCTTACTTTTATTTACTCTCCTTACATAAAGGTTTGTGGCCCTATTTATTACTTCTTTCAGCCTGGACCACTGCCCTTCCACTTCATGTTCGTCCTTCCAGCCCATCATCTCCTTCCTCAGGTATTCCCCCATTTTACTATAGTCAGCACGCTTGAAATCCAGGACTTTGAGTTTAGAGTGGCCGCCCTCCACTTCAGCCGTTATATCAAACCAAACCGTTTGATGGTCACTGCTTCCCATTTAGAGACCTCATTTAGAATACTGTGTATAACTCTAGAGATTACACCTTCAAAAAGATATAAACCAGTATGGACTCAGTCCAGAGGACGGCTACTAAAATGGTCAGTAATCATCATAAAGCGTATGGGAACAGACAAAGATCTCAAAATGTGTAATTTGAAAGGAAGAGGGGAGATATAATAGAGACATTTAAATACCTATGCAGCCTAAATACACAGGAGACAACTCTCTTTCAATTGAAATAAAGCTCTGGAACGAGGAGGCATAGGAAGACCATGAAAGAGGATAGACACAGAGTAACCTAAGGAAATACTTCTTCATAGAGAGGGTGGTGAAATCGTGAAATGGCCTCCCGGTGAAAGTGGTGAAGACAAAAACAATATCTGAATTCAAGAGAGCTTGGGGCAAGTACATAGGATTTCTAAGGGAGCCTGGATAGGACATATAGAGGGGCATAATCGAACGGCGCCGGCCATCTCTGGGGCTGGCTCACAAGTGGGCGGAGCCAACATATTTTCGGAAAATGATGGCTGGCCATCTTTTGTTTCGATAATACGGTTGGGGCTGGCCAAATGTCAGAGATGGCCGGGTGTGAGATGGCCGGCATTGGTTTTTGCCCATAATGGAAACCGAAGCCCGCGATATCAAATCCGGCCAATCCAAGGCATTTGGTCATGGGAGGGGCCAGCATTCGTAGTGCACTGGTCCCCCTCACATGCCAGGGACACCAACCGGGCACCCTAGGAGCACTGCAGTGGACTTCATAAATAGTTCCCAGGTGCATAGCTCCCTTACCTGGGTGCTGAGCCCCCCAACCCCCCCAAAACCCACTCCCCACAACTATACACCCCTACCATAGCCCTAAGGGGGTGAAGGTATGGCACCTACATGTGGGTACAGTGGGTTTCGGGTGGGTTTTGAGGGCTCCCATTTTCCACCACAAGTGTAACAGGAAGGGGGGGATGGGCCTGGGTCCGCCTGCCTGAAGTCCACTGGACCCACCACAACTGCTCCCAGGGACCTATATACTGCTGCGATGGACCTGAGAATGACATTTGAGGCTGGCATAGAGGCTGGCAAAAAAGTTTTTAACGTTGTATTTTTGAGGGTGGGAGGGGGTTAGTGATCACTGGGGGAGTCAGGGGAGGTGATCCCCGATTCCCTCCGGTGGTCATCTGGTCAGTTCGGGCACTTTTTTGGGACTTGGACCTGAAAAAAAGGGACCAAATAAGTGGACCAAATTATCATTATGGCCGGCTTTCGTTTTTCCATTATCGGGGCGAAGTCGGCCATCTCAACACACGCCCCTGTCCCGTCCCCGTCCTGCCTTCGCTACCATGCCGACACACCCCCTTGAACGTTCGCCGGCCCCACAACAGAAAGCCGTTGGAGCCAGCCCCAAATCGGCTTTCGATTATACGATTTGGCCAGATTCAGGAGATCGCTGGCCATCTCCCGATTTGTGTTGAAGATGGCCTGCAATCTCTTTCGAAAATAAGCTGGATGGTCTTATCTACCTACATTTTCTCTGTTTCTATGCTTACTTCAGCGGTGCTGAGCAACTTATTTAGCTGAAAAGCACTTACAAAACAGGTAAAATACCTAGACGGGGGTGTGGTTAGCAAAATATAACCCCTGGGGCCCACCTTATCTGCCCTGCAGCTGCTTATGTACTCCAGGAAAAGCGCTATACACCTTCAGGTTTCTGGAGTGTTTTGGCATTGAGCCTTACAGTACATGGAATAAGGGTTCTGGGAGTTGTTAATGATAAAATGGCTAGTATCAAAAGAGACAGATGCTCCCTGAGCCCTGTGATAAACCCCTATGCACCCCAGAATTCACCAGAGAAACACAGAGCTCAATAACAATCAGCTTTACTCACATGAATTTGTACCTGTACTCTACACTGCTGTGGTAAGCGCATTTATAGGAAAAAATAATCAGATTAAGTATTAAACAGGTATTAATAAAAAGCATCCAAAACAGTCTTAAACCCAAGAAAATCCTGGCCTTGTACCATTAGTATAGGATTGCAGTGCAGTTCAAGGTCAAAATTACCCAGCAACAAATAGCTGGCAGTAAAAGGGCTGTAAAGAAAAATAAAATATTGAAACACACTCTGCAGCACATGTCACTATTTTGTGGCCTTAGTGATATTTTGGAAAATTTTAGCTCTTCTTTGCAGTTCCTGCATTGCTCTAATGGTGAATAACTCTTTACATGAGGTAAAAAAAAATCTCTCAACTACTTGGTGTAAAATATACCATGCTGGCACAAGCGTTCAGAGCCCTTCAGGGACTGTATTCCTTCCTGGGCTGATTGGTCCCCAAATTCAATTCCTTCCTAGTCACAGTCACTGAGGGGTCCTTTTACCAAGCTGCGGTAAAAGAACCCCGTGGTAGCGGCGGGGACCATTGTGCCGTGCACCAGGGCCCTTTTTACACAGCATGTAAAAAGCCCCTAAACAGAGACATGGTCATACATAAGATTATTCTTACCACATGGCCATGTGGAGAAGCACACATACCGCCAACCGGACGGTGGCAGTAAGGGCTCCTGCGGTAACCCCGCTGCGCTAGAAATTATGGCATTATTTTCTGCAGCACAGTAAATGGCACGCGCTTGAGGCGGAACTACTACCGGCAGTACTTTCGGGGTTTAGTAAAAGGGCTCCTGAATGAAATATGTACAGGTATATCTGGTTAGAGGTGGTTGATTTTCCTTTTGAAGACCCTCTGTTTTGTTCTGCTTTCAGGCAGGATATGGCTCAATGCAGAGAAGCCTTTTTTCTGCAAATGAAGATAGAGACCTTTCCTTTCTGTTGAAACTCTGTGTCAGTTCAACTCTGCCCTCCTTTTTGGAAATCTGGATTGCTTGTGTCCCAGAGAATTGGGGGCTACTGCTATGAATTGTGGAGGCCTAGCTCTCCACCTCCAGTCGCTTCTCTGGTTTCCCTCTCAATCAGTTAGTAGATCAGTAGCATCCCAGAGCTCTAACAGTTTGTGGAAGTTAAGTCTCTCAATGCTGGTAGAGGAATAGTAAGTCTAGCAACTTCCTGTGAATTCCACTGGCATTGTTTAGACGAATCCAATCCAGGTTTTGTCATTACTTGCCTGTAGGCTGTGCTTGAGTCTTATAGGAAAACAGTAATGTCTCTGTTTTCTAGTTTTAATCCAACCAGGGAAAGAAAACTCCAGAACTTCAAATATCTGCTTTCAGTGAAACCCCAGGAATACAATAAAGTGATAAAAGGAATTTCTCCCACAGAATAACCCAACTTTGAATCTGGCAATAAAAGAAGAACTGGCAGCATTACAAAATCTCCCCTATGTAACACTAGAATTTGAAAAAAAAAAAATCAAGTTCTTTGGTTTCCTTTTACTAAGTTGTGCTAAATTATAAAATGCCTGTTATATTCCTATGAGTGTCTTATCATTTAGCGCACCTTTGTAAAAGGACCCCTTTATAATTAAAATTTTTTATATAAAAACATTTAAAAAACATTAGATTTTGTGCACGGATGAAAGAAAACCTGAAAAAATACAAGCAATCTATTCTAATCACGTTCCCATAGTAACTGTGCAATTGAGGGTTTGTTGTTTTTTTAAAATAGCATCTCAAATGCCCACAACACACATGTAAAATATATTCAAACAATTTCAATTATTTTTACATTAAAGAACTCTCAGGAAGATCAAGTACTACATATCAGCACCCTGTTATTGATAGGAGATTTTAACAGCGCTGGCTATATTAACATAAGTCACATAAAAAACTACACACCACAATTATTATATAAAACTAATCATACCATTTTGATTCAAACATTTTCTAAGAAATAAACCAATATTAATCTTATTACAGGATCGCGTTTACTGAATGAAAGAAAAATCAAACCAAATATATGCCACAGGCATTTTGCTTCTTATATTGATTTCAAGGATAAACAGAATCAATTATTAATAATTACATTTTAAATGACTTTAAGGGTAATCATATTCTTCAGGACTTTCACTATAGATTATAGAAGCAAACATAGCTGCACTGTTAAATCTGTCAACTAAAATCCAAAATAAAGCAAAGCTTATCCACAGGATAAATCAGCCACACAAATGGGTAGAGCCTAACGAATGAGAAATAGGAACATTCTCAGGCTTCAGAACCACTGGAATGCTTTTATGAACATGCATGGGAGTTCCCACAGCTAACTCAAAGCAAAAAAATTCAGTGCTTATATGCCTTAGCTTCAGTGCAAAGAGGCAAAAGGGAGGTTGTCATGAACCCCACACCTCACATTAAAGGTAAGAAACACTGCTTCTCTTTTGGCAGCAGGATGAATCAGTCACCCAAATATGGACTTCTATGCAAAGGGTTGCAAAGATTAACATGCCCACACAGAATAGATATTGTTCATTATAAATAAACATGCTACTGTTGATTCAGAATGCAGCTCAGAAATGCAAAGGATGAGATGAAGTTCTACGAAAAAAAATATAGCATTACTTTGTGGAATCTACTGTCCAAACAATGGTGAGAAGTAATGTACGAGGTGCAGCAAAAATTCTTTCTTTCCTTTTTTTGTTCAGTTTTCTTGCCATATACGGTGGATTTTGGTTGCATTGGGATACATCGGGACTATAGTACATTGCCCGAATTAAGCTGTCCCGAAAAAAAGAAGTTGACATGTAACTGTTAAAAAAAAAACCAGTACAAGTGACAGATAAAAGTCAAAACAATTATTTATTGTCCAAAAAAACAAAAGTGGAAGAAAATATTAGTTTTAATTTCAATTTTTTTTATTTTTTATTTTAATTTTTATACATATACATTTATTCAAGAGGTTGCACTTGATTGGAAAGTGTTAGTTTAGGAATATTCAAAGTATTCAAAGTAATTACAAAGTATTACAAAACACTCAAGTCCACATTATACTGGAGAGAAATCCTTTAAACAGGAGGATTTAAAAGAAAACAATTTTAAGGAATTTTAACAACTAGTAGATATTAAGCAGGGTTTATATTATTTCGTTCCTTCAACTTGCTTAGCAGCCACAAATGTTGTTAATTGTGATGGCTCCATGAAAACATATTTACAATCTTTATATGATACTATGCATTTACAAGGAACCAAAGAAAAAATGTTCCGCCTAGTCGCAATACTTCAAGTTTCAATATCAAAAATTGTTTACGTTTCTTTGAGGCATCGGGAACAAAAGTATCTTTAAACCCAAAAATGGCTTGTCCTTATGTTTAAAACACATTTTGAACAGCCATTGCTTGTCTGGTAATAAGGCCACCATGGCAACTCATATTGCAGCGGTGGCTTGTTCAATATCTGATGTCTCCAAGAGATTTATGATGTCCAAGGATGTTTGATGATGCAATACCAATTCCTGTACTTTTTGTGGAACATAATAAACCTGAGATAAAGGTGGTAAATTTCTTTTAAATATCTTTTTATCATCTCCAACGGACATATCATTTTAAGTCTAGGGAAATTTATGAATCTCAAATTGTATCTTCTCATATAATTGTCATAAGTTTCCGTTTTGTTCCTCAAATTAGATATGTGCTTTATCATAGCTGTTTGAACATTTCCGATATTCAAAACTTTTTCTTCTAACATAACAACCTTTTCAGAACAAACCTTTATATCATTTTCATTTTTCTCAAAAGCTTTTTCAGTCTTACTGACTTTTTGAGATAATAAATCAGTTTGCTGTATTTGGTATTGAACCATTTTTGCTACCAGGTCCCACAAAGAATCCAGAGTTATCTCTGGTGGTTTCTGCAGTATTAAGGAAATATCAATTGCTCTGTTTTCATTTCTATACCTGTGGCTTCTTGACCCACGCCTTCTGTCAACAGGCTGCCTTCTTCTGGGGACAAAAAACTTCCCTTAGCTCCCTCTCGGTCTGTTCTCTCTGGACTTCACTCGAAATCACTCCAACTACGCCTCCCGACATTTTTTTTTCTTACATTTGTACCCCGTGCTTTCCCACTCATAGCAGGTTCAATGCGGCTTACATATTATATACAGGTACTTGTTTGTACCTGGGGTAATGGAGGGTTAAGTGACTTGAGTCACAAGGAGCTGCCTGTGCCTGCAGTGGGAATTGAACCCAGTTCCCCAGGACCAAAGTCCACCACTCTAGCCACTCCTCCACATCTGAGCGTTCGCTCCCTCAGTGGGAGAGCTTGCCCGCATGGGCTCCATCGTGCTGGCGTCTCCTAAGGATCCGCTCCTGACTATTCTACCCTGCCCTGAGGTCCTCGCAAATCGGTCCATGGGGCCAACAGATAAGGAGGCAGGCGTTGGGAGAGCCCGAACCGCAGCCTTGCCTCTTCTTTTCGGTATTTTAGCTCAGAGGTAACAAGAATCCTCAGCACTGCTAGTTGCATGCAGCCATCTTGGATTCTCCCCCCCCCCCCCCCCCCCCTTAATTTCAAATTTAACATTTGTTCGGTAACACAAAAGTTGAAATAAAGGAAACAAAAATAGTTAAATTTGCATACATTAAAAGAAAAGTTTCTCATTGAAAACAGCATTAATATTGGAAGTATCGATCAAGTATAGTTTGACGAGCTCCCTTCATTGACTGCAGCTGGACAAAATCAGCACATGTCTCTAGAGCAGTAATCGGACTGTCTTCATTGATGACAAAAAGTTTTAATCCAGAAACAAATTTATTTATAAATCTCCTGGCATCCTGGTTTATCACTTTTTCACGCGCAGTTGTGTCATCCTCTTCCGTTTCCTAATTTTCTGATATCTTCATATGTTTGCCTGAAAGTTGATCAATGATTTCATCCTCATACCCTCATTTTCATTGTAGCATTGAAGATTATTGTCAATAGATGTAAACTCCTCATAGTTTTCCACCCAGTGTGCTTCCATAACATAACTTTCATTACCCATAGCATTTTCATTTTCAGCCTTGAATGGTTGTGTAGGTAATATTTCGCCAGCTATCAGCAATAAACTGCACTGCTTGTAAAGATCAATCTTTGAAGCGTCTTCTTTTGCTGTTGAAGATTTGAGCAAATTTTCTTCTACAGCTTCAAGGATATAAGTTACCAGTTTGGCACGGTATAATGTCTTCAAATTTTTTATGATTCCCATGTCCACTGGTTGCACCAGAGATGTGGTGTTGGGACACAGAAGTTCTGCCTGAATGTTTTTCGAACAAAGTGTGGATGTGCTGCACAATTATCAAAGACAAGCTCAATCCTTCTAGACCTCCTCTGTAGTTCAATGTCCCAGCTCAATAACCAGTTCTTAAAAATTTCCGATGTCATCCATGCATTTTTGTTAGCATGATACAGAACAGGTAAGCTTTCTATACTGATCCTTTTAAAACACCGTGACTTTGCACTTTCCTATAACCAGCAGCTTACATTTATCGGTTCCTGACATGTTGGAACAGCATAGCAACCGTTACATGATCCATAGCTTTCTTTGAGCCCGACAGTGTTGTGTGATTATAGGTCAGAGATCCATCAGGTGTGGCATAGTACACTAGCCTTGTTTCATCAGTGTTGTAGATTCATCCGCACAAAATTTACAAAGCAATTGTAGAATTTTTGAGACTTTCCACAGTGCTTATATAGCATCAGCACTATCCTTCTTACCATGCACCTTCTTAAATTCTGATGCTTTAAAATCATTGTGACTGAGTTTTCTAGCTAATTCTTGGCTTGCTTTTTAACATTGGTCCACTCACACAAACACCTCTTCCTGTTACAATTGAGAACCACTAAATCACAGCCTCTTCTATATCGGGATCCTTACCATAGCGCTCCCATTTTTGGGAAACGCCCTGTTGCCTATCAGTTAAAGTCCACTCATTTATCAATTTGTCTTCTTGTTGTACAACGCATGCTATTGTGGGTTTTGGCACACCTGTAATCTCTACCAGTTGGCGCTGACTGGTGTTTGGTGATTGCTTTTTCAATTCTTCTAGCAAGGCAATTTTGTCTACAAGGTGTTAGATCTTTCCTTGGCATTTTTACAGCACACACCACAGACGGAACACAACACACGCTGCAGCAGCACATGTACACAAACGCGGCAGTCCATATAAACTTCAGGGGTTGGTGATGTATCGATAATGTTTTGCATATGTTACTGCCCCAAACAGTGTGTTGTCCCAAATAAGTGAAACCATTCCACCTTTACAACTGCTTTTTGTTTCTGTTCTCCGAGTTCTGTGCCAAATGTGCAGCCGCCCGACTTAAGCAGTGTCCCAATCAGGGCTTTTATTGAGGGGGTACTTGGAGGTACTGAGTACCGGCACCTTTTCCATTGTCTGCTAAAATTGACCCATGGTCCCCAAGTTTTAATGAAAGAGCTCAAGCTCTACACAAAAATTCTGCCTTGTCATAGATTCTGTGACTGGTTGCAGGGGCCTGGCTTTTGTGGGATGGGTCCTTCGGTGATCACTCCACCCCTGAAGGGTGGCCTGGCATTTGAATACCGGCACCTTTTTCACTAGAAAAAATGCACGGGTCCCAATTAACTGGAATCCACTATATCTGCAGTTCAGCTACCCTCCTAAAAGTCCAGGGAATGCCACAAACAGTTACTGCAAAGATTTTGCACCCTTATAGATTTCCACTACAGAGGCTAATTGGAGATGGGCTACTGATGTTGCCACGGTTTTCACTAAGGAGCCCTGATGTAATCATGCATGTGTAGCCCTGCTTTAATATAACAAAGACGAGGTGTAGTCTGCTATGCAGTTACAGTTAATTTGGAGTCTGGGAAACCCAGCTCTCCAACCTCTGATTAAGACATCTCTGGTAAGCATGAAATGAATTTGAAGTTGGCAGAATAGAAATCCTCTTACAGAAATTTAGGAAGATTCTTCACCACTGGAGGCAAAAATCACAGAAGATTTGCAACATGCATTGTCTTACAACAGTCGATTTCACTGTGATTTCAGTTTCTATTGCATTTATCTCATATGGACAAAAGCTATCACTTGTACTGTCAGGATACTATCCTTAATATATTTATGGGGATTGAAGTGAGGCCAGGTTCTAGGGATGGGCAATCAGGCAAGGGATAGAAACGCTAGGAGTTGGGAGCTGTGTTCAACAGACAAAGGCCAAAAACTGGAGTTTGCAAGTGGTAGGCCAGAGCACTGAGCCTAAAACTGAATCAGCAAACAGGTCACAGGGCAGGAACTATAGCAAATTAACTGGAGACCTAGAGACTGTTCTGCCCCCATTTGATGGAGAGAGGTGCCTGTTGTATATATGTTGAACATTGTTTATATCAGATTGCAATGCTGTTAACAGTTTACAATGCTTGTGCCTTAAGAAAGAAGGAAGTGCCTTTGGACTACAAATAGTCTTCATGCAGTGCTCTGTGATATGCTCTTCCTGAGCACATGTTCCTGTTCCCTATGCTGGGTTGTAGTTGTCCCGCTTCTCTCTCCAGTGGGGTGGAGGGAATCTATCTGCATGCACGCTTTCTCTAAGAACTGTAAGCTGATTTCTATGCCTTGTTGCATGCTCCCCTTCAACCTATTGTAATTTCACCAAGACTTTACTAGTTTAAAAGTATTTACAGAATCTACTCTCAGTTTGGTGAGGATCTCCCAGTTCCTCTTGTATACAGAGTGAGCTGGTAGAGTACAGACTCTCCAATTGCTAGGCAGAAACTCTTGCTCAAAAGTTCAGAACTTTAAGTCATTTCCTTTGTTTCATTTTGCATTGAAGATGATTTTGGTTCAGAGTTCTGAGTCTTCACAGTGATGTTATATACTCTGGTTTAAGCCAATGAAAGGGTTGAACAGAGACACTTGGCAAATAACAATCTGTCCGATTGTGGTCGTGACCCCTCTCAGATTCACCTTATTTCCGTCGTCAGCTCTGAGCTGGCTTCTGTCTGTTCTTCCTGAGTTAGTTCTGTCTCTGTGTGCTGGCTGCTTTCCAGCATGGCTCTGATTACTCCACTGTACTGCACCTGTGTGTGTTAAGCCTCTCTGTGCTTCAGTATGCTTTCTGCCTGTTTCTTGGTTTGTGTTTCCTCTTGCCCTCTGGTGGCCAGAACCGGTGGCTGCCATAGGACTTTCCAGAATTTCTTTCTGGTCCAGTCCGGTCCGGTCCAGATATTCCAGCCCTCCAGACTTGGTTTGAAGTTTGGCAGCTAGCCTCACCAATAGCTGCCTCATGATTCCCGCAGCTGAGTTTCAGCTGCTGAGGGTTTATTACCACCTGGAACCTTCTGAGTTTGCCTTTGCATCGTTCTAGGTCCCTGTTTGTTGGTGCTTTGTTGCACTTCTGCCTACTCTGGTTTCTTGTTTAGTTCCTTGTCTGTTTCTAGTTATCTGTGTGTAGTTTAGCTTAGGTTATTTGCTTACTGCCCTAGTCTTGTTTCTGGTCTGTATTCCTTGTCTAGTTTCTGTTTGTCTGTGTCTCTTGCTTAGTGGCTGCTCTGCAGCTTTCAGTCATGTCTCTTGTCTGTCAGTATTTGTACCCTGTCTCAGTGGCTGCATGGCAGCTTTCAGTTCCTGTCCTTTAGCTTGTCCATTTCCTGCTTTATGTAGTATTGTCTGTCTGTGAGTCCTAGCCCAGTTTCCTGCCTTGCTGCCCATGTATATTCCTTTCCCCTTTGATCCTCAGTTCCTGTTCAGCCTAGTTGGTATCCAGTGCCTGCCCTGCTCCGATAAGTCCTGCAGGGCCACATGCACCCAGGGGCTCAACTCCTGGGGAAGGATGGTCAAGCGCCGGTGAAGTCTAGCTGTTTCTGTCAGAGTTCTGCCTTGTCTCTAGTGTGGGGTGGTTTTGCCTGCCACTGCTGCTCCACTGCAGTGCCCACGGGCTCACAACCTAGTTTCTGCCTTGAAAGCCTGGATACAATCCAGCTGCAAAGTTTGAAAGCAAGAGGGCCGATTAACCTTCAGGTTGCTAGAAACAACCCTTTTCAATTGGCCCTAGCTTCCTCCACCTTATTAGATGGTCTGATAGGACTCTCAGCCTGAATTCCGTTTACAACAGTTCATGCCCCCCATTAGCATAGACCCTCACAAGCTGTTGTTGCTACATAACATTTTTATTATAGATTAGGCAGAAGTTCTCCTCTTACCTCAAACTTAGGTTGCTGGTTGAATATTGTTATCATAACTGACAGCCTTGGTTCAAGGCCTGAGACTTTGGGTCAGATCTAAAAGTGGACAGAAAAGCTTACAGGCCTTTAAATATAATCTGAACTCTGAAGTTCCAGTAAGACTCCTGAGCTGTTGGGACATACCATGCAGCAAAATAAGGAAGGGCTAGGGTGCAAAAACCTCATAAACAGGATGGTGTGGTTTACCAACAGGGCAGAGTAGTTACACTCAAGAAGATATGGTCAGAAATATAGAACTAAGTGGTCTCGCAAGAAGATTCCGAGCAATGCTAAAAAAAAGCCAAGCACGTACGGTAAATGGTACCATATATGGTCACTAAGGTGGAGACTACAATATATTATATCCAATAGGTGTGTACTGTCATTTTGTCTGTATTCCTAAATGGGCATATAAAAAGGAGTGCACTATTCCTATTTCTTTGGTGTGAGACAGTCACAGCCAGCACCTTTGTTCAAGCGGAGCTGCTCTCACCATGAGAAACCAATCAATTGGCAAGTATCCTATTGTATCTGAATTGGCAAAGTAATTCCTATTGCCTTTCTCATAGTATCCTCGAGTCTTTATATCTGCAAATTAGCTTTAGCTAGCAATTTGGGGTGAGGGTGAAAAGATCCTAAAATAAAACATTAGAGACTCAGACCCAGAGAACACCTATGTGTAGCTGTGGTACTGTATTCCCATAATCATTATGATTGTACATATATTGGAGAATAATAAATAAAAGCATTTCATTGCTTGTATATTCTTTGGAGTCTCAGATATAGAAGTAATTCTCATGAAGCAATGTTCTGTACTCCCATTGAGATATCACTGATCTATATATATAAAAGGCAAGACCACGTTCTATGAAGCCTCCAGCCGGAAGTGTGAAGCGGCCAGAGATATCCGGTTTCCCCATGAGTGAAGGAAAACAGCACAGCAAGAAATCCCTCTCTCTGTAACAGTGAAGGACTCAGAGGGGGAGGGGAGAGAGATGCCCTCACTCTCTCTGTAACACAGAACAGCAGGAAACTTAACACTGAAGGACTGGACTCCAAGGGGGGAGGGGGAGGGAGAAAGGGCAGAGGGCAGGGACACACACTCCCACATGCACACTCTGAAGAAAATCTTGCTAGCCCCCGTTTCATTTGCATCAGAAACGAGGCTTTTTTTACTAGTCTGCTAATAATACAAATACTTGATACGGTATCTAATAAAGAGCAAACTGCTGCAGCCTTGGGTGATTTATATCTTCCTAGGTACTAGTGGGTGGACCACTATATAGGGAGGGATAAATACGCCCTAAAAAAATTCATGGTTTATTCATTCTCCCTTGTGAAAGAACAGCTTTCACCACTACGGTGTCTAAGAAAACTCCTAATATTTTGTGAGCAGGAAAAAGAAATTATATTTTACCTGACAATTTTCTTTTCTTTAGTTCTACCAGACCAGTCCAGTCTAGTGGGTTATTCCATTGACCAGCAGATGGAGACAGAGCAGCTCTTTGTGAATCACCCATTAAGCATATTGTGCAGCCTGGAATGTCCTAATTTACTTATTTAATTTTTATTTATTTATTTCATGCATTTGTACCTCACATTTTCCAATCTGGTATTCGGTTCAATGTGACTTACAAGTCTCTTCACGATACAAAGCCTTTGCAAGTTAGTGCTTGTCTTGTTCATTTTCAGTTACTGATCAGGTATCGTAGTGTGTTGGTTGTAAGTCACTTTGATTATAGCGAGTTCATCTGAGAAGAATTTTCTAAAGAAGTAGGCCTTAATGTGTTTTCGGAATGTTAAGTAGTTTGTTAATGCATTTGAAGGCTTTTGGTATAGCATTCCATATCTTAGGGCAAATGTATATGAAGTTGGTCGAGTATGCTTTCTCAGTAGTCACTGTTCACAGCCCTTTTTCAGTATGCAAATAAGATGCAAATCCCACCAGTTCATATCCAGTTATTTCTGTTTCACTCCCACAATTCAGGGAATCGTACTAATTATGTCTTAGATAGGTCAGTCCCTATATAACCTTCCCTGACTGACTACAACCACCCACAGCAGGTCATCAATAGACTCTCCCTAACTGTACTAGGGAAGGAAAAGGAAACCTTCAAACCTAGGGTTTTCAGCTTATGGCTTTCTGTCCATGTGTGTTCTATCCTGGGGAACTCTACCCATTCTCCTTCATGATGAATTAAACCCCATCACACCAGATAATGTTGCCCATTTGCATACCTGGCTCAATTCTATTTGTCAATGGAAAACTGGGGTTCAAGAATGCTGAACCCTCACTTATGAATAATGAACCTTTGAGCTCTGAACGAGCTCCCAGATTCTGATGTCACATAATAAAAACCACTTCTGTGTCATTATAATGTGGCTTATCAACTGAAAATGCACCATAAAGTAAAATTACATTGCAAAACAGTATTTACAATATGGAAAATTGTAATTTCTAGACTATACTGCAGTGTTTTCAGTAAATAAATACAAAGTTTCATGTAAAAATCTGTTTAATAACAAAAGTGGGTCATGCCTGGGCTGCAAAAATCCAAGGGAATGGTGTAGTATGGGGTGAAGTACTTCTGTATACGAAAGGAGACTTCGGGATGATCGTGTCTGATGATCTTAAGGTGGCCAAACACGTAGAAAAGATGACAGTCAAAGCTAAAAGGATGCTCTGATGTATAGAGAGAGGAATGGCCAAGCAGGAAAAAAGAAGTGATAGTACCCTTGTATAAGTCTCTTGTGAGGTCCCATTTAGAATATTATGTGCAGTTCTGGAGACTGCACCTTTAAAAAGATATAAACAGGATGGAATCAGTCCAGAGGGTAACAACAAAACTAGTCAGTGGTCTCTGTCATAAAGCATGTGGGAACAGACATATAGACCTCAATATGTATACTTTGGAAGAAAGGCAGGAGAAAGGGTATATAATTGAGATATTTAATTATCTCTGTGGCATTAATGTACAGAAGGTGAGCCATCTTCGAATGAAGGAAAACTCTGGAATGAGAGAGTATAGGATGAAGTTAAGAGGTTACAGGCTCAGGAGTAATCTAAGAAAATACTTTTTTTTAACAGAAAGGGTTATGGACATGTGGAATAGCCTCCCGGTGGAAGTGGTGGAGACAAGAACTGTGTCTAAATTTAAGAAAGCATAGGACAGGCACATGGGATTTCTTAAGGTGAGGGGGGGGGGGGCAGACTGGATGAGCCATTTGGACCTTATCTGCCGTTATATTTCTCTGTTTCTATAAGTGCCCCTTCCTTTTCAGTCTACAGCACATTTTTACATTGGTACTCTGATTACTGCAGGATGGCTACATTGCTCACCATTACCAGTAAGTATCCTTAAAAGCATCTCTGCAGAAGAGTTGATTGAAGAGAATGCAAAAGGGAACACAATAAAAACACCATACAAGTGCATTTTTAAATGTGGTAACCATAGATGTAATTAACATATCAGCAGCATGTTATTAATTGACCTAGGACAAAAATATCAAGAGATTACTCATCACTTTCCTGTTCATGGTAGAATCTGTTATTTTCTAACAGCAGCTTGATGACAGGATCAGGCTTTAAATGCATATGGTTTACTCCATGGTTTACTAGATAATATAAAACAGCAAATCAAACCACTCCAGTCATTTTTCATTCAAATTAGCCTAGAATTTTTAATATCAACTAGACAGCAATTAATCTGTGCAGGTTCAATTTTAGCCATAATACAGATGACTTCATGACTATACAACTTTTTTTGCAACTGAAATGTTCCCGTGAACAGGCTATATTTATACTAGAACAGAAAAATATTTATTCAAAAGTGACAGTGAGCCTAGTGGAAATACACTGGCCTATCATTTATAAAAGACAGTTATAAGTTCTATTTTGGCCTACATTTATATCTATGCTATTTACTTCCAGACCCTGACTGCCACAAACAGTTGAATGTTGCTCCAACAGGCATTGTGTGAAATCATGATGCCTTAACCTTGCCCACAGCAGTACTCAGACAAGCAAGGGGGCCCAAACAAGGTTGCTGTCTACTGCCAAATATTTTATCCAAAAATTTATCAAATTTTAAAACTAGGCCATCACTTTTCCCATGCTCCCCATCAGCCTTTCACTTTCATCAAGTCTCATTATAGTAAATAGGAGGCATTGCTGCTTTCGTATGGTTTAAAATACGTTCCATTTCACTTTTCAAAAGGAAATATGAGATCAAGATGTATCTCCATTCCATAAAAAAAGCAGATCTAAAAAATTCCAGTAAAAAGAGTTCATTGTATCTAACATGTTTTCTACTTATAAGAATATACTGGTAGTTTTAGCATTCCTTAAATAATGGGCAGGATAGTTAAAGAAGAAGTACTAGCAAAATTATTTTTAAAAATTAAACTAAAATCATTAATCTCTCTACCTTTTGTTCCTATTAATATTTCCTCCCTAAGGCAATATCAGCATTCAGAATTCATGAAAGCACCCACCTATATAATCAATCATGCTTTTATGAGTCCAAATAAATGTGGTCAACGCATAAACCTGCAGAAGTAATATAGCAGTCGTAATCATATGTATCCAATGTGGACTGCTGCTACATGCCAGAACAGCATGTTCAATTGGCAAGGTCAACTGACAACACTTAGTTTTCTAACTATTACTCCAAAGTCCCAAATATTACTTGCTGCATGTTCACATCGCCTTTGTTTGAATGATTTACTTGAAGGAATGAGTGATTATAAGGAAGGTGCCATCGTGAATTATGAATGTCGATATTGCCTTATTTTATTGATTTATCTAATGATTTTTCTTGTTTATCCAAGAAAATCATAACATTACTTTGTCGATCTTTATCAAAACCCCACAGCATCACCGCTGCCACAAGTAAACGATGGACTACATAAAACAAACTAAACAAAACAAAGACTTGTACATGTAAATAAAAGGGATATAATAAAATATGTACCTCTTTTATTCCTCGAAACATAAAACCATTAAAAATAAAAGAAATCACAACAGAACAAGAAAAACACTTAAAGATAAGGACAGGAGGGAGCAACTGAATCAAGGAAGATAAGATTTTGAGGATATACTGCATACTGCAGATTTTACTTCCCCACCCTAAAATGCAGAGCCTGTATATCATCACCATCTTGTAGATTTCCAAACTGAAGCATTACAATAACTGCTTTCCTACATTTTCCCTTAATTACATTTTTCTCCAGCCCACTGATATCTTTTGAACACTCAGTGAACTAGAGAATTGCACAGTCTGTCAATAAAGTGTTTTTTGAACTACTGTCCATATTACTCAATTTGTCAGTAAAAACTGCCACCAGCGCTGTGCTTGCAAAAAAAATGTCCATAAATGCATTATTGCGACTGGCAGATCGATGTCTATAATAAAAACAAATAGATTTAACAAGTGCTTGCTTACAAGTCATGCTATTGGTGGAATGTGCATTCAGTTTCACTTTTTGACTTCTGGGAATGGGCAGCACAGTCTTTGCTAGATACTCTGCTGACTACACAACTGTTACAAGAAGGAAACTATTCTAGCAGAGAAAATATTATAAGCATCAGAGTGAATATGTCTAAATGATACCTTTTCAGCTCTTATATATTTGCAATCCAACTGGTTTTACATATTTCTCCAAAATGTAAGTTTTAACAACCGTAATAATGTACTGTTAGAGATTCCTACTAAAAAAAAAAACCAGTAGTTATAATTACACCAAAGATTGCATAACAGCCAACTCTGTAGGTGCTGAGCAACCCCCAAATTGAGCAAGCTCCTTCATTTGTGTCCAGGGAGCGGCAATTTGTATTACAGTGACATCATTTATAGCCTCCTAATAACCAACAAGCAGTTCATAGCGGATAACATAAGAAATAACTAGACCAACAGTCTAGGAAATAATAATGTAATGACCTATAACATGCAGTCAATTGACTATATCAAGAACATATTTACGAAATAGAACTGTTTTTAAAGTTTTTTTTTGTTTGTTTAGAGATACCAAAATGCGACAAAGATTGTATTTCAATCAGGAGTGAAGGCCAAATACTTGCTGCTTGATAGGCAAATAAAAACCTAAAAATCTTTTTTGATGTAACCCACCTGGGACTCGGGAACAATAAAGATAACGGATTGCGGACATTATAAAATTTTCAAGCAGATGACCAGCATTCCCAATCAGTTTGAAATATTGGCACCCATGACAGGTAGTAAATCAATCTGAACTTCAGTGTTGTATGACCTCTGCTACCATAAGACTCTCTCTTATACTATTGATCTAATTCAAAACTGCACCATTACAAGATTTTTACTGTACTAAACGTGTATGGGTATCAACTTGTACATCCATACCCTCCAGGGCAGCAGAGGAAATTGTAAAATATAAAACCAAACTGTGATAGATTTGATATGTTTTAACCAGACTACAGATCTTTTGATTAAAGATGGGACGAGTTTTGAACTGTAACAATCTCGACCCTTACTCAGACTATTTTTATCCTTTTTTGTTTTATCAGTATAACCTAATCAAAGATCAGGATCTTAGAAAATAAACCAAATGCAGCCCTGCCTTTAAAAGGTTTTGCCACTGTGATCTAGAAAACAAGTTTATTTTTTGTTCTGGTTCAACCAAAAAATACCAATGCATAAGCAAGAAGTAGAAACAAATTCCCTCCCCGCCCCCCCAAGTCACATTCAGCGACCCAGTTATTTAGCATAATTTTAGCTACCTTGAAGACCAAACCCATTTGAGTTCTTTTTTATATTTATTAAGATTTTCAATTTACATCAAATCAAAACAATTTGAATAGCAGGGAAATCACCAAGCAATCTCTCAAAGTTAGGCAAAATATCAAAGTACTCAAAATATACATTTCCTCACAGAACTGACATCAAAGATAAAGGATCCAAGGAAAATAGGAGATTACATTAAGGAAAACGTTTCATCTAATACAACTTTGAAAAAGAATGGTTCTCCTCTAACATGCATACAGCCAAAAAACAAACTTACTACTTATCATTTCTATAGCGCTACAAGGCATACGCAACGCTTTACAGCATATACAAAGACAGTCCCTGCTCAAAGAGCTTACAATCTAGATAAGACAGTACACAGACAGAACAATTAAGGGTAAGGGAATAAAGAAGTGAGGATAAAGGACAGGGCAAGTGAGTTAGGAGTCAAAAGCAGTGGTAAAGAGGTGGGTTTTGAGTTTGGACTTGAAAACGGCCAAAGATGGGGCTAGACGTACAGGCTCGGGAAGTCTATTCCAGGCGTGAGGTGCAGCAAGATAAAAAGGAACGGAGTCTGGAATTAGCAGTAGAGGAGAAAGGGACAGATAAGAAAGATTTATCTACAGAACGGAGTACTCGAGGGGAACGTAGGGGGAGACAAGAGTGGAGAGGTACTGGGGAGCGGCAGAGTAAATGCACTTCTAGGTCAATAGGAGCAGTTTGAATTGAATAC